>NC_090928.1:1302246020-1302554187 GCF_040938575.1 Ambystoma mexicanum
TAGTAGGATCGTTGTCTGTCTTCCCTTTGTTTCCACTCCCTTGCCTCGTCGCGCCTTGAAACACTTGTGTATAGGCGCGTTATAAATGCCATATCACATCATACATCCCCGTTACCCAGACATACAGATAGTGGCATCCACAGCGTCCTATCACACCATCCCAGCCCTATATAGGATGTTCACGGCATACGGAGTACCAGGTGTAGTAAAATCTGATAATGCTCCCCGATTCACGGGACAGGACTTCAAGACACGTGCCGAGTCATGGGTTTCAGACACAGAAAGATTACTCTGCTGTGTCCTCAGGCCAATGGGACAGTAGAATGCTTCATGGGAAATGTGAGAAGGACTGTCCAGATCGCCCATTTGACTGGAGAAGGGGCAGAGGGAAGGTCAGTTCAAGTTGGGAGACGTAAGAATAAACAGGTGTAGAACCCAGCCTGGTGTCCGCTCCTTATTGAATGCGCATGGTGCCGTGTGGGAGGTTGATGCTGAGCTATATGAAAACCTGACCGATGTGAGGTCGCTTTGATATTATTGTGCATACATTTTGATGTGATGTGGATTCAACACGGATGTGGTCATGATGTGAATGTCATGTGGAGGTTATTGTTTTGTGGTTTTGTTGTGATCGAGATGCTAATGTGGTTGGGGATGCGGTTGTGATGAAAATGTGGTTTTGATATGTGGGTGCAATTAATGTGTGGTTGAGATGAGGCAGTTGTGATGCGCATGTGATTACAATGTTACTGTGGTTGTGCTCTGAGGTTTGGATGTGGCCATGGTGGACCTGCGGAGGTGGTTATGAAGTGATTTAGTTTGAGATGTGGTTGTGGTTGGCAGTGGGCAAAGGGAGTGTGGAGATATAGATATTTAGACATAGAGAGAGAACCATAGACATTGAGGGGAACAGGACAAAGTGTGTTGTGGTAAGGCAGAGCAATGAAACACATGACACGTTATAAGTCTTGTTGAAATTAATGGTTTCAATGAACAGTTGGTATGGGAAGGGGCTGAGCCAAACACCTATATGGTTTGAGGAGTAATCCTCAAATGATAGGGAAGTATGTAAAGTGAACAGTGTCAAGATTAGTCAACGTAATGTACTGCTCGCTTGAGGAGTCCAACACCTTTTAGAGTTCAACGTCGAAATCCTACATTTCTGTAACGTAAATAGTCCTTTCCTTTCCTTGGAACTCCCTACTCTACAAAGTAATGTTCAATCTTGGTGGCTAACACAGAGGTCCAAAGCCTAATATTAACACAGCTCCCTAGTCTCCTAGCTACCACAGGCTTTCAAACACAAAAGATTATAAGTTTCAGCCAATAAAAGTGTTCATCCTACTCGTAGTATACCAAACAAGCAATTTCTCCTAGGAAGGCTCTTTGAGGCTTTACTCACAATCTTGGCTCTTCTAGCCATCGTGATTTGACCATCACTCTGACCACAGGGGGTCTAGTAGGAGTAGTGGTATCAATGGTATGCTCCTGCTTGTTCCCAGGCTGTAAAGCAGCAAAAGATAAATCTGCCTCTTACTAATAGGTCTTACTGGTTTGGGTAGAAATCCCTGTTGTCTTTGACTTAGGGACTTTCAAGGATGGACCTGTAACACCTTCATAGGTGTCATACCACACCTTATTGGGGGTGGAGAGCCTATGGCATTCTGCTTCTTCCACCCTTTGGCAGGCACGTCAGTGGTGGCGATACCTATCCTGTCCTTAGTAGCACACCCACCTTGCATAACAAGATGGGGAGTCCTTGCACAACGAGTGGGAGACAACCAGTAATGGCTGATTAGAAAAAAAAATATTTGAACATTATCCAGAATAACTACAACTTAACAATAAAGGCACACACATATTGTATAAGTGTTTATGGAGTAATTTGGAAATCCTCAGGACCACACCAACGTTGTGATGCTCTTAAAGTAGTCAGCCAGCCATCCTAAAGTCATCCCCTAATCATCATTAGCTCTTCTTAAACTTTGCTGATGACTTTAAGAGCATGTTGATGTCTGGTGATGTGAGAATGACTGCAAATGTAGTTTGATGATCATCAAATGACTCTGGAAGGGCCTCTGTAGTCATCCTGGTAGACTCTGGACCGCAGCCCTGCACATCTGAGTGTGCTCGTGCAGTGGCCACGCCTCTGAATCGGAGGATGCTCTCCTATAAGGAATATCTTCCTGCTGCTGCTGCCCTGCTGCCAGGACATAGGCTCATATACACACGGTGGGAATACACCAGTGAATTCTGTGTGGGTTCCACACTTGCGGTTGCACACCTACAATTTGGGATGAAGGGGAAGATGGGACAGAAAGAGATTGAGAAGAAGGTGCCTGTGCCAGGAACAGCAGAGGTCTGGTGAATTTAACACTGCAGGTGTGGAAGATGATCATCTAGAGGAACAATTCAAAGCCCATGTGAGTTCTATGGAAGAGTGTTGTCACACACCCAGGAGTTCCTAGTGTGAAAAACCATAGGGTGTTTCCCTTGCTCAGGTGGCCAGGGCATGGTCATCACCTTTGGATCTAGACCCTGGGGGTGGACAAGTGCGGGAGGATCACCTAGGTGAGGGGTCCTCGGAAGTGGGGGTGGAATGCCTGATGGCGAGACATGGTATCCCCCCTTTCCAAAAATCCCTGTGCCATCCTATTTTATAGGATATTCCAACTTCCCAGACCCCCCCCTTTACTACACAAACACTGAGCCGAGGAAGAGGAGAGCTGAAGCTGAAAAGAGTACCACCCATACAATACATTGGACATGTCCCATTAATAAGATCAGGTAAGGTCAGACACTTGATCTTAATTGCAAACACCTGGTACCTATTAGCTCTCCCAACAGGGTTAAAAGTTGGAAAACTGAGATACACTCTGAGCAAGGTGGTGCACGAGAAGGAGCCGTTGTTCCAGAGCGAAGCTGGAGACCAGGCAGAGCCCTTTCTCTGGAGCCACTAAAGCGGAGCCGTGACATGCGGGAGATCGAGAGAGCTGATCACCGGGGATGCTGAGTTATAAGGAGATCAGCTGGATGGCTACATTGCCCTGTAACCGCTGAGTGTTTCGAGCGGTCGGTGAATGAAAGAAGAGGGTGCCACCTGCCAGATGCTGCAGGAAGCATCACGCTCCCCTCCCAAAGCGAGAACCAAGCGAGGGAGGATCCTGGAGTCTAGAGTGGTGAACTTTGCAAGTGAGACGGAGATGCCGCTACGGGGACTACTTTTACCACACGGTTGCTGAGTGGAAAAAGAAGCCAGGCCATGTACAGCACACATTTAAGGTTGCACGATTGCTTAGAAGTCTGAAGTAATGAAACAAACCTTTATTAAAGATTGTTCTTGAAGTTGAAGATACTGTAGAAGCGGAGTGGTCCTGTGAGGTACGCTCGCATTGTCGAAAAACTCTGTGCTGTGAATGGACATACGATTTAAAGTGAAAGAGACAGGCTCGAGCCTGGCAGAGGGAAGCCTGTGCAAGGTGAAAAATGGGTGAACGATAAAATAAAAAGGCAGGCTCGAGCCCAGCAGAAGGAAACCTCTGCAAAGTGAAAAGAGACAGGCTCGAGCCCGGCAGAGGGAAGCCCGTGCAGAGTGACAAAATGAATAAAAGGGAAACATGAATGAATAACCAAATTGTGAAAAAGGAACTGAGAAATAAGGTTTGATTCCGGCCAAGGGAAACCTGGATGTGAGATCTTTGAACTTTGAAACTGTAAGGGTATCCCAACTTACAGAAGTATCCCTAATTATAAGGGTGCCCCTAATCATGCTCACACCAGAGTAAATGCACCCCTCTAGAGAAGTAAGGCCATGAGTCTACCTTGCAAGGATAACAAATGTATTTTTTACAGAAATGAGGATATGGACAAAGAACTATGCCCCCTGAACGGCCTTCTCTCCCTCTTCCATTCCTTTCTCCTGCAAACTGGTGCCAGGCAGGAGCTTTTATACTAATGACTTGCTGTAGTGGCATCGCTGGATATGGGCATGACTTTATCCCAACTCGTCCTGCTTCCATACAAGGGATGCTCCAGTCTTCCTTTCTTCATTGTCAGTGATTTCTGTTAGGACATGCTACTTTACATATTGCTATCTTACATAGACACACACTGCAGGCCTGCAGACTTTTACAAACCTTGAGGCCTAGTCCAAGGAAAAATTAAACATTTCTATAACTACTTTTCATTCATACTCCACTCATCCTACTCATGTTTTTATGTAGTCCTGTAATTTCTTTTAAACCTGTTTTTCATAATTTTGCATTGAGCATGTTAAAATCCTCTTTTAGCATGCATGGACTTTTGACAGACAGCAGGCAGCTGCTGAGTTACTTTGTGCTGCTCTGCCAGCCTTAGTGATGCAACACCGCATGAGCCCTGCAATCCATTCTTAGCACAGCCTGCATTCTTCGCGGCAGAGCGCTTGCTTCTATCATACTTTGAGATCTTTAGAGCTGCATAGAATTTGACATTTACAAATGTATTCAACGAATAGTTAATTATGCTTTATATTTTAAACAATAACTGCCTTCTTTTAGTGCCTGCCCATGTCTGTGTATATGATTATATTTGAATGAGAGAGCTTTGCCAGTGCCCCCACTTCCCCTGGTGCCTTTTAGTTCCTAGAAGGAGTAAAAGAAGTCTTTCCGAATTCCAAAGCGCTTCGGAGTGCAGGAAGGTTCTAGCTCCTTCTCAACATTTCCCCTTTCATTACTTCTATAGTAACAAACTCATCCCCACCAAACATATCTACAACCCCAGAAATATTAGTTTGAGTTTCGCTGTTTATTGTATGGCAAGGTGTTTTAGATCCCACAATTGATACCATCATCTTTGCACTATTAGGAACTATATTGCCACAACATCGGAGACCCAATTGGCACGTGCAAAAGAGAACCAAGAAGAATACGATAACAGGCACCAGTAGTTTTACTGCTGCCCCCAGCCATAACGGGACCCGATCAGAGGCAAGCGACAGCCAATCGGTGTACTGAACTCCACCTATTTTCTTCATTTGAACACCTAGATTGTGCACCGCCTCGATGGCATCCTCCGGGGGTGCAAAAGTGCAGCAGCTGCTTCCCAACTTTTGGCACACTCCTCCTTCTGTGGCAAATCCAACATGTAGCGGTTTTACATCATCATGAGTCTCAATGCACAGAGCTCTACTTTGATGGCGTTGAACCTGTTTTGTGTGTCATTGGCCAGCTGGACTAGCTCCCATCGGACGATCTGAACCCACTTAACGTTAGCAGCTGCTTGTACTCCAGGAGCCACAAAAGATGAAAAGAAAGTCTCTGCTGAGCTAAAAAGTCGATACTCATCAGGTATTCCTCTGAGCAGTGCGGAAGAGTACTTTGAGACATAGCTTGATCTCTTCTTTCTTCCCCGCTGTTGAAATCGTCCTTTTTCTGGCAGCATACCAAATTCTTGTGTGATCTGCAAGTTTCTTTCTGCTTCATTAGGTGCTGGAGTGGCTGTTGGCACCTTGACAGGCATTTCTTCTCCCTAGGGTGTTCTTCCAGGATTACTAGTAGCACTGAGTGCAGGGTGGCCAGTGAACACTTTCCCCTCCAGGAGAGTGGGAGGTGCAAGTAGGCTTATCGGCCACAAACCCAGTAGTAATCCATCACCGCTGCTGTACCTTTCGTCATATCAGGGATCACAAGAGTGTGGTTGCGCTGTGTGTTTGTGCTAACAGGAACTGTTCCTTCATTACAAAAACAAAGTTCATAGTTTATGGGCCTCATTACGGGTCTGGCGGTAACCCTGCCGGTGATACCGGCGCGTTGTCGCCGGACCCAAAAATAATTACTGGTGCCTGACTTCCTGGTAACATCGGGGGATTAAACCCTTGTGGTCTGGGAAGTCAGGCAATGGTAATTTGTAATTCCCCATTCCCATAGAGTCCCATAGGACTTTATGGGAATGGAGAACACAGAAGCAGCGGCACCGTTATTAACGATGCCAGTGCTTCCGAGAATGTCTGCCTACCGTGGCCGCTATGCCCAGCTGGGTCCGACCTGCCAGGCACAGCAACTCCGGTAGGAAAACCCGTAATCTGCCAGTCCGAAAACAATGGTGCCGGTAGGCTTACCAGCAGCATTGTTTACACACCGGGGCACTTGTAATGAGGCCCTATGTCTCTATGTATTTGCACTGGCTTCTCCATTGTTGCAATCCCCGTCAGCCTTGTGATGTAGTGGGACCATATTTGCACACACATAGGGGGCCATTATGACTTTGGAGGCAGCCATGGTGCTATTAGCACCATGGCTGCCTCCAAAGTCGTGTCCGGGTAGTCGGAAAGGGGACTTACCGGGTCATTCCAACTTTGGAGGACCAAGTAAGTCGCCATTCTGAAAACCATTCCCCATTCCCATTCGAGCCCCCATAGGGTTCAATGGGAATAGGGAAGGAGCTAATAATGGGCCCGCAAATAGCGGGCCTGTTATTAGCTCCCAGGTCCCCAAGCGGCTCCCGCTAAGGGCGACTGGTAAAACCAGCTGGCCTTAGTGGGACCCGCTAAGGGACCTCGGAATGCGGCGGTAGGGGGTTAACTGTACCGGCATCCTTACTGTTGCCGTTAACCCTCTACCGCCGTACTCGTAATGAGGCCCAAAGTCTCTACTTGGGCTATTGCTTCTTTGCGGTACTGGATCAGTTAATCTGCTAGGCATGTCGCTGTGGTGCCCTGACATTTGTCGTTGACATGTGAGTAACCTCCCAAGGAAAAATATGGTACTTGTAAACCTTGGCGGTATTTCATTTTGCCATTGCATAACGCTGGGTCTAGATCAATGCTCCTCAACTGCATGCTGTGTGCCTGGAATGTGTCCTTTATTCTTCATAGTGCAAGATGTACCAGGCATTGTGCCTCTGTAATTTGGACTGGATGTGGAACTAAAATCTTAGGATCCACTGATGCATGCAGGATGAGTACAGACACGTAACAGCTTTCATTGATCACCTTTTTTCCTGAAGTGCGCATATCAGAGTACCAGCTATTGGAGGATTCTGGGTACTCGATGTCAGAAATGGCATCAAAGCCCAACCCCTTATATAAATCATACATCATTCGTACTTCCCGTTTTATTCATCTAAGAAAACCTGTAGGGGTGGCTGGCAAAAAGTGAGATATTTTATGATTCTTTTTCAGCATAGACATAGTCATACTAGTATTATTTTCCAACTGTCCATCCCCCCCTTTCTATGGCCACCTCATAAAACAGACATACCTTCATCCACTCCAACAACCACCACCAGTGTCATACAGAACAATGTAATACTTAAAAAGCCAGATGCATAATTCCTAGAACAAATTACATTCTTTTTAACATTATCCCTACGTAATAGAGAGGTTTGAACATGTCGGTCAGACATCCTTGCTTATTCCTGGAGAGGAGAAAAAAGGTTATCAAGAGAGAGAGAGAGAAAGAGAGAGAAAGAGAGAGAAGGAGAGGGAAAGGGAACCAGTGGGAGAGGTAGGGAGAGGGATAAAGAGGAAGAGGGAGAGACCCTTTTTCCACCAGGACTGACCGGATTCTGGACATTCAAAAATTGAAAAAATAAAAGAACAATAAAAAATAAAAAAAATGAAGAAATAAAAAATTAAAAAATGATGCACAGCACCCTCACATGGATCCTTTATCTTACTCTGTTGATTGAGCTTTGCCTTTTCTCAGGTGCTCTTCGGACATCTGAGAGATGCACGCAATATCTTAACCCCTTCACATGGACAGCGAGAGGCATACAGAACACCACCTCATAAGGGCCTTGAAATCTGGGATTGTTCCATCATTTGTCGTTGACATGTGAGTAACCTCCCAAGGAAAAATATGGCACTTGTAAACCGTGGCGGTATTGCGTGTTGCCATTGCATAACGCTGGGTCTAAGATCAATGCTCCTCAACTGCATGCTGTGTGCCTGCAATGTGTCCTTTATTCTTCATAGTGCAAGATGTACCAGGCATTGTGCCTCTGTAATTGGGACTGGATGTGGAACTAAAACCTTAGGATCCACTGATGCATGCAGGATAAGTACACACACGTAACAGCTTTCATTGATCACATTTCTTCCTGAAGTGCGCATATCAGAGTACCAGCTATTGGAGGATTCTGGGTACTCGATGTCAGAAATGGCATCAAAGCCCAACCCCTTATTTAAATCATACATCATTCATACTTCCCGTTTTATTCATCTAAGAAAACCTGTAGGTGTGGCTGGCAAAAAGTGAGATATTTTGTGATTCTTTTTCAGCATAGACATAGTCATACTAGTATTATTTTCCAACTGTCCACCCCCCTTCCCCTTTCTATGGCCACCCCATATAACAGACATACCTTCATCCACTCCAACAACCACCACCAGTGTCATACAGAACAATGTAATACTTAAAAAGCCTAATGCATAATTCCTAGAACAAATTACATTCTTTTTAACATTATCCCTACATAATAGAGAGGTTTGAACACGTTGGTCAGACATCCTTGCTTATTCCTGGAGAGGAGAAAAAAGGTTATCAAGAATGAGAGAGAGAGAAAGAGAGAGTGAGAGAGAGAGAGAGAGAAAGAGAGAGAGAGAGAGAGAGAGAGATAGAGAGAGAGAGAGAGAAACAGAGAGAGAGAGAGAGAGAGAGATAGAAGGAGCGGGAAAGGGAAACAGTGGGAGAGGTAGGGAGAGGGATAAAGAGGAAGAGGGAGAGACCCTTTTTCCACCAGGGCTGACCGGGTTGTGGACCTTCAAAAATGGAAAAAATAAAAGAACAATAAAAAATGAAAAAATGAAGAAAGAAAAAAGAAAAAAATGAGGCACACCACCCTCACATGGATCCTTTATCTTACTCTGTTGATTGAGCTTTGCCTTGTCTCAGGTGCTCTTCGGACATCTGAGAGATGCACCCAATATCTTAACCCCTTCACATAGACAGCGAGAGGCGTACAGAACACCACCTCATAAGGGCCTTGAAATCTGGGATTGTTCCATCTACGGACAACTTTTTTTACATAGATCAGCTCCCCCAGGTAATAATGGTCCAGTTGTGGCAGATAGGTTTGCAGTTGCTGTCCCTTCCGGTGTGTCCTGTCCTTCACTCCTGGGTGGTGCAATCTGTTGAGAGATATATTTGATAGCACGTGTTAGTGCTGTTAAATATTCCCTAAATTCCTCTCCTAGTATTGTCGCTGCTTGATGTGCATCTGATGCTTTCCTCACAGAGGGTATGAGGGTTTGCATGCACTTACCTGTGACTATCTCATGCAGTGTCAAATGGTGGTCCTTACTAGGCTGTGTCCGTAAACTGAAGAGGGCCAAGGGCAAACAGTGCACCCAGTTTTCCTTCAACGTGGAAAACAATTTTGACAGTTTACTCTTCAAAAGCCCATTGATCCTCTTCACAAGGCCATTAGCCTGAGGGTGGTAAATTGAGCACATTCAATGTTTTATGACCAATAGCGCTGAGACATGCTGAAATTGCGCATTAAAGAAATGTGTGCCATTATTTTATTTATTTATTTATTTATTTGCATTTGTGTAGCGCACCTGCAGCCCAGAGGCATCGTGGCGCTTGTTACATGAGGTGTATAAACATTTTCAGTTGACAAGGTTACATGTGACCGTGAGGTCTCTTAGTTACCGGTACATAATTCAGCAGTGATACATACACAGAGTTTAGTCAGACATAAGAGAGCAATTGAGTGGTATTAGATGAAGAGTTTTGTTTTGATTGCTTTGCGGAAGGCTTGGTGAGACTCAATCATTCTTAGGTTGGGTGGAAGGGCATTCCATTGTGTGGCGACGATCATGGGAAAGCTGGATCCGCCTGCACAGGCCTTTTTGGTTTTAGGAACAAGGATAAGATTAGAGTACCCCTCTCTGAGAGGTCTTGTGGCGGTGTGTTTGACAATCCTCTGGGCAAGGTATGGAGGGGCAGCATCATGGAGGCATTTGTGTGCCAGGGAAAGTGTTTTGAAAATAATTCTCTGTTTGACAGGGAGCCAGTGGACCTGTCTACTGATTTCAGAGATGTGGATTTCCTTGAGGTCCCAGTGGCTGCCCTGAGAGCATTGTTTTGAGCCAGTTGTAGTTTAGCAAGGTTTTTGCAGAAAGTCCCAGATAATAGGGCATTGCAATAGTCAAGTCTGGAGCCAATAATGGCTCTGGCGATGGTGAGACAGTTCTGTCATGATAGGAATGGTCTGGCTGCGTTGATGATTTTCGCGCAGTAGGCTGAAGAGGTGGCAATAGAATTCACTTGTCTGTCCATGGTGAGGTTTGAGTCTAGGTAGACGCCAAGTGTTTTGACATTGTCAGAAAACTTGATGGGTGTGTTGTCAATAGTGAAAGAAGAGTATTCTTGACTGAGGTTACCCAGGGTAGTGGGTGAGCCAATAAGTAGGAGTTCCGTTTTTTCGCTATTAAGGCACAGCCAGTTTTCCGCCATCCAGGATTGGATGGTTGAGTAGATAGCCGTGAGATTGGACATGTCAGTTTTGTAGTCCCCTGTGAGTGGGATTAGCACCTGTGTGTCATCTGCATAATTGCTGTATGAGATGCCCAGGGAGTCCAGGATGCTAAACAAAGTCCTGGTGAAGAGGTTATATAGCGTTGGCGCTATGCAGGACCCTTGTGGGACTCCACATTTGAGGAGGCTGGGGGTGGCAGAGGCTGAGACCAAGAAAACTTTCATAGCCCTCTCTTGGAGAAAGGAGGTAATCCAGTCACAGGCTTTGGGGGAGAAGTTAGCCGCAGAAGCGAGATGGTGGCAAAGAGTGTTGTGATCGACCAGGTCGAACGTGGCTGATAAGTCAAGGAGCAGGAGGAGTGCCGGTTTGCTTATGTCTCTCGGGCGTCCATTTGGTTCTTTAGGTCAAGGAGGGCTGATTCAGTGCCATGTCGTGGCCAAAAACCTGATTGCCTCAGGCCTAGGAGATGGTTCTCCTCCAAGTATTTTTGTACTTGCAAATATGCAGCTTTGTTGAGAATTTTTAGCAGGAATGGGACCGTGGTGATGGGCCTATAGGTCCCAGGGATGGTGGGGTCGAGTGATGGCTTTTTTAATAGTGGACGAACCGAGGCTTCTTTGAGATCTTTGGGAACAAGACCTGACCTGAAGGAAGAATTAATGAAGGCAGTGAGGAAGGGTGCAAGGGTGGGAGCAGAATCTTTAATGAGTTGGGCTGGGCAAGCATCGCCCTTGCAATTAGAGGGTTTAATTGATTTGAGCAGGGTAATGACCTCCGATTCCGTAATATCTTTGAAGTCGGAGGGGGGGGGGGTTCAGTTCAGGTGAGGTGGGCACTTGGCTGTGCTGGCTGGCTATTAGAGTTTCAAGTGCTTTTTGGTGGCCAATGATTTTGATCTGAAGGGTGTTGAGCTTGTCTAGCATTGCAGACTGAATGCTGTTGCACCAACTTTCATCCTTGAGGAGCGTGGGTGGAGGGGTGGAGGGTTTTTTCCAACTCTCTGAAGATAGAAAATATTTCTTTGGAATTTGATTTGGCGTCATTAATCCTTGAGTTAAATGAAAGGGCTTTAGCTTTAATGACATTATTTTTGTATGACTTGGAGATGGCCTTGAAGGCCTCCTTGTTAGATTCTGAAGGGTTGGCTTTCCAGGTAGAGAGGGCGGATCGTTTTTCTGAGCGTTGTTTAAGCAGCTCATTGAAGAACCAGGTATTGGAATGTTTAATTTTCTTGGCTTTCTTAGGGGCCAAGGGGGCGATGGTTCTATTGCTTTGGTGATGATGTGTTTGAAGGTGCTGGCCAGAGTATCTGGGTTATTGGAGGAGGGTGCCTGAAGCACGGGCACCATTAGAAATGGCGCCAGATTTTCCGCTG
The DNA here is from genome assembly GCF_040938575.1 of Ambystoma mexicanum. Lineage (NCBI taxonomy): Eukaryota > Metazoa > Chordata > Amphibia > Caudata > Ambystomatidae > Ambystoma > Ambystoma mexicanum. The sequence continues at coordinate 1,302,257,860 of NC_090928.1, forward strand.
TAAGTTTGCGTGAGCTCCTGGCGAGTGCTGCTGGACATGGGGTGATGGGGATCGGGTGCTGAGTGGTGAAATTGAACTGGATATAGTGGTGGTCGGACCAGGGAATAGGGGTATTGGCGTTGACTAGAATGGAGCAGTTGTGCTAGTTGATCCAGTCCAGAGTGCGTCCTTTGATGTGAGTGGGTTCAGAGATGGTTGGTGCAAAGCCTAGGGTGGTGAGAGCTTTGTTGAGGGCTTTAGCATGGTGATCCTTGGGGTCATTGAAGCCCAGGTTAAGATCGCCCAGGAGAATGATTTGGGAGGTCTTTTTGATATTATCCCACAGGGAGTGGATGAGAGAATCTTGGAAATCGGTACAAGAGCCGAGAGGTCGATATACAATGTGCATGCTGATGGTGCAGTTGTGGGATAGGTTGATTTTGAGTGGGAGGTAGTTGCAGTTGAGTCCAAGCTGTCCCGGTGATTCCCTGATGCTGAGGGATTCCCTGGCTATGAGGGCGACACCCCCACCTCTCTGATTGGTACGGTCTTTCCTGCAGATAGCATAATCTGCAGGGATGGCTAATGAGAGTGCAGGTCCTGCGCTATCATTAAGCCAGGTTTCGGTAACTACAAGGATGCCGAGGTTGTCTTTGATGATAAGGTCATGAATGTCGAGGGGATGTGCAGGAATAGAACGTGCATTAACCAGTGCGCACCTTGGAGTAAGGTCAGAGTGCTGTGTGGTGGTGTGTGGAGAAGGTTGTGGAGCGACATGGGATGGCACAGAGATATAGGCCCTCATTACAACCTTGGCGGAGGACCATGGTGCCATTAGCACCATGGTCCATACCGCTAAGGTTACGATTCCGCCATGGTGGATGGCGGAATTACCGCCCCATTCCAAGGTGAGTGGGGCGGTAATTTCCCATTCACCATTTGCCCTTCCCCATTCCCATTTTTGCCCCCATAGGGCATAATGGGAATGGGGAAGGTGCTAATGGGGAAGGCGCTAATTACGGCACCGTAATTTACGGTGCCGTAATTAGCTCCAAAGTCCCTTTGCGGGTTGGATTTTTAACGCCTGCTAAAAGCAGGCGTTAAACACCAACCCGCAAAGGGACACTTGTAATCAGGCGTTAAGGGTTAACGGCGCCGACGGCGCCGTTAAACCCTTAACGCCTGACTTGTAATGAGGGACATAATGTGGCTCAGTAATGGTTTCAGTTGGGGCAGGATTAGTGCAATCAAGATGGATGGGCATACATGAATCAACAGGCAGTGCAGCAACATGAATGGGCAAACATGAATCAACAGGCGCAGGCAGTGCAGTAACATGATTGGGCAGACATGAGTAAACAGGCACAGGCAGTGCAGCAGCATGGTTGGGAAGACATGAGTCAACAGGCACAGGCAGTGCAGCAACATGATTGGGCAGACATGGGTAAACAGGCACAGGCAGTGCAGCAACATGATTGGGCAGACATGAGTCAACAGGCACAGTCAGTGCAGCAACATGGTTGGGAAGACATGAGTCAACAGGCACAGGCAGTGCAGCAGCACGAGTGGGCAAACATGGGTCAATGGGCACAGGCAGTGCAGCAGCATGATTGGGCAGACACGAGTCAACAGGCACAGGCAGTGCAGCAACATGATTGGGAAGACATGAGTAAACAGGCACAGGCAGTGCAGCAACATGGTTACAGACAGAATATCTGGCTAGACATTTATCGTGTGCACCTAGGCTCTGTGTGGCACATAGCGTTCCTTTGGTGAGCGTTCCAATGCTTTTGCAGCAGGCAGTGTGTTCAATTGGGGCGGCTCTTTTGTTAGCCGGAGTACCGCGTGGTGCGCTAAAGACTCTCGTTGAGACTCTAACCCGGGATATAGGCTGGTAGCAGAGAAACTCCCAGAAACCTCCTTGTTTTTGCATATTAAGTAGCTTTGGGTTTTTACCCTAAATTACTAGGGTAATCCAGATGTGGAACCCTTGCTCACTGTTCTTAGAGGGGCACAGCTCCACCCAACCAGGCTGAAACACGTGTCTGGGGTTGCTGTTGGTACTCTTGTTCAGGAGAGAATTGCCAGGCATTTCGAATCTGGACTGCCCCAGGGCAGGACAAAGACTGATATGCAGTGGAAATGCCTGTTCTGTGAAAGGATGGTGAGCTAAAGACTCTGGTTGAGACTCTAACCCGGGATACAGGCCGATAGTAGAGAAACTCCCAGAACCCCCCTTGTTTTTGCATATTAAGTAGCTTTGGGTTTTCACCCTAAATTATTAGGTTAATCCAGACCTGGAACCCTTGCTCACTGTTCTTAGAGAGGCACAGCTCCACCTCACTGATGAGGCCCAACCAGGCCGAAACACGTGTTTGGGGTTGCTGTTGGTACTCTTGTTCAGAAGAGAGGTGCTGTTGGTACTCTTGTTCAGAAGAGAATTGCCAGGCATTGAAAGGATGATGAGCTAAAGACTCTGGCTGAGATTCTAACCCAATAGTAGAGAAAGTCCCAGAACCCCCATTGTTTTTGCATATTAAGTAGCTTTGGGTTTTTACCCTAAATTACTAGTGGAAATTTCTCTTCTGTGAAAGAATGGTGAGCTAAAGACTGGCTGAGATTCTAACCCAGTAGTAGAGAAAGTCCCAGAACCCCCTTGTTTTTGCATATTAAGTAGCTTTGGGTTTTTACCCTAAATTACTAGTGGAAATTTCTCTTCTGTGAAAGAATGGTGAGCTAAAGACTGGCTGAGATTCTAACCCAGTAGTAGAGAAAGTCCCAGAACCCCCTTGTTTTTGCATATTAAGTAGCTTTGGGTTTTTACCCTAAGTTACTAGGTGAATCCAGACCTGGAACCCTTGCTCACTGTTCTTAGAGAGGCACAGCTCCACCTCACTGATGAGGCCCAACCAGGCTGAAACAGGTTGCTGTTGGTACTCTTGTTCAGGAGAGAATTGACAGGCATTTCGGTGCTGGACTGTCCATGGGCAGGACAAACACTGATATGTAGTGGTAATTTCTCTTCTGTGATAGGATGGTGAGCTAAAGACTGTGGTTGAGAACCTAACCTGGGATATATGCCAGGTAGTAAAGAAACTCCCAGAACCCCCCTCCTTTTTGCATATTAAGTAGCTTTGGGTTTTCGCTAAGTTACTAAAGTAATCCAGATTTGGAAACCCGGCTCACTGTTGGCACAGCTCCACCTCACTGATGAGGCCCAACCAGGCCCAAACATGTGTCTGGGGTTGCTGTTGGTACTCTTGTTCAGAAGAGAATTGACAGGCCTTTCCATGCTAGACTGCCCCTGGGCAGGACAAAGACTGTAGTGGAAATTTCTCTTATTTGAAAGGATAGTGAGCTAAAGACTCTGGTTGAGATTCTAACCTGCGATATAGGCCGGTAGAAGAAACTCCCAGAACCCCCCTTGTTTTTGTATATTAAGTAGCTTTGGGTTTTCACCCTAAGTTACTAAGGTAATCTAGGCGTGAGGCCCAACCAGGCCGAAACACCCTTGTTTTTGCATATTAAGTAGCTTTGGGTTTTCACCCTAAATTACTAAGGTAATCTAGACATGAGGCCCAACCAGGCCGAAACATGTGTTGTTGGTACTCTTGTTCAGAATTGCCAGGCATTTCCCTGGAATGCTCCTGGGCAGGTCAAAGACTGGCAGTGGAGATTTATCTACTGTGAAATTAGAGGGTGCTAAAGACTCTGGTTGAGACTCTAACCCGGGATATATAGGCCGGTAGTAGAGAAACTCCCAGAACCACCCCCTTGTTTTTGCATGTTAAGTAGCTTTGGGTTTTCACCATAAGTTACTAGGGTAATCCAGACGTGAAACCCTAGTTCACTGTTCTTAGAGAGGCACAGCTCCACCTCATTGACAAGGCCCAACCAAGCCGAAACATGTGTCTGAGGTTGCTGTTGGTACTCTTGTTTAGAAGATAATTGCCAGGCATTTCGGTGCTGGACTGTCCCTGGGCAGGACAAAAACCGATAAGTAGTGGACATTTCTTTTCTGTGAAAGGATGGTGAGCTAAAGACCCAGGTTTTCTGTTCTGTAAAAGGATGGTGAACTAAAGACCCTGGTTGAGACTCTAACCCAGGATATAGGCTGGTAATAGAGAAACTCCCAGAACCCCCCTTGATTCTGCATATTAAGTAGCTTTGGGTTTTCACCCTAAATTACTAGGGTAATACAGATCTGGAACCCTTGTTCACTGTTCTTAGAGAGGCACAGCTCCACCTCATTGACAAGGCCCAACCAATCCAAAACATGTGTCTGGGGTTGCTGTTGGTACTCTTGTTCAGAAGAGAATTGCCAGGCATTTCAGTGCTGGACCGGGGCTGGGCAGGACAAAAACTGATATGTAGTGGACATTTCTCTACTGTGAAAGGATGGTGAGCTAAAGACCCTGGTTGAGACTCTAACCCGGGATATAGGCTGGTAATAGAGAACATCCCAGAACTCCTCTTGTTTTTGCATATTAAGTAGCTTTGCATTTTCACCCTCAGTTACTAGTGTAATCCAGACGTGGAAACCTTGCTCACTGTTCTTATAGAGGCATAGCTCCACCTCACTGACGAGGCGACTGTCACTGAGCAGGACAAAAACTGGTATGTAGTGGAAATTTCTCTTCTGTGAAAGGATGGTGAGCTAAAGACTGTGGTTGAGACTCTAACCCAGGATATAGGCCAATAGTAGAGAAATTCAAAGAACCCCCCCTTGCTTTTGCATATTAAGTAGCTTTTGGTTTTCACCCTAAGTTAGTAGGGTAATCCAGACGTGGAACCCTTGCTCACTGTTCCTAGAGAAGCACAGCTCCACCTCATTGATGAGGCCCAACCAGGCAGAAACATGTGTCTTGGGTTGCTGTTGGTACTCTTGTTCAGAAGGGAATTGCCAGGCACTTCGGTGCTGGACTGCCGCCGGTAGTAGAGAAACTCCCAGAACCCCCCTTGTTTTTGCATATTAAGTAGCTTTGGGTTTTCACCTTAAGATACTAGGGTAATCCAGACGTGGAATCCTTGCTCACTGTTCTTAGAGAGGCACAGCTCCACCTCACTGACGAGGCCCAACCAGGCCGAAACACGTGTCTGGGGTTGCTGTTGGTACTCTTGTTTAGAACATAATTGCCAGGCATTTCGGTGCAGGACTGTCCATGGACAGGACAAACACTGATATGTAGTGGTAATTTCTCTTCTGTGAAAGGATGGTAAGCTAAAGGCTGTGGTTGAGACTCTAACTCGGGATATAGGCCGGTAGTAGAGAAACTCCCAGAACCCCCCTTCTTTTTGCATATTAAGTAGCTTTGGGTTTTCACCCTAAATTACTAAAGTAATCCAGATTTGGAACCCCTGCTCACTGTTCTTAGAGCGGCACAGCTCCACCTTACTGATGAGGCCCAACCAGGCCGAAACATGTGTCTGGGGTTGCTGTTGGTATTCTTGTTCAGAAGAGATTTGCCAGGCATTTCGGTGCTGGACTGCCCCAGGGCAGGACAAGGACTGATATGTAGTAGAAATTTCTCTTCTGTGAAAGGATGGTGAGCTAAAGACTCTGGTTGAGATTCTAACCCGGGATATAGGCCAAAACTCCCAGAACCCCCCTTGTTTTTGCATATTAAGTAGCTTTGGGTTTTCACCCTAAATTACTAAGGTAATCTAGACGTGAGGCCCAACCAGGCCGAGACAGAAACACGTGTCTGGGGTTGCTTTTGGTACTCTTGTTCAGAAGAAAATTGCCAGGCATTTCGGTACTGGACTGCCCCTGGGCAGGACAAAGACTGATATGTAGTGGACATTTCTCTACTGTGAAATGATCAGGTGCTAAAGACTCTGGTTGAGACTCTAACCCAGGAAATAGGCCAGTAGTAGAGAAACTCCCAGAACCCCCCCCTTGTTTTTGCATATTAAGTAGCTTTGGGTTTTCACCATAAATTACTAGGGAAATCCAGACGTGAAACCCTTGTTCACTGTTCTTAAAGAGAGGCACAGCTCCACCTCATTGACAAGGGCCAACCAAGCTGAAACACGTGTCTGAGGTTGCTGTTGGTACTCTTGTTCAGAAGAGAATTGCCAGTCATTTCAATGCTGGACTGCTGCTGGGCAGGTCAAAGACTGATATGTAGTGGACATTTCTCTACTGTGAAAGGATGGTGAGCTAAAGACCCTGGTTGAGACTCTAACCCGGGATATAGGCTGGTAGTAGAGAAAATCCCAGAACCCCCCTTGTTTTTGCATATTAAGTAGCTTTGGGTTTTCACCATAAGTTACTATGGTAATCCAGACCTGGAACCCTTGCTCACTGTTCTTAAAGAGGCACAGCTCCACCTCACTGACGAGGCCCAACCAGGCCGAAACACGTGTCTGGGGTACTGTTGGTACTCTTGTTTAGAAGATAATTGCCAGGCATTTTGGTGCTGGACTGTCCCTGGGCAGGACAAAAACCGATATGTAGTGGACATTTCTCTTCTGTGAAAGGATGGTGAGCTAAAGACTCTGGTTGAGACTCTAACCCGGGATACAGGCCGATAGTAGAGAAACTCCCAGAACCCCCCTTGTTTTTGCATATTAAGTAGCTTTGGGTTTTCACCCTAAATTATTAGGTTAATCCAGACCTGGAACCCTTGCTCACTGTTCTTAGAGAGGCACAGCTCCACCTCACTGATGAGGCCCAACCAGGCCGAAACACGTGTTTGGGGTTGCTGTTGGTACTCTTGTTTAGAACATAATTGCCAGGCATTTCGGTGCAGGACTGTCCATGGACAGGACAAACACTGATATGTAGTGGTAATTTCTCTTCTGTGAAAGGATGGTAAGCTAAAGACTGTGGTTGAGACTCTAACCCGTGATATAGGCCGGTAGTAGAGAAACTCCCAGAACCCCCCTTCTTTTTGCATATTAAGTAGCTTTGGGTTTTCACCCTAAATTACTAAAGTAATCCAGATTTGGAACCCCTGCTCACTGTTCTTAGAGCGGCACAGCTCCACCTCACTGATGAGGCCCAACCAGGCCGAAACATGTGTCTGGGGTTGCTGTTGGTATTCTTGTTCAGAAGAGATTTGCCAGGCATTTCGGTGCTGGACTGCCCCAGGGCAGGACAAGGACTGATATGTAGTAGAAATTTCTCTTCTGTGAAAGGATGGTGAGCTAAAGACTCTGGTTGAGATTCTAACCTGGGATATAGGCCAGAACTCCCAGAACCCCCCTTGATTTTGCATATTAAGTAGCTTTGGGTTTTCACCCTAAGTTACTAAGGTAATCTAGACGTGAGGCCCAACCAGGCCGAGACAGAAACACGTGTCTGGGGTTGCTGTTGGTACTCTTGTTCAGAAGAGAATTGCCAGGCATTTCGGTACTGGACTGCCCCTGGGCAGGACAAAGACTGATATGTAGTGGACATTTCTCTACTGTGAAATGATCGGGTGCTAAAGACTCTGGTTGAGACTCTAACCCAGGATATAGGCCAGTAGTAGAGAAACTCCCAGAACCCCCACCCCTTGTTTTTGCATATTAAGTAGCTTTGGGTTTTCACCATAAATTACTAGGGTAATCCAGACGTGAAACCCTTGTTCACTGTTCTTAAAGAGAGGCACAGCTCCACCTCATTGACAAGGGCCAACCAAGCCGAAACACGTGTCTGAGGTTGCTGTTGGTACTCTTGTTCAGAAGAGAATTGCCAGTCATTTCAATGCTGGATTGCTGCTGGGCAGGTCAAAGACTGATATGTAGTGGACATTTCTCTACTGTGAAAGGATGGTGAGCTAAAGACCCTGGTTGAGACTCTAACCCGGGATATAGGCTGGTAGTAGAGAAAATCCTAGAACCCCCCTTGTTTTTGCATATTAAGTAGCTTTGGGTTTTCACCATAAATTACTATGGTAATCCAGACCTGGAACCCTTGCTCACTGTTCTTAAAGAGGCACAGCTCCACCTCAATGACGAGGCCCAACCAGGCCGAAAAACGTGTCTGGGGTGCTGTTGGTACTCTTGTTTATAAGATAATTGCCAGGCATTTTGGTGCTGGACTGTCCCTGGGCAGGACAAAAACCGATATGTAGTGGCCATTTCTCTTCTGTGAAAGGATGGTGAGCTAAAGACCCTTGTTTTCTCTTCTGTGAAAGGATGGTGAGCTAAAGACCCTGGTTGAGACATTTCTCTTCTGTGAAAGGATGGTGAGCTAAAGACCCTGGTTTTCTCTTCTGTGAAAGGATGGTGAGCTAAAGACCCTGGTTGAGACTCTAACACGGGATATAGGCTGGTAATAGAGAAACTCCCAGAACCCCCCTTGTTTTTGCATATTAAGTAGCTTTGAGTTTTCACCCTAAGTTACTAGGGTAATCCAGACGTGGAACCCTTGTTCACTGTTCTTAGAGAGGCACAGTTCCACCTCATTGACAAGGCCCAACCAAGCCGAAACACGTGTCTGGGGTTGCTGTTGGTACTCTTGTTCAGAAGAGAATTGCCAGGCATTTCTGCGGCTGGGCAGGACAACAACTGATATGTAGTGGACATTTCTCTACTGTGAAAGGATGGTGAGCTAAAGACCCTGGTTGAGACTCTAACCCGGGATATAGGCTGGTAGTAGAGAAAATCCCAGAACCCCCCCTTGTTTTTGCATATTAAGTAGCTTTGGGTTTTCACCATAAATTACTATGGTAATCCAGACCTGGAACCCTTGCTCACTGTTCTTAAAGAGGCACAGCTCCACCTCAATGACGAGGCCCAACCAGGCCGAAACACGTGTCTGGGGTGCTGTTGGTACTCTTGTTTATAAGATAATTGCCAGGCATTTTGGTGCTGGACTGTCCCTGGGCAGGACAAAAACCGATATGTAGTGGCCATTTCTCTTCTGTGAAAGGATGGTGAGCTAAAGACCCTTGTTTTCTCTTCTGTGAAAGGATGGTGAGCTAAAGACCCTGGTTGAGACATTTCTCTTCTGTGAAAGGATGGTGAGCTAAAGACCCTGGTTTTCTCTTCTGTGAAAGGATGGTGAGCTAAAGACCCTGGTTGAGACTCTAACACGGGATATAGGCTGGTAATAGAGAAACTCCCAGAACCCCCCTTGTTTTTGCATATTAAGTAGCTTTGAGTTTTCACCCTAAGTTACTAGGGTAATCCAGACGTGGAACCCTTGTTCACTGTTCTTAGAGAGGCACAGTTCCACCTCATTGACAAGGCCCAACCAAGCCGAAACACGTGTCTGGGGTTGCTGTTGGTACTCTTGTTCAGAAGAGAATTGCCAGGCATTTCTGCGGCTGGGCAGGAAAACAACTGATATGTAGTGGACATTTCTCTACTGTGAAAGGATGGTGAGCTAAAGACCCTGGTTGAGACTCTAACACGGGATATAGGCTGGTAGTAGAGAAACTCCCAGAACCTCCCTTGTTTTTGCATATTAAGTAGCTTTGCATTTTCACCCTAAATTACTAGTGTAATCCAGATGTGGAACCCTTGCTCACTGTTCTTAGAGAGGCACAGCTCCACCTCACTGACAGGCCCAACTAGGCCGAAACACGTGTCTGGGGTTGCTGTTGATACTCTTATTCAGAAGACAATTGCCAGCATTTCCGTGCTGGACTGCCCCTGTGCAGGACAAAGACTGATATGTAGTTAACACTTCTCTTCTGTGAAAGGATGGAGAGCCAAAGACTCTGGTTGAGACTCTAACCCGGAATATAGGCCGGTAGTAGAGAAACCCCCAGAAACCACCTTGTTTTTACCTATATCCATTGCACCTTTCCCCATATCGGCATAATCTATATGCAGTTCACAGAATGGCCCTATAGGGTGAGATAATGTACCTCTTAATGTCCGTATTGTCATCCCTGTGATGAAACTTTGGCATGTCAGACAATGTATTGCTCTTTTTTAAATGCTCTCCTCGAGGTTTGGCACAAACCAGTCCTCCTGACTATCTGCCACAATATGTTGTTTGGAGCTGAGGAATGGGAAATGGAATTGCTCAAATGCCACAGAGAGTAAATCTTGGTGCATCACCATGTGCCCAGAATTCTTCTGCCTCCTCAATAGAGTCTCAGTGGCTGACTATTTGCATCCCCTCTGCAGCTCCTTTTCCTCCTTAGGCGTGTTCCCTTGCAACTCTATAATCTGTGATATAGGCAATGCTGTGTCTACAGGGGTGGTCACTGTACACTCTGTAACATTGTATCTGGGAGATAGGCTGCCAACTTGGCTGCCTGGTTTACAGCCGCGTTGCCCTTAGAAATTTCATCTGTGGCATTAGTATGGGCCCCGCATTTGACCACTGCCACAGTGGAGGGCATGATAAGGCTTCAATCAGTTCTTCCAACAGCCTTGCATGCTGTACTGGAGAGCCATCTGCCCAGGAAAACCCTCTCCTCTTCCACAGAGACAAACCCGCATACACTGTTGTCGTGACATATGCTGAGTCTGAGTAGATGATGACACTCTGCCCTTGAGAGGCTCTCAATGCCTCAATGAGAGCGACATGTTCTGCTAACGGAGCTGATTAAGGCATAGGTAATTTTTTCATGATCAGATCATCATGCTCCCCCCTTTACCGTGTAACACTACTGTCCCTGTGTGCCTCCGTCCTTTCTCCTGGTAAATTGTTGATGACCCATCAACATATAGTGTCTCTCCTTCTGTCAATGCACGGTCTCTAGCTTTAGACATACCCTCCTCTTCACCCTGGTATGTTGCACATTCATGCATATTCAGGTCATCATCAGTGGATGCCTGTGTCAAAAATGTGGCAGGATTCACTGTCCTACACCTGACCATATGAATATGAGGTTTGGATACTATAATCTCATATGCAGAGGATCTCAGAGTTGTCACGGTTGATTTAGATCTTTCCAAAATGGTGAATACTGAATGTTCCACAAACAAGGTATCAGAGCAGCCCATGACAATCGTGGAACTTTTCTCTTTTGCAAATGCAGCCGCTGCAAGTGCTTGTTCGAACACAAATTGTCCCTGCATGACTGAATTGAGCGTCCCACTATAATAAGACAATGGCTTGTGTGTCATGATCTGTAGATCAAGCCCTTTCTGGTCTTCCTGGTCCCTGGCACATCAGGGGTTACTCGCTGCAGTACACCCAACATGGCTGTATACACGGAACGCGGTCTATCGACCTTTACGTCCTATGCAGCACGTTCTATAAATTAGCCACTCCCCTGCGGTTCCGCGCGTCTCAACGCTACCGATAGCTGTGGCCTGACGTGCTCCGTAGTTCGTTCTCCTGAACTGTTTTGCTTCCCGGTTCCCGGACCTTCCTCCTTCTCCTTTCCTTCTATCTTCCTTGATCCTGTTCTTCCGCGTTCCGCGCAGACCGCCTCCGCGTGCTGCCTCCATTCCTAGCTTCCTGGAGTTTCCTAGATCCCGGACAAAGAAGCTGAACGAATCCTGGAATCCGAAGACGGCCGAGCGGGCTTGTACAAGACCCGAACTGCTCGGAAGAAAACCTCGACAAAGGACTCCGCAAAACAGAGAAAACAGGTGAGAAAAGGGGAAACCTGTGACAGATTGAGACGCCACCTGACCGATCTCGATACAGACATGGAAGCGGCCGTCCAGGATCTAATGCGTGGCATGCAAGAGCTGACGACCGAAGTGCAAAACTTAAAGGCGGAAAACGCTGCGTTAAAACAATTGGTGTTATCCCGTGATTCCGCCACAAAGGAGAGTATAATTCTAGGCGGCGTTGTTGACAAGTACGACGGTTCAGCCAAGAGCCTTCGTGGATTCCTAGATTCTTGCTTGGTCCACTTTACATTTAAGCCTTATTATTTTTCTACGCCCAGGGCTAAGGTGGACTTTATTATTTTGCATCTTTCCGGGAATGCCTTGACCTGGGCCACCCCACTGGTTAACACTGGTGATGCCCTCCTGGATGACTATGACGGTTTTATAGAGGCCCTCAAGACCATGTTAGAACGCCCGGAACAAGTTTACAGTGCCCAGGAACGTTTACTCGACTTTCATCAAGGTACCCAGGACTTGCTCACGTATGTCACACACTTCAAACAGCTGGCTAAGGAAGCGGATTGGTCCTCTGAAGCTTGTTTTACTTTATTTCGAAGAGGGCTAAACGAAAAGATCAAGGACAAACTAGCAAGAGTGGCACGCCTGGGTTCCTTTCAAGCCCTAATGGATCTCGCTCTACAGATTGACTTTCGCATTCAGGAGAGAAAGGCAGAAAAAAAGAAGACCAAGTTACCACTCCAGAAAAACCCCATTGGAACCCCTTCGAGCTCAGAAGGCATTTCTACTCCAAGCAATGAGCCTGAACCTATGCAATTAGGGGCCTTCCGTGGACCCATTACACCTCAAGAGAAGATGCAAAGGATTCATACTGGATTATGTATGTATTGTGCATCCGACAAACATTTAGTAAGAGAATGTCCGATTGCCCCCCACAGCACTTGAGAAACGCCAGCTCCCGATCCTAAACGGAGCGCAGGTTCGGGAGAGAGATGTCTGCTCCACCTCTATTCCATCCTTGAACTCTCCTGGACAAAATTCCTTGGTAATCTTACAGGCCTTCTTGACAACATCCAAGAATGAAATATACCCCATCCTGGCACTGGTCGATTGTGGAGCTATGGGGGTATTCATAGATCATGAATGGGTCTTAAAACATCTTATTCCTTACGAATCCCGGACTATCATGCAACCTGTGGAAGCAATTGATGGAAGACCCCTTTCATCTGGACCTATAACCCTGCAGACCAAGGAGATCGAGCTTGCTATAAATCAACGAGTAAGGATAAGATTTGACATCATCAAGTCAGCCCATTACCCCATAGTTTTGGGAATGCCCTGGCTTCAAAAACACAACCCCTATATCAATTGGGCAGCGGGATCCTTGTTCCTGGGTTCTGAGTTTTGTATGTCCCACTGCTTACATCCAGACCTTGATCCTAACCCATCGAAGGGATTTTCTACAACTCATCAGAACACAATCTCAGTCTCAAACATCATCCAGCTCCCGAAGGCTTACCAGGAATATTCCGATGTTTTCTCCTCTGCCATTGTTCAGGCCTTACCTCCCCACAGACCTGAAGATTGTGCTATTGAAACGGAACCTTCCGCAGTAATTCCCTTTGGAAGGATGTTCATCCTATCAGAACCTGAAAAGAAAGCCCTTCATGAATACCTGGATACAAATCTCGCAAATGGCACCATACGACCATCTAAATCTCCTTCAGGGGCCTCCCTGTTCTTTGTTCCTAAAAAAGACACTAAAGAACTCAGACCGTGTCTGGATTATCGAGGTCTAAATCAATGTACTCTCAAGAACCGCTATCCGTTGCCCTTAATCTCAGACATCCTGGAAGCAGTAAGAGGCGCAGTTGTGTTCACAAAGCTGGATCTTAGGGGCGCCTATCATTTGATTCGTATCAGGGCAGGTGACGAGTGGAAGACAGCCTTTAGAACACCCTTTGGGCATTTTGAATACTTAGTCATGCCCTTTGGACTTGCTAATTCCCCAGCAGTGTTCCAACGTTTCATGGATCGAGTGTTCCCGGACATGCTGTTCCTTTTTGTGATTGTCTATTTGGACGATATTCTAATATTTTCGAAGGACCCTCTCAAGCACGAAGAACACGTGAAAGCAGTATTACAACGCTCATGCGAAAATAAACTCCTGGCAAAGCCCGAGAAATGCATCTTCCATACTTCTACTGTTCACTACCTAGGGTTTGTCCTTACTCCCGATGGTATCGGTATGGATCAATCCAAGGTTAAGGCTATTTTATCCTGGCCTAGCCCTGCCTCGGTGAAACAGATACAATCCTTCCTGGGCTTGGCTAATTTCTATAGGAAATTCGTACCTTCCTTTTCCGAGATTGTCCAACCAATAATTGCCTTATTGAAAAAAGACGTTCCGTTTCATTGGACCTTGACCCAAGAGAAAGCCTTCCAACAGCTAAAGTCTGCATTTACACAAGCTCCCATTCTTGCTCAGCCTGATGTTAATCGACCATTCATAGTGGAGCCAGACGCCTCCAATTACGCCATTGGAGCCGTCCTAAAACAGCAATTCGAGGACAACTTGCAACATCCCATCACCTATATTTCTCGGACATTAACCCCTAGTGAAACGCATTACTCCGTCCTAGAGAAAGAGCTGCTAGCCATCCGTCAAGCCTTCACAGAATGGCGTCATTTACTTCTAGGAGTCAAATTTCCGGTCCATGTCCGCACGGACCATCGAAACTTACAAGTACTGCAAGCCCTGGAATGTAGGAATAGTTGCCAAGCTCGGTGGGCCTTCTTTTTTGCCCAATATCAGTTTCAGATTCACCACGTCCCTGGAACCCAAAATGTAATAGCTGATGCACTTTCTCGTCGTCCAGACTACGAACCTCCGGAGGATCGGACGTATCCCAAGATGTTTCCTCATACCATATTCGTAGCTCAAGCAAACAACCTCCTGGAAGAGATTTGTATGCAAACTCAGACTTTGGAGCTTTTAAAAGGAATTTCAGAAAGGAATCAATGGAACATGAGAGCCAAGGACGGATACTTGTTCAAAGATACCAATCTGGTTATCCCTACTCAAAAATTACAACAAAGAATAATAAATCTCTGCCATGATACTCTTCATTCCGGTCATCGTGGAATTCCCAACACCCTCCGTCTAATACAAAGACAATTTTGGTGGCCCAAGATGAAGACCAATGTACAACTGTATATTCAGTCTTGCTCCGTCTGTAATCAGAACAAACATGATAACCAGAAACCAGCAGGTCTCTTATTACAGCCTACACCACCAACCAGACCTTGGGAGATCATTGCTACAGACTTCATTGTGGAATTGCCACCTTCTAGAGGTTATACCAAGATCATGGTCACCATTTATCTATTCACTCATATGGCTCACTTTACCCCTCTGTATAAATTATCATCCTCCTCAGAACTTGCTGGTATTTTCCTGGAACACGTCTTCCGATTGCATGGACTCCCTTCCAAGATCATATCGGACAGAGGACCCCAGTATATATCTCAATTTTGGAAACACCTCTGCAGGATACTAGGGATTCAACAAGCTCTCTCCTCTGGATATCATCTCCAAACCAACGGTGTCACAGAACGGGTAAACCAAACCCTTGAACAATATCTTTGTTGTTTCTCTACTAAAGTCCAGGATGATTGTTCACTTTTAGTACCAGTATCCGAATTTGCTTACAATAATTCAGACCATTCGGCTGTTAAGACCAGCCCTTTTTTCTGCAGCCAAGGATTTCATCCTTCGGTCTTACCCTCTGTTCTTCCACACCCTACACCTGTTCCTACTGTCGATTCCTGGATCGAAACACTCATAAATGTGCAGAGAGAAGCCAACGAACATCTCAAAAGAGAGCGAATCCAAACCAAACACTATGCAGATTCAAGGAGAAGACCAGGGCCTTCATACTCCATTGGGGATAAAGTATGGCTATCCTCGAAACTTCTACCCCGACACCTCAGACCAAATCAGTTGGCTCCCCGGTATTATGGACCCTTCGCTATTAAAGAGATCATCAATCCTGTGGCCTTTCGACTTCAACTCCCGGATTCCTGGAAGAAGATACATCCAGTTTTTCACAAATCCCTGTTGAAGCCCTTCATCCAAACTACCCGGACTACTCTTAGACCTAGTCCTGTGTTTGTCAATGACCAGCTGGAATACGAAGTTTCTCGTATTTGTGATTCCGATATAGACGAGGCAAACTTCAATACCTGGTGGAATGGAAAGGTTATCCACCCAGCGAACATACCTGGGAACCAGTCTCAAATTTGAACTCCCCCAGATTGCTAAGAAGGTTCCACCGAATTCATCCAGGTAAACCCAGTGGACCGTTTTTTTCGAAGGGTGCATGCTGTCATGATCCGTTGATCCCGCCCTTTCTGGTCTTCCTGGTCCCTGGCACATCGGGGGTTACTCGCTGCAGTACACCCAACATGGCCGTATACACGGAATGCGGTCTATCGACCTTTACATCCTATGCAGCACGTTCTATAAATTAGCCACTCCCCTGCGGTTCCGCGTGTCTCAACGCTACCGATAGCTGTGGCCTAACGTGCTCTGTAGTTCGTTCTCCTGAACTGTGTTGCTTCCTGGTTCCCAGACCTTCCTCCTTCTCCTTTCCTTCTACCTTCCTTGATCCTGTTCTTCCGCGTTCCGCGCAGTCCGCCTCCGCGTGCTGCTTCCATTCCTAGCTTCCTGGAGTTTCCTAGATCCCGGACGAAGAAGCTGAACGAATCCTGGAATCCGAAGACGGCCGAGCAGGCTTGTAGTAGACCCGAACTGCTCGGAAGAAAACCTCGACAAAGGACAAACAGAGAAAACAGGTGAGAAAAGGAGAAACCTGTGACATTGTGGCCCATTGTTCTCTTTTGGGTCAATAATGCTGTCACGAGCCATCCATCAGAGTGGAAAAATAAATAAAACTCCTGTGTATAATCCAGAGTTGCTAAAACAGGCGCTGTGCAAAAGCTTCTTTCAAGTCCTCAAATTGTCTAATCATTTCATCAGTCCATTCCAATTTACAATTTTTTGTCTTCTGTCCTTCTCTGAGACTTTGTAACAGCGGCTTTGTGTAGGCTTTGTAGTCTAGGATCCATGCCCTACAATAATTACATAAGCCCAACAATTGGTGCATTTCCTTGGCAGTACTGAGCCTAGGGGTGGCACGTACTGCTGCCGCCTTATCTGGTCATATTTTGTTCCTATTTGCAGAAATGAGTTGCCCCAAGTATAGACCCTCCTGATGGCAGTATTGTAGCTTCTTTTTATCTGCCTTGTACCCTTTGTCAGCCAGCAATTGCAATAATACCACAGAATCCCTCCTGCACTGTTGTTCATTTTCACTACATACCAGCAGATCATCCACATCCTGGATGATAGTGCTAGGCACCTCAATATTTCCCAAGTCGGCATGCAGTACTCTACTGAAAATACTTGGACTTTCACAATACCCTTGAGCCAATCGTGTGTGCTCAAAGCACCATTGACCATGCGTAAATGCAGTGACATATCATGAATCAGGACAAAGTGAGATTGAGAAGAACGCATTCTTCAGATCCACCACTGTGAAGTACGTCACTGTCTTGGGAATGCTACATAGGATCGTCGCTGGATTAGGAACTACCGGAAACTCCTTCTGCACCATGTCATTAAGAGGACATAGATCCTGGATCATCCTCCAACTACCCACTGTTGCTGTTTTGACTGGGTATATGGCCGTATTATATGGGGACGTGAATGGCAAAATTATCTCTTGCTCTAATAGAGCCTGAATAGTGACTTTTATCCCTTCCTCTGCTTCTCTTGACAACGGGTACTGCCGCACCCTCGGGAGTACTGCTCCTGACTTCAATGTAATCTGTACTGGGGTCTCTCAGTAACCCAAAATCATGTGATTTAATTGTCCATAATTATGCTGGCACATATCGCATGTCCTCCTCAAAAAATAAAGACGGTGTCACCACTGCCATCAGGGGGGACTGTACCTTCCTTACTGCAACATGATATCACAGGGGATGCATATTTCCAAAATAATCTTCCCATGTTGCTCACTGTCCTCAAATAACTCCTCATCAGTCATTTCCTGCAATTGTACTGTCAGGTCTACACATAGTACTGTACGCCACTCGCACCCGTCTTGGTCTGTTCCAATCAGGACTACTCTTTTGTCTGTCACTATTAGTCCTTGCAAATCTAATGACAGTATTGTCCCTGGCACCATGGGTTGGAAAATAAAATCACTCGCCAACACTTTGTCGCAATCTGAGGCACTGCTTTTGCTAGTATAACGATCAAAAGGTGGGAACCTCCTAACTCACTGGCACCTGGATGTAAGGTCATATACTGAAACAAAACAAGAGAGTGGTGCCAGGGTAGCGAGAGCAACTGATAGAGCAGAGGCAGAAGGTAATGAATCAAATCATAATTCTTATTTTATTTTAGATTTGAGTATAAAATACATCATAGATCAATTTTAATTAATTCATTTTATAAAAAAAACATTCTAAAAAGTCAGGCATTCATGCATTCATTCCGCTAATACACATCCTAAAACATTCAATTATTTTAAGAATCTAGGAAAGTTCCAATTCATTTCCCTTAAATTGCTAAAAATTGTTAATTCCAGACAAGACTCTAAAGTATTCTCCAGAATTTTGGCTGAGGCATCCGTGGCACATCCCAACCACAGATTAAGATCACCCAAATAATGATTTTTGTGTTAGGTTTTAAGATGGATAAGAGAAGGCCACTCAGAGCAATAGGGAAGGTGGTATATGTTGTAGGGGCTCTATATAATAAAAGAAAGTTAATGGTGGTTTCTGCACTAACCGCTAGTTTAATGAGAAGTGATTTGGTACCTTGAATGGTGTTGATCTTACAATCCCAAGTTTTAAAATGCGACTTTATGATAAGGGCAACACCTCCCCCTCTATTGATGGTCCTATCCTGTCTTAAGATATAATAGCCCTCTGGGACAGCTAGCTCCAACACAGGATCTGCTGCCTCATTGGCCCAGGTCTCAGTGATAGCACAGAGGTCGAGGTCTTGCTTCTGAATAGTAGATGCAACCTTAAATGTGTGTTTAAGCAAAGATCTAGTGTTCAGAAGTTGAAATTGTATCTCTTGTGTTGATGTCATACTTGTGATACCATCCTTTTCGTACAGTGGTCTCCCCAGCCATTCGTCACTAGTAGGGAATTGGATGTATACACCAAGCCGTCAGAATGAAATTGTCTCACTGCTTCACAAGATGCTGTGTGGTCTCCCCAGCATGTTGGGGTGGTCAATAAAAGTCCCAATAAGAAAGAGGGTTTGAGTTGCGCACGCCATATTGGATACCGGGAGATGGCAATGTTGACGCAATGTTGTGATTTCGCATGTATCTAGTGTAGTTAATAAAGAAGGATAAGTGTTGTAGTATTACTTTGTGTTTAAGCAGACCCTCTAGCTTATCGCGATTACACGATCGTGCAAAATGCAGCAAAAAACAGCAGTTGTTTTAAAGCCCACGAAACCAGCAGTTTAAAAAAAAAAATAGCTGCAGAAACTGCCGATTTTTCAATAGAATATTAAAGGCCAGCGTCAGAAATTATTTTTGGGTCCAAGTGATGAGATGCGTAAATGCATCTTATCACTTTTGCCAGAAAAAGGAGCCGTCCACTCCACAAAGGACATCTGAATGAGTGCCTTTTATATGCTGATACAAAAGAAGTGTCTGGCGTATATCTCTCCAGAAAACAAGGGGGTCCTCGGAGTCCCTCTGCCGGACATTAGTCCCGGTTACGAGAAATTTGCCCAGAGTCTTTAGCTCACTATCTTTCACAGAGGAGAAATATCCAAAACATATCAGTCTTTGTCCTGCCTTAGGACAGTACAGCACCAAAATGCTAGGCAATTCTCCTCTGAACAAGAGTACCAACAGGAACCCCAGACACATGTTTTGGTGTGGTTAGACCTCATCAGTAGGGGGGAACTTTGCCTCTCTAAGAATAGTGAGCAAGGGGTCCACGTCTGGATTCCCCTAGTAACTTAGGGTGAGACCCAAAGTTACTAAAATATGCAAAAAACAAGGGGATCCTGGGAGTCCCTCTGCTGGACATTAGTCCTGGTTACGAGAGACTTTCCCAGAGTCTTTAGCTCACTATCTTTCACAGAAGAGAAATATATCCAAAACATGTCAGTCTTTGTCCTGCCCTGGGGCAGTCCAGCACCAAAATGCTAGGCTAGGGGTCCACGTCTGGATTCCCCTAGTAACTTAGTGTGAGATATGCCGGACCTGCCACATTTCAAGCGTTGGTCACTTTGGCCCTACAGATTGAGTATCGCATGGGAGAAAGACGTCAGGAAGGAAGAAATTCTCATTTCCTACCCTCCTTTGGGCCCTTCCTTCCTCCTCTTAAGAACACCCACCCAACTGAAGAACCCATGCAGATCGGCACCACTCGTGGTCCTTTGACGCCGGAGGAACGCAAGAGATGCAAGGAAGCCGGACTATGCATGTATTGCGGCTCATCTAAGCATCTACTCAGAAATTGCCCAGAAGTTCCTCCAAGGCATAAGGGAAACACCTACCCCCGATCTTATGCAAGGGAGATAACGGGGGAGAAGTCTATTGTCCTTGCAACCACACCAGATCAGTAGAGGAGTCGGAAGACAACCACCTGATGGTTTTTCAGGTTTGTTTATGGTTGACCGAATCAGAGCCTAAGGATGTGATGGCGATGTTGGATTGCGGAGCTGCGGGCAACTTTGTTGATGTCGATTGGATGAAGGAAAATCAAGTACCTTTACATACAGGCTAAACAAAGACCCATTCTGGTGGAAGTGGTGGATGGTACCCCCTTTTCTTCTGGACCCATCATAAGAGAAACCATTCCGTTAAGGATGATGTTGGGAGAGCACCAAGAATACATGACGTTTGATATCATTAGAGCGGCTCATTTTCCAATCATTATTGGAATTCCATGGTTGCGTAAACACAACCCTCTTATTGATTGGACTTTCAACCGTTTAAGCTTCAATTCCCTGTTCTGCAGACACCACTGCATGGAAGCACCCTGCATCAAGGTAGACGTGGAGAAGATCGACCACACCAAGTCTAGGACGGTCTCCTCAGTTCGTCTACAGTATCAGGAGTATGCCCAAGTCTTCCAAGACACTCTGCCCCGGCAACTACCTCCACATTGAGCCGAGGATTGTGCCATTGAACTGATCCTGGACGCTACTGTTACGTTCAGATGGATGTACCCTTTATCCTTACCTGAACGAAGGGTGTTAAAGGAATATCTAGAAGCCAATATGCAGAACGGCCTGATTCAGGAATCGAAATCTTCTTGTGGAGCCTCACTTTTTTTTATTCCGAAGGACACGTCTGAACTCAGACCATGCATTGACTAACGAGGGTTGAACCGAGTAACAACACGAGACAGATATCCCATGCCGCTCATTCAAGACATTCTGGAAGCCGTACAAGGTGCAGTATATTTCACCAAACTCGATCTCCGGGGGGCTTATCACCTCCTGAGGATAAGAGAGGGAGACGAATGGAAAACAGCCTTTCGGACCCCTCTGGGCTTGTTTGAGTATCGGGTCATGCCTTTCGGTCTTGTAAATGCTCTGGCAATATTCCAACAATTTATGGACAAAATTTTTGCGGACATGTTGTTTCTGTCAGTAGTTGTCTACTTAGATGACATTTTAGTCGTCTCGTCAAACCTGCATGAGCATTGGAGACAGGTGAAGGAGGTGCTTCATCGTCTACAAACTAACCATCTTCTGGTAAACCAGAAAAATGTCAATTCGAGGCCACATCGGTGTCTTACTTGGGGTTCATTCTTTCCTGTGATGGCATCGGTATGGATCATACCAAGGTGAGGGCAGTATTGGACTGGAAGGAGCCACAGAATGTTAAGGAGGTGCAAAGATTCTTGGGGTTGGCAAACTTCTATAGACGATTTATTCCAAATTTTTCCAAGATTGTCTTGCCAATCACTGCCTTACTTAAGAAAAGAGTCAATTTTGTTTTCGACCAAGAACCCCGAAAAGCCTTGCGACTTTTGAAGGATCTGTTCACGACTGCTCCAACCAGATCAGGAAAAACAATTTATCCTAGAGACTGATGCCTCGGAAGGGGCTTTGGGAGCAGTTCTATTACAGAACACGTAGGATAATAATAATAATAATAATTTGGCACTTATATAGCACTACGAACCCTCGGGTATCTGAGCGCTGCTTATTATTACCCACGGTGTGTGGTGCTCATTTATCGACCTCGGAAGGATGAAAGGCTGAGTTTGGCCCTGCCGGGATTCAAACCTGCGTTAGCAGGCTCTGCACGGATGTCAAAGCGAGCGCTCTACTCGCTGTGCCATTTGCCCGGTTGGATGAGTTGGAACATCCAGTGGCATATTACTCAAGGACCCTGACACCCAGCGAACGCAACTATTCAGTCCTTGAGAAAGAATTACTGGCGATAAAACAGGCTTGTCTGGAGTGGCGTCACTTACTCCAAGGGGCAGCCCATAGATTTCTAATATGCACAAACCACCGGAATCTGCGCATTCTCCAACAGATGGAATGCTCCAACTCACGCTATGCTCGATGGGCATATTTCTTCTCACAGTATGATTTTCAGATTACCTACATACCAGGTACTGAGAATCAGGTGGCAGATGTGTTGTCCCGCAGTCACGGTGAAGACACAGGAATCTATCAAGGACAGGAACGGATATTCCCTCGACTGAAGGTCATCTCTACTATAACCCCGTTTCTGCAAGAACTTATACAGCAGTACAACCAGCCGTATGGTGCATCTGATGAACGGTTGCAGTGTACCGTTAGAGATGGTCTTTATTATTATGGAGATGCACTATACCTTCCTTCAGAATCTCTCCGGTCGCAAGTCATTTAATGGTGTCATGATTCACCCTTGGCCGGACACACAGGGATCAAGAAGACCCAGGATTTGGTCTGCCGTCGCTTCTGGTGGCCTTCTTTAAAAAAGGATATCGCCAGCTATGTACTCACCTGTCCAACATGTGCTACCCGTAAAACAGGGACTGGCAAACCAATAGGGCTGTTACAACAACCTCCAGTGACTAGTCGTCCGTGGGAACATATTTCAACTGACTTTATTGTGGATCTCCCTAGATCCAAGGGTATGAAAACTATAATGGTAACAATAGACTCATACAGCAAATTGGCAAATTTTTCCGCTCTCACACATCTTCCTTCCGCACCAGAGACTGCATCAGTGTTTCTATGAGATGTGGTCCACCTCCATGGCTTACCCAGAACCATAGTGTCGGGCAGAGGCACGCAGTTTACTTCTAAATTCTGGTCCTCCTTATGTCAACAGCTGGGTATACACAGAGCTCTCTCTTCCGGATACCATCCCCAGAGTAATGGCCAGACCGAGAGGCTCACGCTGGCCTGGAACAGTACCTAAGATGCTTTTGTAACACGGAACAAGACGACTGGGCATCCTTCCTACCTCAAGTGGAATTCGCTTATAATAACTCAATGCATTCTTCCACCCGTATCAGTCCATTCTACTGTACGTATGGTTACGACCCACAGCACCTGCCCTGGACTGGGGTAACAACTACCAGCTCACCTACCATTGATAGTTTCCTTACTGAATTGAAAAAGGTACAAGCTACTGCAGTCAAGTCGCTGGAAGACAGCCGACGAGAATACAAGAAATGGGCCGACCTTAGGAGAAGACCCAATCCAAACTGGGTGCCTGGTCAGCTGGTCTGGCTATCAACTAAGTTCCTTACCAGATGGGTCCACTAGGGCAAGTTCGCACCTCGCTATATCGGACCTTTCCCCATCCAGGGAAGAATCAACCAGTGGCCTTTAAACTAAGATTACCTAAGAGTCTCACCCACGTCCACCCAGTTTTTTATTCCTCCTTACTTAAGGAACATAAGGAAGACCCTTACCAAAGAAGGGTTAAGCAGATCAAATCGACCAAACCCTGTGAGTCTGAAGAGTACGAAGTATCCTACCTGGTGGACTCTCATTATGGGAGAGGGATAGTTCAGTATCTCATACATTGGAAAGGGTACTCTGTGGAGGAGAGGGCGTGGGAGCCCAGAAGTCACATCCATGCACCTCGACTTATCCGTAGGTTCCATCAGTTGCATCCGGGCAAACCTGGGGGGCCCCCGAGGGGAAGGAGACATACTGTCAGGCTTCGCCCTTGGAAGCTGTGGCATGCTTGGCATTACTAAGTATCCTGTTCAAGAATCGGTGGTAGCGGTTTAGTCCTCTACCAATATGGCCGCCTTTGGTATTTCTATGGTCCACCCCTTCAGCACAGCGCGTTGTATCTGTCTTCGTTTCAGACAATGCTGCTGTGTGTTGTGCACAGTTACTCTTTTTGAGCCTCCGCTTGGATTCTCTTTCTGGTGCCTGCCCTCTGAAGTTCCTTTCCTCTTCGGAGCTTGCTCTTGGTTGGCCACTGTTGCCAGTGTTTTCTTTTCTTGTATGGCAATCAGTCCTTTGATCTCCCTGCCTTCGGGCATTTCTTCTGCAGCCATTTACTTCTCACTACTTCACTATCCGGAATGGCAGCTACCTCGAGGAAGAACACTGAAGTTACCAGCTTGGTATTTAGTCAACTTACCCTTCTTTCTTCCTGGACTGCATCTCCTAGAATTCTGTGTGTCCAGATCTTGATAGCACGGAATGTATTCCTTGGATACATCAACCTTACTTACCTACCATCCTACGTCCAGACTACAGCTCCCCCAGTATTCTTTCTGTGGAACTTTTCCAAGTATATACAGACTGCAAGTCTCTCAACTTCCATAATAGCACAACGTCACGCATTGGAAAAGACATTCATCTACCAGGGGTTTTTGTGCCAGCCAGCTTTTTCCCTGGTCTGGGGGTTTGGCTCCTCGGCGCCCGCCAGGAGCAGGTTCCTAATCCTGCCATGCTGGCCGCTGAGGGAGCCAGACCCTATTTACACAACAAGAAGGATAAAAGATCAAAGGAGAAGAAGGATATAGATCCTCGGAAGACCCTCAAGAAGAAGTCTGCAGATTCTAAGGACAGCTTCTCTGAAAGTCAAGGTGAGGAGGAGGTTTGAGGGGTAGGCATTCGCCTGACAGTGTGACACCTGAAGCCAGTCCTGCTTTTCCCCAGTGCATGCAGGGACTTGAAGTTTCATGTTTCACATTTTAAGAATGAACGTAGAAGTCCCAGCATGCACTTGGAAAAAAAGGACCACCTTGGGGTGTCAAACTGGCTGCTATAAACAAAGAGAAAACAGTGCAGGAGACAAGGTTCTACACAGAATGCACCAGCCATTGGAAGGGGTGGACGACAAGCGGCGGATGTGATTGTGACCTGGAAAAGAAAGAGGCTTGTGGGGTATGTGCAGTGGTCAAAGTGGAAAATAAGTAGTGGAATGATATTCATCTGCTACGCCCCCTCTTATGCTGCACCCCTTTTTCTGCTCCCTTCACTCCGCCATACTCGGTCATTCCCAACCCCCAATTAAAACCCCCACCCTGAGTCCTTCCTTTCCTTCCCTCCACCTTAAAAAGCTGTGATTTACAAAGGTTCTCACGACTAAAGATAATGTGGTGAAAGAATATACATTTAAATGACACCATTATTGTGTCAGTGCCCCCTCAGTGTGCAGCTTAATGTAGCCTCCCCTTCCCTTCAGCCACTATTGGCACATGTGAAGCGATGTGCCCTTCCCATTACATGCAAACACCTTTGGGCCTACACAAGCACCCCTGCGTCTACAGCAATTCCCAGATTGCTGCATTACTACCTGGGAATAGGCTTCATTCTTAGGCAGTTTACTGAAATAACAGGATAGCACAACTTTGTGTGACACAGGATTGACAACACAGAGCATAGGTTCAAGCAGGGCCGGCCTTAAGGGCAGTAGCGCCCTGGGCGAAATAGCGCCCCCCCTTGCCCACCACGTGCCCCTTGTTAACAGGGGGACGGGGCAAAAGGGGCGGGGCCAGGATGGGCAACAATTTTTTATTTCTTTTTTTAACCTCCACGCCTCGGCGAGGAGGTTAAATAGGGCGCGTTAGCACCCCATTGTCATTGAATGAGCCCGTTGCTGCAGGTGTATTCAATGACAATGAGGCTCCTGCCACGCCTTCTGCCACTACGCCAGCTCGGGGGACCCCTTGAAAGACTCCCCCGAGCTGGCGTGGTGGGGGGCTAATGGCTCCTTTCCTTATGAAAAGTGCCTGTGGCGGAGGGGCGCATTTAAATACACCTGCCGCCGCGGGCACATTTTACAGTAAAAGGCTGCCTTCTCCCACAACTCCAGCTCGAGGGAGCCCTTGAAAGACTCCCCCGAGATGGCGTGTCGGGGGCTAATGGTGCCCTGGGGAGCGAGGCACCCCAGGCGGTCGCCCGGCTTGCCCCCCCCCAAGGCATAGTTCTCAACCATTTGTGTTGCGAAGGCGGCTGAAAACAGGGGAGGCTATAGTCTGGATACAATCATTCCTTAGTGACAGGACCATGAGGGTGTTCCCCTCTCAGCGGCAGCAGACCCGATACCCATCACCTGTGGAGTGCCCCAGGGATCTTGCGTCTCGCCAAAACTCTACAATATCTTCACCAAGCCACTCTTTGACGATCTTGACAATCTGGGTATCACCTATACCAACTATGCAGACGATACCCAGATTCTCCTACCACTTACCGGGGATTATGGGGAAGATCTTGGCTTTGGTGAACAGAGTCTATAGCATCGTTCAAGCATGGATGGCCAACCACGGCCTATGCTTGAACGATGACAAAACAGAGCGCATCATCTTGGGCACTGCAGCTCGCATTTCTAAACTCAACCGATACTACTCAGCATTTATCATTGATGGGAACACTATCAAGGTCGCCAGAGAAGTAAATGCCCTAGGTTTTTACCTTGACTCGACACTATCCCTTACCAAACAGGTGAATTCACTGGCCTCATCCACGGCCTACACATGCAAATTAATACGAGCCGGCAAACAATTCTTATCAGATGACAGTTGTGGTATCCTAGCCAGAGCCCTCATCTTATCAAAATTAGACTATTGTAATTCACTCTACATAGGGACAAACAAACAAATTATCAACAGAATACAAGTGCTCCAAAATAATGCACTTAGAGCGGCCCTAAGTATCCCTAGAAGAGCACATATCTCTGAAATAAGACGTAAACACAAATGGCTTTCCACCCAAGAAAAATATCAACCTTAAATCTGCCTCCCTCATTCATAAATGCTTAAATAACAAAGCCCCCTGCTATCTAACAGAACGATTTATCAGAAAAAATCCTACTAGACTCACGAGAACAGTCAGCCCTAACTGCCTTCTAGTGCCCAGATTTAAACTAACCACTATTGGAGGATCCAGCTTCCCAGTCAAGGCAGCCCAATTGTGGAACGCCCTACCTCATGCACGTAGATCTGACCAAATGTTCAACAATTTTAGAAAGAACACAATAAAATGGCTCACCGAGAATGCTATATAACCACCACTCTCCCCGTGTACCTCGACGTGTTTTGCACCTGATACAGACTGACTTGCTACTATGTAAACGCCAGTCATATGTTGACTGCTTGGCTGCGCATTGTCTGCACTTGCCTCACCTTGTAATGCCAATAAATTCTTGTATTTTCCCTGTTCTGTAACTTGTAAACTTCTGTAACCAAGCTGTAAATCTCCTTGTCTCATGCGCCCTGCTACCTCAGGGTCCGGCGCGCACAATAAATAAATAAACAAACAAACCCGATTTTATTTCTGGCGGGTGAAAGGCCCATTGAAACGAATGGGAGTGCAGGAGGCTTGGCGGGTGAGTCAGCTGTTTACAAGGCAGGTGACACCCGCCAAAAGCGTGTGAGTTGAGGCCGGCTGTGGGTTCAAGTCTGCAGCAGGGCACCTGTTCTTTTTTAAGTGGCCTTATCT
Organism: Ambystoma mexicanum; assembly: GCF_040938575.1. Taxonomy (NCBI): domain Eukaryota; kingdom Metazoa; phylum Chordata; class Amphibia; order Caudata; family Ambystomatidae; genus Ambystoma; species Ambystoma mexicanum. The sequence continues at coordinate 1,302,285,287 of NC_090928.1, forward strand.
GCCATCCTGGAATGGTGCTCTAGGTGAAATAAAGTAAGGCAACTGAACTATGACTGATTTTCCTGAGAAGGAAGGGAACCTTGTACCCTTTAGTTGCATCCCGCTTTGACCTCTAGGTATGTGGGGAGCCTAAAACGTGGCACGCATCATGGCATAGAGCATGACGCGTGCCACATGTCACGTTCAGCTGCTACCCGTATGATCCGTCGGCGAGGAATGCCGCCTCTTCTAGGCTGCTGCGCTTGCACTGACGCCGAGGGACGCACGCACGCACGCACGCACGCGAGGTGTGACGCGGCACGGCACGCCACGCAGTGGGAAAGAAAGACAGAGGGTGGTGGAGCCCGACAGAGCGGTAAGTAAAGGGCTAATGCTGATCGCGCGTGTATCCGTGCACCCCCGCAAGGGTGGGCGTAGAAGAGTGGGGGAGCGGCAGAGCAGGCAGCAATGCCGCCACCGGTGACTGTGCAGCAGGCACGGGTGGCAAAAGGGGGCGTTTCCTGAGATGTGCGTACGCCGTGACGTCACCGAACGTCCTCTGCTGCTCCCGGGGGATCACGGGAAGTCAGGTGACAGCCTGACAGGAAGTGCCTGGTGAGTGCTGCTGTTCCTGTTATCACACAGGAGTGAGGATTCTGAGAAGCGCCTAATGGCCTCTTCATTGGATGCTCAGGGCGCTGCCCAGTCCCCCGGTGTGTGGAAGACCCCAGCCACACGTCCATTGGCAGTGACTGCAGACAGCTCTACTAGGCGAGGCGGTCAGACGGTTTTAAAGAGAAAACTCTGCACCCAATTGCTCTCAAACGAAACCCCGATGGAGCTGGCGGGGAGAATCCAAAATCTAGTAAATCACTGGTTGGGTAGGATAATGTTGCCAGAAGTCAGAGAAGTGGTGACTCTGTGGCAATGCAGACATGCCACGCTCCCTCCTCTCCAGAGAGCCGTTTTACAACAGTGTCAGCCGTTGCTGAATTTGGCCATTTAAAACATCCAGGCCCACTGTGAGGTTTTCCATTTCGTCAGACAACACCATGGGAAGCGTCCAAAACCCAAGGAGAGATCCTAGCGACATTCACCCTTCCAGCATCGAGAAATTCTGCCTTCCCTTTTCCCCAAAAAAGAAGTGGTAGTCAGGAAACCTATAGCCTGCTCAGGAATCCATGTAAATGGGTTTGCTTAGGGTAGAGGACTAGAAAGACTTAGAATATACCCGGGATGAACCCCCCCCCCCCAAAGAAGCTGATGTCCTTTTTATCCAACTGCACTTGTTTCCAAGCTCGTGAACAGCTCCGATAACGCCCTTATTGATTCGGGCAGCCGACAGACAGCGATCTGATTGGGCCCCCCGATAGCATAGATCTACACAACACCGAGAAATGTACCTGTTTCCATGGGGATGATGAAGTATATACTAAGGTCCCACTCGCAGTGCTGTAAAGCAAGTACGCAAAACGTGGATTTACTGTTCCAGGGTGAAGGTATCGGCCTGTTTTCCAAGGCCATGCAGCTTTCTAAATAAGTGTTTCCTCTGAATTATTGGCGGACCTGTGTAGAACTCCTTGTTCCCCACAGATGACCATGACCTCAGGTGAAGTTCCAGTAACTTCTTTATTTAGTTCCAGTACATTATGATGGTCATATAATGTCAGGTACGTCTGGGTTCAAGGCAACATACACCTGCATCCTCCCAGGTAGGCTTATATCTCCCAACTGACTCACATAGAACCCCAGTCACACATAAACATTCTAACCCTTAACACTCCATTGTCAATCAATACACTGACCAAAGGTTCCATTAGGATGCAGGATAATACCAAATCCCTACAACCTGCAAATGGAGTTTGAAGTGGTCAGTCTGTGTCCGACGGGAGTCTTTCATCCACCTTTACAGTTGGAGGTGTAGCAACATAGCACAGCGAGCAGTGCTACCTTTCTTAACCCCAGACACAGTGCGAAGTGCTGCGCGGAGCTGCAAGTGGAGTTTGACATGGTCTGTCTGTGGTCCGTCGAAGGCGTACAGCGGGTGACTGACTGCTGAACGCCATTCCAGTACTATGAGGTCCTGGAAGGTCAGCACATTTATATTACTTTAGCGAGATTCTTGCAGTTGTTGTGTTTGCTTCAAAGAAACAGGATTAATCGCATCCTTATGGGAGGTGACTTTCCCTCCTCCAGTATCTGTCTCTGAGATTCTCGCAAGATTACTAGTGCAGTCTGATAGAGAGTAGCAAAATTCAAGCAGGGATTTCTTATCTATATCGTAGTAGGAGAGGTTAGTGGTCTTGTGCTGGTGGTGCACTGTAGAAGTTAAAGGCTCTTCTTGAATTTCCTCTCATGTAAATGTATTAAAATGACTCTGCAACTGCATGAAAAAACGCAGTGATTTTTCCTTTAATACACAAACGCTGGGGCTGATGAGTCGTAGACTCTTAAGTTATCTTTTCCCACTGTGTTATATGATCATCGGCCTTGGCTGGTACAGGCCATTTAGAGTCGTTACTCTTGCCGTATGCTTTTACTTTATGAAAATTCCTGGGCTTGCTCAGAGCTTTGCCCGTTACTGTGGAAGATAAGTAAAATCATTTCCAAACAGATGGGCTGGTATCACTAATGATAAGGAGAGTTTTATATTGTCTCCCCCCGCCCCCCAAGAGGCAAAATGTCTATCTGCATCCCCTATTCTAAGTTTAGACTCTGCCTGCAGCTAAGAAGTGGCTCTCAACACAGGCTCTAAAGTGACTACCTCCACCCTCAGTAACTTGAACAATACTGCAAGGACAGGTAACAAGGTGCTTTACTTTGTTATAAAGATATTGTTAAAACTCTGTGGGCATATACATGAGGAAGTGAAAGAAGGACAAGGGGAGGCTATTGACCAATTAAACGAATTGCTAAAGCAAAGATCTCATGACGGAACTACTCAGCTGGGCTTTAATGAACAAGCCGAGCTTCAACCAGTAAACTCTTCTATGGTAATCTGCTTGCAAGAGGCAAGGAACGATCGTCTGCTTCTCCCTTATATTTTCCTTCACCTAAGGAAGAGTCCATAACGGTGGGTTAAAGTAGTACAACAGGACTCCTCTTTACCACCTTCAGATTCGAATTGCTTACCCTTAAACTCTACTATTGCTTCAGTGGAGCAAATTACCACTAAGTCCAAGAAAGCCGGGAAAAAAGGAATTTGCGCGGTAAAAAATAACCATCAGCAAAATGTGGGCTCTTTGACCAGTTGGTTGTTTAAGGATAAAGACTCAAACAAACTCCAGTTTGTGTGAGGAGGTAGACAATTTGAACCTGAGTTCCTTACCCCAAGAATCTGCAGAGTTGGCCCTAAAACCTTCTGATCACTGTGTTGCAGTGAAAACATGCTCTGCTCCTGAGAGGGTTGCAATTCCGAGCAGAGCTAAGGGAAAACCAGAGGGGTCGGTTCAGACAGGAAGGCAGAGTGCTTTTGGGACACACGGACTCACTCTCTAAATTAGATTTAAAACAGGTGCTTATCTGGCCTCCGAGATAAAGATTACAGAATACAAATATAAAAGTAAAGACAGAGTTTACATTACTGTTAGCCATTGTTTGCACCACTTCATCGTTTGCCTGGAACTACATTGGACAGTTTTCCAAAACCTAGGTTGCCAAAGAGACAATCGCCACAGGAACGGACTGGATACGAAGATATGTCTACCTTCTTCCAATCCAGCAAAAGTGACTCGTTTTTCCAGCCATGTCTGTTTTTCTTTTTTTCCCCCACTCTAATGTACACAATTACAACTCGGTACATTTCCAGAGAGGCTGGTTGCGAATACCATTTCACAGATACTCGGCTGATGTATGCTTTGAAATTCCACTGGCTTGTAAAAACCCTCTTTTTCACATGGGATCCGAAAGCACTTGCTTTTGACTCCTTGCGGAGTAACTCAAAACAATCCTTGACCAAAGCGACAAGAACAAAACATTTCTCCAGTGTTTTAGAAAAAGCACACTGTTGAAACATGAGCTTTCACTGGGACTTGGACTCAAATATCCACTTGTGCATCCAGAATGCAATAGACTCAATTTTTGAGCCAAAGACATTGCATTTTTTAAATGTATTACACATGTCTATAATACATTGCTCTCTTCCAGAGTCTGCGGCATTGATTTGATCTCAACATTAATCACTTTCCTTCCTTGGCTTTGAACTGGACAAGGAATTATGTGTAAATAAGGTTAATTCTGGTTGTCCATTGCAAGAGTTATGGTTTGTGCACCTAAAGTCCCCCTTGTCCAGTGCCACGAATTATGATAATAGGGCATGGAAATGTCTTAAGAGCGTAATACCTGACATGGAGGATTCCCCTAGATGAATATGCAGATTGGTCAGCTGGAATACCAGGCAACATTATCACATTCTCGGAATGTTTCATTAAATTGGCTCCTAGAGTTCCAAATAATTATGTTGCAAGAAACGTGGCTGACCGCATCAATTCAAATCAACGCTTATGCATTGTATTATTCACCTACAAATAAACAGAGTAAGGGTCGGGCATCAGGCGGTTTACTGGTTGGGTTGACTCAAGAATTACACCCCTCATTAGTGACTCCTATCGATGTTTCTGGCAATGTATTTGGCTGTGGAGGTTAGACACAAAATCGGTCCCTCAGACAAACGCAGGTTGCTATTAAATATCTACGACCCCCGACTGGTGAGAAACTGAAGAAATATTTGATTATATAGATGCGACCACAACCACATCGGGTTTTGTATCCGATTGTGATGTGTTACTGATTGGTGGTGACATCAATGCACGTTGTGTTGAGGGCACTCTGTGTGTCTTACCATTATGTTGCTGCCAGCAGAGAGGTCACGCTGGTTGAAGTTTCTGAATGAGTGGGAGCTAAAAATGGTAAATGGCTGAACCATGAGTGTTGGTATTTGGGATCTAAGTGGGAAACCTGTGGCTACTATTTTAGTAACAACACTCTGTTGGAATGTGTGTATGACTTGGAGGTGATTCCCAATCACTATAGTGACCACGCTTTGCTTAAGTTTGAACTTAAATTCTGAACCACTAAAAGGTTCCGGTATTGGCGAAGCAAAGGTAAACCATGCAGGTAATCGCCTTTGTTTGTCGTATGCCAATATAAAGAAGGCATGTATGGCTCTTTAGAATACGGTTCTGAAGGATTTAAACACCTGCAATTATACAGCCACTGAGATTGAAGCTTGGCTTCACTGTATGCCACACAGGGTAGGGATAGTTAAGGATACTCAGCAAGTCGTCTCTGACAAATTATCCTCACGTCCTTTTGATGTTGAGATCTGTGATGCTAAACGTAATATGCGGAGGGATCTGAGATGAATAAAGGCCAGTGCACACCCAGCGATTTCTGTTCTTTATGAGATTAAGATGGTTAAGAATAACTAGTGCAATTTGTTTAAAAGGCGCAAAGCTGCTGGCATTAATGCAAACTGACAGCGTATGCTGGAGGCCCTGCGGAGTAAGAATCCTTGTACAATGTGGCGAGTTCTAACATTGGCAAGGGGCACTAAGAGTACGCATACGCTAAACCCCATTTACGCTGAATCATGGAAGTATTACATTGAAGATAAAATGGTTTCCCGGTTGACCCCCACGTTTTTGTAAGCAAAGGTAAAGCACCTTGGCCATTGAAATTCCATTTGGAGGACCTTTGTTTAGTAATAGGCAAATTGAAGAGTTCCACGGTCCCCAGTCCAAATGACCTTTGTAATGCCACTTTAAAGAAGAACTCAGCGGATTTGGCATGGCATGACTCTTGTATCTTCTATTCAAAAAGGTCTGTTTAGAACGAGGCGTCCCAGCTTCTTGGCAGCACTCTATTTTGGTGATGGGAAAAAGTGAGGAAGGCGAGGCGCGCACTCCAGTTGCCAGTCAAAATATACCTGATGCAAAAAAGTAGCTGGGTTAAATCCCAAGAATGTCCAAGTATTAACAGGGTTAAATCCCAAGTGCTGCAATTCAGTTGCTCTTAAGTTCTTCTCCAAGCGCTTTCTTGTCACAAACAATCATCAGGGAGGCTGTGTTTCTTTTCAGGTGTTACCAATTTAGTTGCTCTTTCAGTCTCTAAGGAGTCTGGTAGCTGTAGTGAGAGAAAATTATTTCAATTCAGGTGACCAAAAACCGATACCCCTCCTGGAGCACACATCTTTCCCAAAATTGGGGGTGGGTATGGCTCTACAAAGTGGGGCATAATAACCCCGGTGCTGCTGCCTTTGGAGCCTGGGACTCCCATATCATTATGTGAAAAAGCGAGGAGGGCAAGGCGCGTACTCCAGTTCTCAGTCAAAATATACCTGATGCGAAAAGTAACTGGGTTAAATCCCAAGAATGTCCAAGTATTAACAGGGTTAAATCCCAAGTGCTGCAGATTCAGTTGCTCTCTAGGTCTTCCCCTCCAAGTGCTTTCTTGTCACAAACAATCATCAGGGAGGCTGTGTTTCTTTTCTGGTGTTACCAATTTAGTTGCTCTTTCAGTCTCTAAGGATTCTGGTAGTTGTAGTGAGAATTCTTTTTCAATTCAGGTGACCAGGAAGCGACACCCCTCCTGGAGCACACATCTTTCCCAAAATTGGGGGAGGGGGGAAACTATCATTATGGCTCTCTAAAGTGGGGCACAGTAACCCCCTTGCTGCTGCCTCTGGAGCCCGGGACTCCCATTTCATTATGTGAAAAAGCGAGGAGGGTGAGGCGCGCACTCTAGTTCCCAGTCAAAATATACCTGATGCGAAAAGTAACTGGGTTATTATGCAACCCCCCCTCTCCTCGTCTTTCTCCTCTGTGCTCCAGTCATCCTCCCTGCCGCTTTCTGGGCCAGATACCACCATGGCCCCCCGTGTACCTGTCCCAACCCCGGCGGCCCGTCTGGTGGAGATCACATCCCAGCCAGAGTTGGGAGTCGACGTTGGATAATCCGAGGTGGTCACCACGTTGATCCAGCAAAGGAGGGAGAGCAGGCACCAAGGAACAGGGCACGTGCACGACGGCCACGTGTGATGTCATCAGCCCGGAGGCTGTCCTTAAGGAGCAGGCTTTGGGCAATTTGGCAGCAGCAGGCTCGGAGTAGGATGCTACAGTACCCTTGGCATGCCATCTCAGGGAGGCAGGTATCGGGCATCAGGCGGGATGCAGGCGTGGACCTTCGCTTGGAGCAGCAAATCGGGGCAGAATGGTAGCGGGCACGGGAGGCAAGACTCACCATTGCCAGGGCAGATATTTCACTGCGTCGGGCAAAGAGGCCTGCTGAGGTCCTCGAGGAGACTTGCAGGGAGTGGGAGGGGCTAGAGAGGACCATGTTGGAGTCCCTGCAAGCCCCGAGGTGAAAGCGGAGGCCCGTCTAGGGGAAGTGGACGCACTGTTCGATGATGCCCTGGCTGAGACATTAAGGGAGCATGGTGAGGAGAAGGACTAACCTGCTGCCATTGTGAATAGTTCTTTAGTCATTAGGTTTCCTTTTCTTTTTTTGTGGAGTTTTCGGACTTTACTCAATTTTCTGTACATAGTTATAGTTTGAATTGGGTTTCATTTGTGTTCTTGATTTGGAGTGCATTTTGGAGTTTGCTCCATGTTTATTTGTACATAGTTTACTTGTTTTTTAAAACTTTGTGCTCACCATGTGGGAATGTTTTTTTTCTTCTCATTGTCATTATATTTGAAAAAGACTTATCAGCATGGACATTTTTGTCTTTTTTTTTAGGTTTCCATATACATATTTTGAATTTTATTTTGGACATTTTAACATTTTTTTATTGTACATATTTTGCTTTATTATTTTCCGTGTGTATGAACATAATACAATTGGAGAATATATTTTATTTTATTTACTCACAGTAATTGTTTCTCTGACTTTTTTTTAATCCAGTTTGCGGCTTTGTTACTCGGTTTGGTGTCCGTGGTAATGACCATTGTTGTTCATGTGTGTGCTTACTTGCATGCTTGTGTCATGTTTGCTATTCATTTGCATGGGGCATATGCACATGTTGTTAACCAGTGGAGGTGTGTGCACGGTCAGGTGTCATTCACATGTACTGCAGTGCACCCTCCTCAAACTTTGTTTTTCTCCCTTTCCACTTCTCATGCACTGGCGCCATCGCTGTCACCTGCCCTACCAAGTTCGGTGTCTCTGCCGTCACTGTCTTCCCCCTCCCCGGACTCTTAGCAGCTTCTTACACTTGTGTATATGCACATTATTAATGACATGTCATTTGATAGGATGTCATGTCCTTCACACATGGGAGGAACAGTGATGTGTTTATTGGGTTCTCTGCTCTGGTAATGTCAGCTCACTGAGGCTGTGACACGCCTGGGCAGTGTCTGTTCATGTGGCGCACATTGAGGGTGCTTTTATCACTTTGTGACTATTTCCACATGGCAATTATTTACCTGACTTTGTCACATAGACTAAAGGGCCTCACGTTACTATTCACTTGTGTGATGTGTATGTTGGGAGATGGTTGCAGACAGCAATTGTGTTTGAGCAGCTGCCACACTCAAGGATGTGGGCCAGGTGTATGCGTTTGTTTCTCTTTGCAGGATATTTCTTTGACAGGAGGTTCTGGTGCCATCGATGGAGTGTACGTGTGTCACGATGACAGCATCCAGGTGATATTCCGGTCTGGAGGGGGCTGCCTGCAGGGTGGATCACACGTGATGGGGGCTGCGTGCAGGCTGGGATGATGGGGGCTGGGGTGTCACAGGTGTTGGCTGCATGCAGGTAGGTGTCATAAGTGATGGGGTATTGGGGTCCCATGTATTGGTGGCTAGCTGCAGGCTGGTGTGATGGGGCTGGGGAGTCCCATGTAGTGGGGGCTGCCTGCAGGCTGGGGTGATGGGGCTGCGGTGTCCCATGTAGTGGGTGCTGCCTGCATGCTGGGGGGTCCCATGTAGTGGGGGCTGGGGTGTGGGTGTCCCGTCAGGAGGGGTCTGCTTCCTGTGGATTTGTGAGGGTATTGCGAGTTGTTTTGGAGCTAACAGAGTGCGGACGGTGTACGCGCTAGTTTTCACGTGATTTGGCTGGGGTGTGGACTGGGTACGCGCTGATTTTTCACGCGATTTGGCTGGGGGCTGTATGCTGGTACTTGGGTGGCGCTGGGGCTTGTGCTGTGTTAGGCATTTCACTTGCTTTTACTGCGTGTGGGGGCGTTACTGGTACAGCTTGGTGTTCATGCGCCATGGCTCCTGATGCCATGAGAAATCCATGAAAACGCGTGGCGCGCAATTGTTTCTCTGCGCCTTTTCTGCACAGGATTCAATGAATCGGGCCCAATGTTTCTTAGCTAAACTAAACAACCTCATATATATACCTCATGTTACTGGAGACATGTGCTGCTGCTAGGGAAAAATAGTCATGTGGGCTTTAGATCTTTGGTGGACATTTTATGAAGGATAGGACCTGGGGGTCAGTTGCTTATCAGAGAGCCCCTTTTGTTACTTCTACAGAAACAAATTCACCCCCCCCCCCTATTTACGTTCATTTGCCAGTTTTTCTGCTTCTTCCTAGGCAGGTGTCCCTTTTAATGGCATCCATGCTCTACAAACATGTCTTAGGCTCGCTCTACTCTGCGTGTATTGTACAGGTGTGCGGGTCATGTATATGCATGCCCCATCCCCTGCTAGGTCCACCCAAACTTCCTTGTAATTTTCATGTTCTGGTGGAGGTGCAATGGTTGTGTGGTATAGAGTATCCACCTCATCCCCGAGTTTTCCCAATTGTCGCCATCATCATTGCACTATTAGGTACTGCTTTGGCACAACACAAGCGACCCAATTGGCACGTGCAGAAAATCACCAAATTGAACACGATGATAGTGACTAACATCTTTACATTGGTTCCCAGCCGAATGCCATGTTCACCCAATCATCCTCCTGGATCCCTGCTTCCTTCTTCATTTTTACCCCAAGTTCATGTACTGCTGCAATGACATGCAAAAGTGTCCCATTTTCAGTATCAGCAGAAGGTATGAACGTGCAACATGAACTGCCAATCTTTTTGCAAACACTGCCCTCCATTGTTGTCAGGAAGTCGAGCACGTAGCGGTTCTGCATTGTTATTAGCCTGAGGGCTCTCAGTTCCGCTTAGAGGACGTTGAACCCTTTTTCAGTATCATTTGCTAACTGGATCAATTCCCATCTAACGATTTGGAGCCATTTAGCGTTGGCCCTAGTCTGGATGCTGGGCACAAGGGATGCAAAGAATGTCTCTGCGGAACTGTACAGTCTATATTCGTTGGGTATTTGTGCAAGTAGATCAGATGGTTCTTGAGACAGGTAGTTAGAGGATTGCTTCTTTCTACGCAGTCTGTCATGGCGTTCCTTTTTTGGGAGGATACGGAAGTCTGTAGACGACATGGTGGGTGCTATTACTGTGGTTTCAGGCACTGCTTGTTCTTCGTCTGGAAATGGTCCCCCCTTTAGGTGTTCTTCGGGTGCTACAAGCACGGGCGAATGCAGCGTTGCAAGCAAACGGTAGCCCCTCCAGAATGACGGGACGTACAAGTACGCGCTCTGGCCACTTACCCAGTAGTAGTCCATCAGTGCAGCGGTGCCTTTCTGGAGATCTGGAATTAGGAAGGTTCTATTTGCATCGTTTGTTCGATCCTATTGAGACAGTTCCTTCGCTGTAAAAACAAAGTTCATAGCTTTCTTCTTGGTGTACGTTCACCGGTTTTTCAATTGCTGTGATCCATGTCAGTTTTGCAACATGTTCTGTCCATGTTTGTGCACATGCTTGCTCAACTAGGGTTAGTGTTTCTTCTGAGTAACCAACAAGTCCTTCTGCTTTGCACATGAAGGTTGCTTCTTGCCACTTATTGTCCATATCCTTCTATAGCGAGGAATGCTTCCTTGAAACAGTTGGGGTCGGTGGAGCTGGTTTTGCATTTTCGGGCACTGTGTGCCTTGAAAACGCCCTTTATTATACATAGTGCAAGATGAATCAGACATTGGGCCTCATTACAAGTGTGTCGGTCCAGTAACAACAGTGCCGGTAAGCCTTCCAGCACTGTTGTTACCGGACCGGCACACTACGAGTCTGCGGGCGGGCGACGTCCCGCCCACAGACTTTGACGGAAGCACCAGCACTGTTGCGCACAGTGCCGGTGCTTCCGTCCTCCCCATTGTCTCGTGAGGATAGCTCAGGGGTAACGTGCTCGTCTTGGAAGCAAGACGACACAGAGCAACACAGGTTCGATACCCGGGTCCGCGCTTAGAAACAACTGAGTATTAAGCGTGTTATAAGTAAGCTATCATATCATTCCCATTAAGTTCTATGGAACTCAAATGGGAATGGGGAGTTACGAATGCCGCCGCCGCCTGACTTACCGGACTTCCGGGGCTGTAATGCCCCGGTTATTCCGGCAAGTCAGGCGGCGGTAAATCATCACGAGTCTGGCGGCAGCCTGCTGGTTTTACCGGCATGGTTACCACCAGATTCGCAATGAGGCCCATTGTGTTTCATTTAATGGTACCTCTTGCGGTATTAAGACTTTGGGTGCCCCAGACGCATGTGGTATTAGAGAGTAAACATAGCATCTCCCGTTAGTCAGTCGCCTTTTCATCGCACTCGTATCGGAGTACCAACGGTTTGAATGTTCGGGATGGCTATGCGTCATATATATGTAGACGCGATTGTCGTTTTTCTTCTATCGCTGCGGAAGCGGAATCTTCTGTGAGGTATATTAGTGGTGCACAAAAAATGTTGTATACAAGGTTTTAATATTCAAACAATAATCTATTGCAGAGCGTGGATTGGGAGTTGCTACATGTGGCATTGTACATTGTGGTGTTTGTTGCTCCGACAGCTTGTTCAAGTCCCATTACATGGGTACTTTCATTTTTTCACTCTGGGTCAAGAAGCGGGAAAAACCATATTAGGGGCTGGGGTAGACAACATGTTAAATACTGAGGTAGATGATTGGGGGCAAGCACTAAAAAGGGTATAGATGTGGCATTTGGGGCATCTGGTGACCTATCAGTTACATTTTCGGTTGACACAATAACATCTAGGACCTTTCTTGTCATATTTCTATATGGATTTGTGAGGTTTGTAGGCACATTTCCATTCCAGGTCCACTTGTATCCATCCCATGTCCATTTGTCCCCCCCCCCCCTTCTTTTATATGGTCACCCCAGATAAAAGATGTTCCCCAGTAAATGCCCAATGCGAGCATTATTACAGTAAAAAAAAAACGCTACTAAATGCGATACACAGTTATAGTTATATATTCTCCAAAAACGAATTCTACTCCGACTGCTATCTACATTTGATGTGTCCCGCAGCGGTGTCATTTCCATGATCGTTGCACCTGCGGAGAGGGAATGAACGGGGTGGGTTTGAGAGGGGGAGAGAGAGAGAGATTTTAATTTCTTGTAGCCCATGCTCAGCAGCAATGCGTGTTTTTTTTTTTTAGCACATTTCACATGCACATATAAGGTTGGTGCAGGGCTACTTACGTTGAGGTAGTTTGGTTGTTCTCACTCAGTATGTTTTTCTTGGTGCTGCCTGGTGCTTTGCGAACATCTGAGAGCTGTGTCCAGTATCTGAGCCCCTTTACTTTTCCTGCAAGTGGGGTGGAAAACACCACCTCATAGGGTCAGTGGAATTGGGGTGTGGGGTTCCTCAGCATGCGGGCTGATACAAATCCAAGGAAGCAGGCAATAGTAGGTTCAATAGGAAGTCTGTGGTCAAGGTAGCAGTTATCAAATTCCGAGTAAGGTGTCGGAGAAACACTAATTAGAAGCAGCGGCATAGTGGAGAAACAGTCTTTTATGAGGAAGATGAGGGGTGGAGTCTGTGGACCCGCATCGCGGGTGAAAGTCAGCTGGTCAACCAGATGACTTGCATGACGCTCCTGCACTGTAGAGTTCAGTGCTTGTACGCGTCTCCTAGGCAACCACTAGCGTTGCCAAAACGGAGCCGCCAGACGCCGAGAAAAGAGACGCTGCCCAGTGTGGGAAGTATGCAAAGGTAGAGTTACGCAGATCCCCAGATCTAAGAGTCGGCACATTCCTGAAGGCGATACTGAGTATTCACAACACGGGAGTGACAAGAGGGAAATGGACTTCAATGTGAACAAGGCTCAAGCATAGCCAGCATGCTGTGTAGAAATTGGGCTCTGTGAACGGGGAACGTGAGCAGCTTAGGTCTTCAAGCCTGGCTCGTTCGGGGCCTATTACAAAATGGCATTGCGGAGTGCAGACATTTCTAGTGTTAAGCAACCACTTCTATATGCTATGAGGTCTCCATATGGTGCACGTTGATGTAGACTGTCCCCCCCCCCTCCCCCCTGTCAGTTTAGATTACCTCATATGGGTTTCGCTTAATGTGGAAGCGCATAGAGGGGTGAGATAGGCTCATTTCCATCACCAACGAAGGATGGGATGAACTGGGAAGACAAACTAATAACATTTCTACTATGTCATGAGACAATTCGGAGCGTACAAGTGCAGTAACCGAAAAGAGGGGAGATGAGGAGGGGAAGTGAAGGTTGGGATGAACAGGGAACAAATGGGATGAACAGGGAAAGACAATAAAGTTCCTACTAGGTCATCAGACAGTTGGAGTGTGCAAGTGCAGTAACACTAATGTTAGAACTCATTGTTATTTCCAATGTTCTTACTTGAGGACAGTGCCCTACCACCATATAAATTGGATGCAAGGTAAAGATAAAGAATCATTTTGCTAAAGGAAAATATTGTGGTATGATTAGAAACAAGTTGGAGCTATATTAGCCTTAACAGAAACAAACTTACTAAACCTGCCTCTGCACATCCAGGTCCTAAAGACGAAAGTGGCGTATGCTGGGAAAGCGGACCTTTTTCAGAGCTGATATAAGATCGCGTTTTTAGTGGCGTGGTCATTTTCTGGAGTGGTATGTTGCAGGGTGCCCAGTAAACGTGGCAACCTGTTACCTTTTGCTTCGGTTTCAGGCATCCACGCCACTAAAAACGTGAAGAGGGTGGTGCACAATTACCTTTGCAGACTACGCTGCATACAAAAGCAATAAGGCACGCAGCCTGGCGCCTCCCGCATAGCCCTGAAGAATCTGGTCTATCCACAAGATTCCACAGAAACCGGTCGGCTTTTGAACAATCCAACCTAGTGAAAACCAATGATGTCACGGTAGGAGATTGTTTTTCTTTTTCCTCTATACCCCTTCTTAAAAACTGACAGGGGTACAGCACAAAAACTGAAACGGAGCAACCTAATGAAAAATGGGAATCTCTAATGGTTACATGGGGTTGTCACCAACTATACAGAACAGACAACCAACCATTTCTTCTGAAAATAGACTATACAGTAGCTAGTTCTCATACCAAGTGGATATACGAAATCAGTAAAACCATCACCGCTTGAAAGGACGAAACCACTCCCCAATTTTTTCAATTTCTGCACTTTTTTCAATTTTTTCTTAAAGTATCTTCACTTCTTCACTTTTTCCACTTAGCTCTTGTTCTAAGAGAAATGTCCCTCCTATCCCTTGGATATTTTAAACTGCACCTGCTAAACAAGGAAACCCCAATATAATTCTATAAATGTCTTCATCTGAATAGCAGTTGTCACATGCCTAGTTTCTCTAAACCTAGCATGTGCCTTTTAGCACTACACTGTGCATCAAAGCAGGATTGAGAGAAAAAGAGAACGCACATTGGCACTCTTTAACCTGTATAATCAACTAACCTGTGTGGTTCAAATGCAATACGGTGGACCATGATTTTGTTCTCCACAGATAGCAGAATACATTTCATAGGGGAAAGGCTCTCATGTGGTTCAAATCTTGTCTGAAAATGTGCTCCTACCATGTGGGAATAGGCTAATTTCTTCTTACAGCCTTCCGCATGGATAAGCACTATGTCTGTGGCTCTTAAAAGCTTACATGAAGCGATTCACTTTTATGCAGGATTCTTTTCAATGCACCTATCAATGCTTTCTTTTATCCAGACGGACCAGGGCCCAATCCATCTCAGCTTCATCATCCAGAACATTAATCTGATGTTTCAACTGGATCTCAGAGTATTCTCTGCCTTAAGAGCTAAAACCCAAGTCATCTGATTTGGCCCCATTAACCAGACTGCTCTGCAATTCCCTTCACACCCAGCACTAGGCCTTCCACCAACCCCATTACTCAGACCAAGAACCTTGGATGTATCTTTTATTCCACACTGTTCATTGCACTATATGTCAGTACCATTGATAGGAAAAGCTCATTTTCACATCTTACAGAATGTCGGCACACTACTGGAGTACTTGCAGAGAACGGAAATGTCTTAAGCTTTAAAGAAGCTGATCTACCTCCATTGAAGCCTTTCATCATTGGACTGGTTAACAATTTCAAAAAATATCATTTGCCCCTAATAATCGGGCCCAGACTACATAAACGTGCTTGGCTCTCATGCTCTGGCAATGGACTTATAGGTTTGCCAGCAAGTTATTGCTCCAACTCAAGTTTCAAAAAATGCTGAGCCTTAGGAAAGAGACTTAACCTCTATTGCCACTGTCTTCTGAGCACCATTCAGGTATGCAATAGTTTATCACATTGAAGTAAATTGCGAACTCCTCTGGTAAGCTTCGAGTCACTTCCTGAGTTCCTGCAGCCAGAACATTGCAGGCACCTACACAGTGCACTGAGTTCACAGCACTGGCAAGTACTGGTTTGCAATTCAGTCATGACTTCCTTTTCTTGCTCAATTATTGTAATGTCTAAATACCCTTATTTAAGGGAAGGATACAGAAATGACATAAATGAACATCAAAGCTTCAGCTGTCACAGCTGGATTGAGGTCCTGTGTGATGCACGCAGTAAAATGTCATTTTTAGCTTCTGTGTCTGTTTAGAGCCCTATACATTTTTGATTGAATGCTAATTAGAATATATTAGGGATATGTTTTTTCCTGTACTTTAGGGTGAATGACTAAGCTGTAACCAATAAACCTGTTTTAATGAGAGCTGTGCAACACGTGGGACTCTTTATTAATTGATTATTTATTGTGTTTTTCCGTACAAAAAGTACCTTTAGGCACATTTAATACAAAGACTGTGCCGTGTACACTATCTAGCATTTAAAATCAAAAGTATAATACAAAATTGTAAAAGAAGAGAAAGAACAAAGCAATAACGTACATCTCAAGTGGCATATATCATGATCTAAGCATCCACATTAGTTCAGGGCTAACGAGTACTCGCACATTCAAACAACATCAGTCCTTGTAAGATCAACCATTTTTCTGTGAACTATACTGACCATGACATACGATTTCTTGGAATTAATCTGGCTGTGATTTAAATTCAGGTACCTTTCTATACCCATAAACTGATGCTGCAACCCAGCCGGTGTAAAATCCATGTCGTCAGCATATGCAATGCAGCTCATCCTCCCGCCCGGCCACAAAGGGACGTAACCCCCCAATCACCACTATTTGCCCAAAGATCAGCAAGATGTAAATGAAATAGGATGGGGGTTAGGATGCACCAGTGGTACACACCCCTATTCAGATTGATACTTATCGATAACTCACCTAATATGTTCAATCTGACCATTGTGGAATTATTAGAGTATAGCAGTTGGAGCAAATGCAATAGACCTGGATCTCTCCCCCAACTAGACAGTTTGGACCATAGCATTGAAATGTCCACGTTGTCAAAAGCTGAGGATAGATCTATTGTTGCAATGTAGAGTGATTTACCAGAGGCAGACCCAGTGTTGGATAATCATGCCGTCAAGGCCAGCCCACTCACCACCGTACCGACACCCATCCTGAAGCCCGTTTGTAGCGGGCTCAGGAGGTGGATCTTCTCTGCCCACGTGGTTAATTCCCTTAGTAACAATGTGGCAAAAATCTTTTATGTTGTATCAATCAGTGAGATGGGCTGGTAACCAGGCCTCCAGATTAGGTGCGTACTAGGCCTTTTTATGCATGAAAATCTTGTAAATACGACAGCTTTATTATTTTCCTGTGTACTTTTACACACAGGTTTAGAGCAGAGGGCAGTGCAAAGGTCGGGTTACTTGACAGAAACCAGAAGGCTTCTTTTGATTTTGATCTGCATGGATGTAATTTCAAGCCACCTCTGAAACAGAATGTATTTCTTTGAAGCCTTTCAAAAAAAGAAACTGCACACTGTGATAAAAGGAATGGTTTATTTCCATTCAGCTTCTGTGTTGATGCTCATGGAGCAGACAGAAGCACTGTGCATATTTATTTTCGTAGAATTTTAGGATTGTATAATTAATAAGATGGAAAACTAAGTTGCAATTGAGAATTCATATTTTGTAACAAATTAGGCTTTTTTCCAGTGAAAGCGAACCAGTATTGCACAGTTGTATTTTTCAGAGTTCCGGTGCTGTGTGCATAATCATGCGGAGGCACATCATATTTACACTTGTAATTTAATGTACACGCTAATTATAAAAACAGTGTGTAATGACTATGCACAGTCTAGTTTACATCTATTCAACCTTGCAGTCAATGGGGTACATTACTATAAATGGTCAGTGGCAGCAGAGTCTTTGCTCAAGGGTGAGTGATTGTCAAACAATTAAAACATCCAAAACCTGACTCTCCAGGAAGTGCAAGCGTTGTTCAAAAATAAACAAATGAAAGTTACATTGGTAATTGAAATAGAAACTCAGCAAAACCTGTCTGTGTGATAATCCCGAAAGGTATTTAACTTTAAGTAGCGGTTCGTCAGACATCTAGGTACTGTGATTATTATACCTCAGTCGATACTCAGTTAACCGACCTCTGAAGGATGTTCGGCAATAAGATAGCTCAACCGGTTGAGCACTCGTTGCTGCAATCTGCGTGATTTGTAGGTTGCAGGTTCGAATCCCGGCGAGGCCAACATAGCCTTTCATCCTTTCGAGGTTGATAAAGGAGTACCGACTTTGGTTTGGTGATAATTCTGATAAATGTTCTATGTACAGCGCTTTGCCAAAAGCGCTATATAAATAACCATTTCACCATTAGATTAGATATAGAATGTATCATGGAGTCCTTGCCTCTAAGCACTGTTCTATCATAACTTTGGCATACCATTAGATGGTAATAGCTCCAGAATATGAAGACTCATTAACCCTCAAAAGACAATTCTGCTATCGAACCTCAAAAACACAATACAATTCATGTTTGCTTTACTATGCAATTGGCTAGGTTTTTGTGATTTCAATGTTTAAATATATACAGGAGAGATCAAATGGCTAGACCTTAGAGAAATAATGAAAGGTGTATTCTGTGACAATGCAGAAAGCTGCCGCATAGTAATAATTTCCATACGGTTTTTGTGCACTTCCGCTGGATGTCGCATACATTTTACTCTCTTGCAAAGGAGAAAAGTCCTTTTTACTCACTTAAAATCACATTTACTCTCAAAGTTTAAAAATGGAGTAAAATACTCACACCTCAAGATCTTATCTGGAGCACTGCTGGTAATTATAACTATATTAAAGATTGGAACAAAAATCGGAGTAGAACAAGATGAAGGACATAATAGAATCTTTAACAATGTGAGTAAAGAGATGATATAAGATACCAGACCAGAGTGCCAGTGTGAATGTTATTCTTGACAATACTGTTCGTCACCCCATCCGGGCCTGACGCTCTTGAGTTATTTAATTTATTAATAATAAGCTCAATGTCAAGTTGATCGAAAGGCAAGGACAATGATGACGATCCAGCATTAGCCGTACTCGCAGCATTAAGGGTATTACACTGTGCATCGTGTTATTACTGAAACACTGAATCCAAACATCCTCCGTTACTCCCGAGGATTGGGTGAAAGATTGATTACTATCTTTTGTTAAGTTTCCACCAAATAGCACGAGTATCCGGAGTAACAATTTTACTCAATATGTCTTGGTTTTTTACAATGCATTTCTGATGTTGATGTAGTCTACACCAATTCCTGTAATGTTCTTTCACCACCCTTTTCTATCTTCCCTTCTCCTCCCAAGTTTTACCAGAACATTTAATCAAGATCATAATTTCTTTCCTCATCTGACAACCCTACTACCCTGGCCCAAGACCATCAGAGACCCACTATTCATAAAGTTAGCCACTTTGAGCAGGGTTTTGGAGCGTAAGGGTAATTCTAACATTGCATGGTCGCTTAGACTCATCTTTCCTATCTCGAATTGGAGTACCTCTTCTACCCCAAACAAAAAGATGTAATCTATCGCTGAGGATGCAAAAGCATTGGACCGTGTTGGAATCTCTTGAAGGGAGCCTTGGAAAGGCAGATTGGCCTGTAAGAAGGTCCATCTTGAAAGAAATTTGGACCAAATCCTCCCATTGTTATCTCTATCTAGCATGTAATTAGATGATAAAACACTGGTATTGTTATCAGGCTCCTCCCACCCATCATCAGTTACCAAACATTTACAGTTAAAATCTCCAGCCAAAACAGGACCATCAGGATGAACTGTGAACCAATCGATCAATACATTATCAATCTCATGAATAACAGTATCCAGATCCATAATAGTTAAAGTAGATGTTAGTTATCAGAGTGACTACTTGATGCTTGGTTTCTCCAGTATCCCCCCACCTTTATTATCAAGATGGCGTTCGAGTGTGTGGGTACCGCCACAATAGAGCAACCATTTATTTTCACAGCAGTTAGTAATCCTCCCATTGGTCTCCCCCTCATCCCTTTTGTCAGCTAGTATGTAGTGAGTTGAAATGCGTCCCATATGGGACACGCCCTGAGCAACGTCTCTTGCAGAAGGATAATGTCGAAATGATCAAAGACCTTTGTATTTTCATTCAAGAAAGAATTGTGACCCCTTGAGTTTCAGCTCTGTAATTGCAACCTCTCCCTAGAACACTGGGTGACCTCCTGTTGATGCTGGGAGAGCTGCCGCAAACCAACCCCAACTCGGAGAATCGGACTGGTTGGGGATATATCTTTGCTGATCTGCATCAAAGTAACATCTCACCGTAAGGTTGGGCCTATGAAGATCATTCAGATGGGCCCTTCCAAGGCACGCCTGGTAACATTCAAAGCCTTTCAAAAGGATTTCCTCTTTTTGATGAACCACCAACTTTTCGATCATCTTAGAATGAAAGTGGCGTTTCCCCAAACAGGCTCGATCAAAAAGATGGACAAACGTTACATCCCACAATGAAATCTTACTTAACTCTGGGCTCAACCTCAAGGTGATCCAGTATGAACTAGCCCTTTTTCCTCCTCCTCCTGCGGCGGCCAGGCTGATCTACCATCCTTCAACCGCTTGGAATCTTGAGTTCGCATTGCTTCATCGGGTGTCAGCTTTTGCTGTGAAGCACCACAAGCAATATTTACCTTTGGTTTGCCCTGCTGCCCAGTCCATTCACTTGCCTCAGAGGGGGGTATCACTCTGGGATCTACTAGCCCCAGCTGTTGGCTCCCAAATTGCCAGCTCTGGCAAGTCCTTCCTTACAGCCCTCTTAATTATTTTTTGTCTTAGGACCAATCTTGGAGCCTCAGAGTGGCGAAACATGCCTTAGAAGAAGCTCATCTTGTTTATCAACACCAGCGCCCACAGGATTTACAGTTCTTACAGAACTCATCGTATCATTAATAGTTATCACACTTTCACATCCCTGTCCACAGGGCTTCTCTTTAAGAGCAGCTGTATTTGCTGCTAACAATTTTACGTAAGAACTCCCGAGATCCTTTATTTCTGGGTTTAGATCCCCATTTTCATATTCTTGTATTTGTGTTTTGTTTCAGGAGTTTGAAGTTGGAGGATTATTCACAGATTACTGTGTCATGTTGCATATCTTGATAGTTGTGTTTCCATCATGCGTAGGGTCTCTGGATTTAACTGCATCTGCTGGTTTCAAGCCAGAAACCTTGCACATCTGAATACCCCGATCACACCTGCATAGCTGATTTCTCTCCAGGAACAATATTCTTATCTCATAGTCTAGCGGAATTCGTTCTGACTTCGTGAACCACTGTATCACGAAGGCGAATACATGATTGCAGCACTACATTTAGTGCTGCCAGTGTGCTAACGCCAGTATCCAATGAATCCTGAATGTTGGAGTCATCCCTCAGGAACGGTGAAGGGATACAGATTGCAGGTATTATTGTGTCAGGGATTCATTAATCGAGTGTGGCTTGAGTTCTAAATGTACCCGGCGTCACACTCAAACGATCACGTATGCTCTCAATGGTTTGTATTTCTTTTTCCCAGGCTCACGTAGGCATCGAAAGTGGAAGTATTCACGCTGTGCTCTACTGAGAACAAGACCCGATATATCGCATTCCACTTTACTCGCATGAGCTGCTCTCATCACTGTATTGTCTGAAGTAGTGCCCTCCCCTCACATAGCCTGAGAATACGTTTTCCGCGATTTCACAGGAAAGAATGAGGAGATCTTCCCCTTCTCAGTAGTAATCACAGCCAGCTCTTGTTGTAGGGTAGTTAATGTAATAGCAAGTTATGAAGGAATGACATCCTCACTCCTGAGGTAGAATCTTTTAGCTTAGATTGCCCACGAAATTGGATCAAAGGGAATTTCCCCAACAGTCTCCAAGAATAGCGGGGCAGTTTATAAGCTGTTACTCGAAAAGAAAAAAACCTCTGCCTTTTAACGCCAAATCCTCGGGGTAACCAGGTGGGATGCCAAATTGCCACGACTGTTCACAATATCCAATGTTGCACTCACCGACTATGTAGAGCACCAGTAGACTTCGGCAAAGGAAGACCGAGGGACATAACACTAGAAGAACAGCTTGGGAGTGAATAATATTCAGGAGTGGGCAGTACAGAAGCAGCTCCCTGCGCTTCCTGCACAGACTGCACCGACTGCCTCACTCTGCTCACTCCACTATTATTAATATATTGTTTGGACATTTCAGTTGAGGGTGCATTTGGTGCCATTTGTATTCCTCTGGCCATTGTCATGCCAAGCACCAGTGCAACAAACTTGACACTGAAGATTGCAAACCAAATGGTAGGCCTGCCCTCCTCCACAGCCCCCCCAAATGTCTCGGAACCCCATTACCTTCTTTTTGAATGCTGTTGAATACCTGATCGCTTGGATGACGGGACTGTGGATTCTTGACTGATGAGCTGGTATGATGTGAGGCCAGGTTTCGTAACAAAAGACTGTGCAGCAGGAGAAACCAGTACCCTGCCACCCTGAGGATTTGGTACTCGGGAATCACTGGACACCAGCTCCCCACACCACGAGCTCTCCTTCTGGTATTTCCACGGTGCGAAGAGAGTGTGTATGCTGAACAACGCTGAACCAGAAGGTGTAAAGGACTCTGGCAGTGTATCCAATGTAGCCAAGAAAGGATATGCTTTTTGTTGGCACCCAAGGGACACCCATGATTTACTATGTTTGCACTTACGTACAAGATTGGCACCCAAGAAAGGAGTTTGAGGTGGTTGAAAATCTGTTTAGTGATCACCATGCGCTGCAGTTGGTATTAAGAATTGATCTGACAGTGGCCCCACTTATTATTGTCCCTCAATTGGATCACTGCGGAATCAATCCACTGTGTAAGCGCAGAGTAAAATGGGCCAAGCTGGACTCCAAGGCTACACAATTTACTGTCTGTAAGTCCAATTTAGAGGAAATTACTACTATCCTCTTAAATGGTTCCTGTCCTAGCACAATCTTTTTGGCTTCGTGAGAAATATGGAGCACGATGTCTGACATTTTTCAAAAGGATTTTAAATCCGGGAGATTGAACCCCCAGACTTGGTTCGATGAACCATGTCAGATAGCACAGGGGAATCTTAAAAGAATCTTACATGCAAAAGAGAGCACAAGGCGGGAGATAATTAGCACTCGGGCGCACTATAAATATGTTCTGACAAAAAGGAAGAGTCATTTAGAAGAGCTGGCTTGGCTTGAACTTACACAGGCCGTACAGCTAAGAGACTCCAAAAAATGTTGGGAGTTTGTGGCTGATGGCCCCCTTATAAGAATAAGGACCCATAAAGAGAACAACGTAAGTGCAATGGCATGGTCTAACCATTTCAGTTCCCAATACAAAGCGGATCCCCGTAGAAGGTGTATTGGCCCTAGAGGTACATCTATGCGTTTAACTGTAAAAGAGGTAGAGGCTGCAGTTAACAGCCCCTGGCCCGGACGCCATCCCAGCTGACATTTTTTGTGATGAGGTGGACGTATGGGAGCCATTATTGACCAAGTGTTTCAACGCATATTTGGAACTTGGTACTTATCCAGCCACTTGGCGACAGGCAATAATTTACCCCATTTTTAAGAAGGGTAACCCAGGCAGTCCCCTTTCTTATAGACCGATATCCTTGTTGGACACTTCTTTGAAAATGTTCAGTCGGCTGTTCTAGAACGGCTTGAACAGTGGATCACTGATTCAGGGGTACTTACAGAGACACAATATGGTTTTCGCCCAGGTCTGGGGACAAGAGACCAGGCCGTGAACCTATATTTGGTGGGTGCGACATCAATATTTGAGGGGTGAACCATTATATTTAGCATTCATTGTACTGAGCACCGCGTTTGATAAGGTGGACAGGGCTATGCTCTGGGCTGTGCTCAGGTCCATGGGCTGCCCGGAGGACCGGTCAAAGTCCTCCAATTGATCCACGAAAACACATCGGCTTGCGTTACATTTGGAGACCAGGGACAGCGTACAGCCTTTTTTTAGACCTTTTTGGGTGTTCGTCAGGGCTGTGTTGTGGCCCCGGTACTATTCGCCCTGTATATAAATGGTGTCTATCAGGCATTGGTTGAGTCAAATGTTGACTATATCTGGGTAGGTGGAGTTCCGCTCCCAGTACTTGGTTATGCCGACGATATGGTCATAACTGCTCGTACCCCCATAGCTTTACAATGTTTGGATGTTTATACACAATTTATGTCCACTCATAAAGTGACAGTGAACTGCAAAAAATCGGCTTTTATGGCCTGTAGGAGTACAGGTGGAAATCATCTCAAGATGCGCACGATTTGGAGTGGCGGAGAACCTATACCCAGGGTTACTAAATTTGAATATTTGGGAGTCTGTTTCACTGAGAATTGGCGGGGGTCTGGCCATGTAAATAAACAATGTATGAGGATGAGACAGGCTCTCGTGTGGGTTTTGTCTCGTTTTCAAAATAATTGTGTAGGACAACCCATTAATTTAATTCTTGAAGTGTACAGAGCTCACACAAAACCTGCCACTAACTATGGGGCAGCATTATGGGGCATGGAAAAAATTACAAACATTGAAAATGTGGAGAACACTTTTCTCAAAAAACGACTCGGGCTACCGCAGTCTTCACCTAACTATGGTAATCATTTGGAACTGGGGTGCCCGCATATTGCTGATGAGTGGTTGTTGGCTCCCATCTTGCTTTGGTTGGCAATTTGGTCAAACCCGAAATCTACCCTCTCACATAAGATTGTAAGAGCCTTGGTGAGTAGTCCAGCTGCAAAGAAAATCCTGTGGCTTTCTTACATTCAGAAATGCATTATTCAGCTAAACTGTGAGAGCCTCCTATGTCCATCATCATTTTTGACTCCCAGTTCCGTGACGAAGTATAAGCAACGGTTTAATGCCATTTTCGTGCTGAACAGGGAGTCTCTTGCTTTGGGCATACCTGCAAATAGAACACACATTGTTCTAACATCCACAGAGGGTATTCAGCCGTATCTGCTTCACAGTGATAAACCTTCAGACCGTTGGGCTCTGACGCGCTCTCGATTTGACTCTTTGGCTTGGGGCTCGAACAAAAAGCTGGTCACACAATGTACAGCCCACATCATGCCTTTGGTGTCTGTGGCCCGTGGAGGACCTTTTACACTTTGTGTTGTTTTGCCCAGTTTATATGGGAAGGAAAACCTTATTGCCACTACTTAAGACTGCAGGCATTACGCAGGCAAGACCTGCCTTATGTTACTTGCTATCAGCTGCCACGATGCCAGTGGCTTGGGGCTCGGTGGACTATTTGAGAAAAGCTTGGTATCGGCAGACTAAAATGAGGGCAATCTGACAGAACATCTCTAATCCGAAAATCATTTAAGAATTTCATTGGTGGATACCATTTTTACTGTACTTAGACTGCACCATTTTTATCTGTTTTCTATACAAAATGTTTCTATGTTTGAACTGTTGACTTTTAACAATAGAACTGTATTTTGTACTGTTATATGTATTTTATCTTGCAAATGTTGTTTATGGATAATTTTTCCGAATAAACTTTTCGAATAGGATATGCTAAAAGGCAGTGAAAAGCCAGAGCTAAATTGATGAGGAGAAGGAACGGGGAATTGAAGGCAAGGGACCGCAGCAGGCAAAGGCAACAGGGCCAGGAGACAACAAAGGAGCAGTATGCATGGAGTCAGCCTTTTATGGAGCCCCACAGACTTGCCTTCAGTTCCCATGGCAACGTCACAGGAGGGTTGTAGGTGTACCCGGAGCTCAGGGTGTGCAGCGTGCCGTATCAGACCAGCTACCGTGTTCGATTAACTGCCTCTTTGACCTGGAAGACCATAGAACGACTGTGCATCAAACACGAAGAGAGGAACGCCAGCGAGGATACAGGCGCCAATCCCTGAATGGTAAGCTACTGTGGTGGCTACCAGGCATTACATATTCTGCCAAAATACCACCAGTTCCTTTTTCCACTTCGACCACTGTGTATTTTTACAATAAATTCCAAAAACACATTTGGAAACATATTTTTTCATTATTAACAGAAGAGTAAAACTACCAGAATGCAAAGTGATGGCTGAATGACCATCTACGTAGTACGTATGCAAAAGAGCTGTGGGTACTAGATCAATGCCAAAACTCTATTTGTTCACTGCAGTGACCTCATGTTAAATGAATATGAACAAGAGCGCTATATGCCTAATCAATAAACTCATGTAAATTTGTAAAATGTAGGGGGGTGCTGTTGAGCAGCCGGCGAAGATGGCTGTCTAGCCTAATGGCTCTGTACCACGGCCGAAATCCGATATATTTGGTGGCGGCACTATCTGTCTAAAACATTTAGAATCGCTGGAGAAGCGAGGGGAGACCCTTGCGCACCTGGTGTCCCGCTCCCGTGACCCGCCGAGCAATCCACCTGGAAAGCAGTGTGGTGCAGCGACTTGATTGGGGCTGTGTGAGTGGCGCGGGTCGCTGGGTTCCAGCTGCGGGAAGCCAAGTGGGAGACCCCGTGCCTCAACGGTCTCTGATAGTAACCTACGAGGTCGGGGAGCAGACCCCTTCCATTGGTGCGTGGGATGCTGGGGGCAACTGCTGCGAGGCGGCACTGCAGAGGTCGGCTGCGAGGGCCCCGGTGCGATTGCTGGTGAGTGAGCAGCCCACCATTTCCCCTGCAGGGCCCTCGGCCCTGTGACCCGAGGAGGGAAGACGAGGAGCGGGCGGACCTGACGGCTGGAGGAACAGGCGAACTGGACGGCTATGTGAGCACACAGATTGAACCAGCACGTGATCTCTGCACCGAGAAACAGTTCACTCAACCTTGCCGGGGGCACATGCGGCGGACACTGGGAGAATCCAGCAAGCCCGAGACTTCCCTGCAGCTCGCCTCAACAGAGATATCATCAGCGGACTAGCAATCAGGAAGTGAGCCCTCGCCCTAATGCTCCTAAGAACGCTCTCACTCCCCAGCAATAAGGTGCATATCAACTCATCCGCTGCCGCCGAACGGCACTTGCTGTCCCGCACCCGGGCCCCCAGACCTTGTGACAATCCTTGGCTGAAATTTCCTGTGGCAATATCGCACCTTCCCCCTGCATCAGGAGGAGCCGCGGCCAGAGAGCTGCTGTTCCATTTCGGCGCAGATCCAGCAGCGACTAGACCAAATAACACGTTCTCCGATCTGGGCTCTGCAGCCAGTGCCCAGCCACACGAGCAGCTGGCCGATTCCGACCTCAGACGTGGTGTACTGACTGCCCAGGGCCAAGGATTTGCTGATTTGCTCAGCAGGCCACTATTAACACCCATTGTACCCCAGATGATGTCTTTTTGAGGCCTGGGCCAGACAACACCACTAGGGGGCGGGACCCCCGGGGATTGAACACTACGAGCAAAGCCCATATAATGAAGTAAAGTCTGGTGTGGGTCTGCGGGCGTGCTGGGGATACCAGGTGCAGCAAGGAGGCAGTCGATTTAATTGACATCCAACAAAGTAATGACAGGTCCTACTTTCCGCAGTCTCAGGGATGGAAGTGTGTTCCACCCTTGCACAGATAGACAGAGTACACGCATAGGCATCAGAAGGTCTTTGCGAGGCACTTGTGTATGATGGTGAGGGCTTTGAATGTTATGCGTTCTCTTATTGGGAGCCAATGGGCGTCCTTTCTTGCCTGGGAGATGTGCTCTCTCTTGGGGATGCCGAGGGCGTCTCTGAGGGCGTTGTTTTGTGCAATCTGTAGTCTGTTAATGTTATTGGCAGAAGTGCTTATGAGAAGGATGTTACAGTAGTCACGTTTTGCTCCAATTGTGGCTCTCGCAATGTTAATGAGATTGCTTCTAGAAAGGTGGGGTTTTACACAGTATGCAGGCACTAACCAGTTGAAACTCCTTGGGTGTGGCGCACACTGCTCTAGCCACCTTGTGCACGCTTCTGTTGGCTAATATAACTAAAGGCTTTGGCAACAAGGAAAAAAAAAACGTCGCTTTCAACAAATTCACTAAAGCAACCCCACGCAAAGATGCCAGCCAGCCAGCAAGATCAACTGCTCCCGGATCACACCGCTGCAGGCACTGAGTCCCACCCCTCTTACCTGACCTATCGGGCATTATGGAGGCCACGGCAAAAGGATTTGCTGCTGTCCATGAGAAACTGGAAGACTTCAATGTCACTGTAGCCTCAATAAAAACCCAGCTAGCCAATGAAGGGGCCCGCATAACGGAGGCGGAAAACAGGATAAGCACTAACAAGGACAATATCCGTTCTCTGCAAGAAACAGTGTGGCTACACTTTCCAATGAGATGAAAGTTACCAAGAACAAGTGTGACTACTTAGAATCACGCTCTCGCAGGAACAATATACGCATCGTAGAGGTCCCCTGAAAATGCACTTAAAGGATGGAGCTGGCTATTGAAAAACTGCTTATAGACCTCCTGGATCAACCAAATCTGTCCCCGCTCTTCACCATGGAGAGGGCAGATAGGGCACCTGCGCCCAAACCAAAGCCAGGAGACTTTCCCGGGCCCATTATTGGAATAATCCTTAGTTACCGGGACAGGGATGCGATACTGCGAATTGCCAGAGAAAACGAAGAACTGGGCTCCCACACTATCTGCATCTTCCCTGACTTCTCGGTCCTGGTACAGTTGGAGCAACGCCAATTCACTGGGGTAAAGAAACGACTTTGTGAAAGAAATTTACAATATGCAATGCTGTTCCCCGTGAGATTAAAACTACAATTGCGGGGCAAACTATACTTCTTCATGTCCCGAGTGAAGCCATTACATTTATTGAGGCACAGATCTCTGTGCCTAATGGTCTGGAATTCCGATTGATGAGTACTGATACTGTACGCACTATACCATTTGTACTATCTGCGAGTTTATTTGTGACAAGTGAAAATGGTAGTTTAAGTTTGCCGTTCACCTTGATACTGGTCTCAGAAAGGGGAAATCCCCCTGTACTCCGGCAAAGGCCGTACAGCTACAGCGCTCCCACAGGCAACTGCTAAATGTGTATGTTCAAGTTGTGGTTTCCTAAGGCCATTTGGCCCAATGGTATGGTTATGGGGAAGGAAGGGGGGGGAAGGTTTACACTGCTGGGTTGGGGGTGGCAATGGGAGAGGGGGGTGGGCGAACAGTTATAAGTTCTTCCCCGGAAAGGTACAGTTATGGTAGCGCCAGTTGCGCTACAAAGGGGAAATGTTTTGTATTAACCATTAAAACACTGACAGGTATGTTATGTATCCACACATGAAATTGCTACTCATTATGGGATACTACTTCACCATGCGGAAATGCCACAACAGCTGACAATCCTAAGCTGGAATGTTAGAGGGTTGGGGAACTTCCCGAAATTCCAGAAAGTGGTCTCCTATACACATAGAAAGCCAATATCCTTTTTTCTTCCGGACACCCATGCAACTGATTCCACATGCCGCAGTATTGCTCCTACGTGGGGACCAAACAGGTACTCCACCTCGTACTCCACACAATCCAGAGGGGTCGCTATACTTATACATAAATCCCTGAAGGTCACAGTCAAGCATTCCCATATTGACCCTGACAGGCGTTATAAAGTTCTGCACTGTATACTTGAAGGGCTAGAGACCATACTAATAAACACATATTGCCTGAACACAGATACCCCTGAATTCTTTTTGAACATACAAATATCAAGGCGGGATACTTAGGGATACCCCAGATGGGGGTGGAGGGGTATGAACCTGATACTTGATTGCACCCTAGACAGATCTATCAGAGCGCCCAGGCCCCAAACCCGAGCGGCCCGTCACTTACTCTCCACTATGCAGATGTACGATCTCCGAGATGCCTGGAGAGCTATATATCCCACAGCCAGGGAATTCTTTTTCTACTCCTCGGCCCACGATATGTCATGTCATCCGTATCGATTTCTTCTTCATCTACAGCTCACTGATGGGGAGGGTGGCTAATGTTGAAATCCGACCCCGCACGCTGTCCGACCACTCCCCGGTGCTCTTAACCCTGAAACATAGAGATATTCCTGAAACTCACACCTGCGTGATGTGGTGTTTCCGGCTAACATCAAAGACGATATTACACCTTTTTTGCATGCAACACAGCTGCGGCCACATCACAAGGCATTAGGTGGCAAGGAAATTAGGAGAGATCTTGACCTATCCTAAAGTAAACTTAAAACACTGCAACAGAGATTCGCTTTGAATCCCGAACCCACAGTATCAGCCCAGATTCACATGGAGCTTGAGAGATTTGAGACCCTTGCGACTAGATAAAAACCCGATTATTTAGCCTTTCCCGCCGCGGCTAGGAGATACGCGAAAGAGATAAGCCAGGAAGAACTGGCAGAGTGGTTCGTTCCGAGAGGGGAGGTGAACATGTAGACGTATACTGGATGCACAGGGCGACAATAAATGGCCTGACGTAGAGGTGGTGGAGGCGTTCAAGGAATTCCATCATAGCCTATATACAGCCTCTTCCCCGTCTAAAGGCATTGCTGACATACGGGCCCTACTCTGTAAAATCACATCGCCGTCCTTGGACTCCCACACCAGGGAAGAACTTGAACTCCCATTTACACTTGAGGAGATTATGGACGTCATTGCATCACTTCCAAGAACAAGACACCAGGCCCAGATGGCCTAACGGCCGAATTTTACCAAGAATACACCGCTTTACTAGCTCCGATCCTTCTTCAGGTGTGGGGGGAGTACCTACTGCCCCACATCCTTCCAGAATCCCTAAGAGAAGCCGTGATCACGGTGTTGCCGAAGCCAGGCCAACCCAAGAACGAGTGCGGTTCCTACAGACCCTTCTCCCTCAAACACGTGTTGGCAGGGCACTAGGAATATACAGACATCTCAAAAACTTGGCCCGAAAAAGAGCATTATTTGATTATTTGATTTTCAAGATCATGATATAGATCTAATGGGAATTAAGCTTTTTCATTTGTACTTTGTACTCAATGTACCTAGATTAATCTAATTAAGACACTTGACCATTTGTCAACTGCACTATATATATAATGTACTCAATGTGTAGGATTCATGCATGACATTTCATATATGTGTATTAAATATGTAGATTATAAAGATTCCTTTGAACGTTTCATTGTATATCTTTTGCTGATGTACATGAGTATATTGGTTAGTCATATAGCTCTCTTGCTCATGTTCTCATAATAGTGCATCTTGCAGAGTGTCTTATGTCCCAAGAGCAGCTTTTCTGCCTGATAAAAAAGGTGTGTTTATATAAATTTTTTAAAACGTTGTTGATTATCGCAGATCTAGCAAGGTGCCGCCAGTTTACATTATTACACTTCAGCATATTAGCTTGCAGTCTGTACACACCAATAACTTCTGATCTTTGGTTCTTTGTGTAGGCGGTTCATCTAGCGCTAACATGCCAGTTTACGGCTGCTTCTGAGAGCTCGGAGACTAAAAGCAAAGAGAGGTTCAGGTGAGTAAGACATGGTGTGCTGTTTCTATGTATAGAATTGGGGTGGCGAGTGAGTTTTTGATGGCTGGCTAGGAGCTTGTAACTAGAATTCTTGCCCTCAGTATTGCTTACTGTCACCTGAACAATGTTAATGGCTGCATGGAGGGTTTTCTTTATGTGCGAGTTTGCCTGTAAGGCAGACTCATTTCAGCAAGTTTTGCTTACTTTCAGAAATGTCTTTGATGGGAGAAATCACTTTTCTGCGTGTAAATAGCAGAGTATTTACAGAGGAGGTCTGTGTTCATGTCAGAGTCATGTTAGGGCCAGACACAAGGTAACATGATGAAACTACATCATGCCACTGCGGGGCAAAGGCATCGCATGACAGCAGCGAGTGTAGCATCAGTAGCCGTGGCTACGGTTATGCCCCAAGAGGTCATGACCTCGGGTCATGCACAGTGAGCTACATAATTGATATCTTTATCTGCAGTGGATAATCAGGGTTATTATATTTTGTTTATTGTATACAGAGCAGTGGAGCACTGCACAGGGTGAGGGTAGTCAATGTTTGGCTTGCATCATTTAACAGTAGTGTAGGTGTAGTACTGCAAGTTCCAGTCTGTGCGTCCATTGGCATTATTGAAAAATCCACGGTTTGAGATGTTTGCGGTGCTGGAGGAACATGCTGGCACTCCTAGCCAACACTGGTTCATGTTTTAGAAGGAGGATATTTTGCGAGTCCTCCATACGCGGGAGAGTTATTTTGGAGCCGGTTGTCAGTTTTGCTGTGCAAGAAGCGTGCGCCACCAGATACAAGGAGCTTAGCTTTGTAGATGATTCATGCAGTCTTGAACAGTATCATGGCATGGAGAGGGCACCAGTCTAGGACGGGGGAGCGATTTCTACTTACCCGTTATCGTGTTAACTTGATAGTGCAGCATTTTATCTCTGGCCGTAACACATAAAAAGGCTGAGGGCCAGATTCTCATGGGTGCAAGGGAGGAGATGCGCTAGTGCGCGCCTGACACTAATATATGCAAGGGGGCTGGACAGCGCATATTAGTGCTAAAGTCTAGCCCTCTAGGAAAATCTCAGGTCACCTCTGTGAATAAGGTGATGTGAGCAGTTCTCAAAGCAGCACACATTAAACCATTGCATTCTCTGTGCTCCTTTCTTTTGCCTTGCTTTCTGAGAATGAGATCCTATATTTGTATTTATTAGGATTTGTACCACAGCGCTCTGCCCTTTGCATGCTTTCCTGGCTCTCAGGTGGATCTGGGCGAGAGGGGGAGGGTGTCATTAGTTGAGAGAACAGGAAAAGGTAAGATTGCAGTGCTTTGTCTTGAGTTTGCAGATCAGAAGGGCCCTGAGCTCTACATACTTGTAAGTGTTCTTGGTCAGAAGTGTTGGAGGCAGCCCAACAAATAAGGGGTATATCAGCCACTTTTACTCCATAAAATAGGGAAATACTCCCAGGAAATAGAAATAGGGAGTAAAAATACTTCCATAAAAAATAGGAAATGGGCACATCGAACTTTTCACTCGAACAGTTCCATGGATGTTTGGACCAGTATTGCACGCACTAACAAAGGACGAAACTACTACTATAACTGCCTGATGGAAAGAAGTAAACGTGTATCTTTTAATGTGCATTATTAACTAGGCGCAAACAAATCATTATTACAAAACATTTCCGTTTTCCAGTTAAAACATATTTCTAAATTCTTCTAATAAATACTCCCATTGGGAATTAGATTTACATTTGTACACCCTAAAAAGTAATTTTAGTCCCAACTTTAAAAAACAGGGAGTAAAATACTCCCACTTACAAATCTTATCTAGAGTTGGAGGCTTTGAAGGCTTTGTGTCCAGAGAGGCGCCCTCGTGCTTAAATTGTGGCCATGTGTTGGCCCGGGGTTGAGTAGTTCAGTTGTAGTATTTTATGACATTTGAGGACGGTCTTTTTTACTTTTTATTTCAAAAGCCTTGTGAGAAAGTCTGTGATATGATATGCCATTTATAACGCGCCCATACAAAAGTGTTTCAAGGCGTGTGTGTGTGTGTTTGTGTCTGGGGAGTGAGGTGGAAGAAACTGGGGGATAGTCGGAAGGTGGGATGTGTGCTTGGAGTTGGTGTAGTGCTTTTAAATTATTGGTTTTGCTGCGGTTTGCATTTTTGAGTTATGGATATTTGGCTTTAGTTGTTGATGCGTGAAGGTGCCTGTTGTTTAGGTTTAGATATTCTGGGAGAGAGAAGGCATCCTCTTATGGTTTTGACGATGCCTTGATGCTATGTCTTCAAGTTATAGGTTCCTAAATGTCGTGTGCTTTGTACTATGAGGTTGGTCAGGTGGTGGTAGGGGGGGTTCTATTATGTTGTGTCTCTGCATGTAAATCGGACTTTGAGGAAGGTTGTTTCTGCTGCTTGATGCGTGTAGGTTAAACCTTATTAAGGTTAAGCGTGGGAGAACCTGTTTCATATTTTATCTTTCCCTGAATTTCAGGTGGTCCTGTAGGTGCGTTCCAGGGTTTGGCCACCTTACTGGAAAAGGCAGTGCTTCCGTTTATTTCTCTGCAGGTTTCCTATAGTTTGCCCATTTTTGATCTTGGGTCTCTGGTTGGTGACTAGAGTGAGATTACCTTTTTGGAGGCTTTCCACTCCTTGACCTCCTAGAGATCTGCGGCCGATGTAGAGGGCTTTAAACTGGATCCTTTTTTGATTGGTAGCCAGTGGACTGCTCTGGGATCTGATGCCGTGTGTTGCTTCCTGTGGAGTATGTATGAGTTGTTGCCTAGTGGCTGTGTTTTGGATCCGTTGAGGGTTTTGTGGGATTGCCCGGCGTATATAGGTAAATGCTGTTTGAAAGACTCGGTGAGAGGACCGCCACCACTCGCTTGTGAAGGAGAGGACGGGCATAATCCTGACTGGGCGTTAGTGTTGGCAGTGCAGGGTGGTGGTGCGAGTTATGGTTGCATAGCTTACCATAACTGCCACATTTCTTGGGTTTTTTCATTTTACTTGTAACCATAGTGTCCCTTTTTAATAAAGTTTTGTCCCTGAATTGGATAGGTTTTTGTTAATGCAACTTAACCAGAATGTCCCTAATGAAACTTAACCAGAATGTCCCTTTTAACAACGTTTTTCACTGAATATATGTATATGGCAGAAAGCGTGTTGCTTATACAATTCTACACCGTTCTGCCAATCTATACCAAATTGCGCATAGTTACATGTTAGCACCCAACCGATATGACTGGCTACATGACATTTTCAGACCCCACCCCTTTCCCCAGATTTCACGGGTTGCCTAATATCGGCGAGGCATCAATGATCTCTTAGAAGGACCGGACAGGGCTAATTTTAAGCATCTCGAAGCAAGAAACTAAATTTCTAACGGACTCGAAAACCATATTTCAAGGCCCTAGGACGCTCCGTTTTCGCGATATTTCCACTGCAAGGCACCACAACACACAGCACCGCGCCAGGGTGAGCCGACACATGGGGAGAGCACACAATTTGTCCTAGTATGCCGCAGCATGCCAACTCTTGCCTGCCCTCATGACATTTGCACACCCCACCCCATTCCCCAGATTTCACGGATGCCTTAAATCGGCGAAACATCAATGTGGTTGTAGAAGGCTGAGACAAAGCTAATATTTAGGGTCTTGACGCGAGAAATAAAACCTGAAGGTGACATTTTTTTTTCAGAGACCTAGGACGCATCGTTTATGAGATATTTGCACCGCAGCAGCACGCATCACAGCGCTAGGGTGAGGCTACAGGTGGGGAGAGAGCACAGTAAGTCCCAGTATGCTGCAGTACACCAACACTCGCCTCCTCGCCACATCTGGCCCGGGGTATAAATAACCTATATGCATTCTCATAACATCACACAATCCGTTAGTCACAGGTGGTATGTGAGTGCTTCAAAACAGGAAAAATAAATCATTGATTTACAAAAATGAATGAGAGTGTTTCTATGTATCTGCACAATCCGTGCAGAGAACAGGAACTTTTTGCTAGCTGAAAATGTAACTGATCACACAGGCAAATGCTTTTGATGGAAAACCTATGACCTGCATATATCTGTGCAAATGATGCTCAACCCATGAGCTGATCGCAAACTCTGTGACATTCTCTCTTATCAACC
Source organism: Ambystoma mexicanum (assembly GCF_040938575.1). Taxonomy (NCBI): domain Eukaryota; kingdom Metazoa; phylum Chordata; class Amphibia; order Caudata; family Ambystomatidae; genus Ambystoma; species Ambystoma mexicanum. Next base: position 1,302,320,505 of record NC_090928.1, read on the forward strand.
TGTTGCTTTCACAAAGCCGACTAGATGTTTATGCAAAGCAATGACCGATAATTACATCCAGTCTTTACATCTACAGACTTACTACAATATCATACTCTGTGTTAGTTTCCAGAGATCGCTTTTTTCTAGGATTAGGAATGCATTATACATAGACACCTGGGGAAAGAGCTGGAAAATCAGGAGCCTGGCACACAAGCAATTCTGCAAGCAGCCGCTCGCATTTCATGCTGGCCAGCTGCTCCTCTGCAAGCCTTAACCGTGTCCTTGCAGGTATTGCCCCAGGCCGAGTATCACTGGACTGCCTTATCTCAGCCTCTAATCCAAGTAGACCCTGCAGCAAGCCCCCCCTGCCCACTCACCTATGCACCTCGTGGAGAACCTCCTGGTCTTGGAAACAGTTTTTCCAGTCGTGGACATATGTGTAATTTCTTTATAAAGGAAGCATGAATTGCACAAAGCCTGGTTCCCCCTTTAATAACAAACTAACAAGTACCAGCACCCAAGATGGTTGTGCTTATAGCGATAAATACTGCTTTTGTTGCCATGCAGGGCTGAAATAATGTGCTTGGTCCTATCTGGCTCTGGTTTAAGAGATGTTATGATATGGCATTTATAACGCGCCTATACACAAGTGTTTCAAGGCGCGACGAGGCAAGGGAGACAGACAGCGATCCTACTATGCCAGGTGTCATTCAGATCGTGCAAGTACATGGGAAGGGGAAGGAGGAGAAGTGTGGGAGGGGAAGGGGGAGAGGACAGTGCAGTACATGGGATAAGACAATAAATAACAATAAGTAAAAGTACGGCCAGCGGACGGCAAGTGAAAGGGTAAGTGCAGACGTCCAGTGTCAAGTGCTGGAAGTGGGACCGTAGGGATACAGAAAACAGTCACCAAGTACAGGGGTTGCAAGGAAGGCAGTGCAGGAGTGCGACTGGCGAAGGAGTGGACCTGGGCCTGAGATCAGAGGGTGGCCAGGTAACCAGTGCAGTTTCAGTGTCAGCCAGGAAAACAGCAGGGGAGAGGAGAAAAAGCAGACGAAAAAAGAAAGGTTTTGAGATGCTTAGGGAACCGAAGATGATTCTCCTCAAGTTTCAGGGAGGTAGAGAGGCTGTTCCAGAGGGAGGCCGCAGCCGAAGAAAGAGATCTACCACCAACTCATTGCTTAGAGAAACAACTGACCCTAAGGGAATTGGATACAAATGAGCGAAGAGCTCGAGAAGGAAGGTATTTAGAAAGAGAGAGTTGAAGGTATTGAGGCCCCAGGCCCCAGAAGGCCTTGTGGACGATGCAGAGGGTTTTGAACTTAATCCTCGCAGCCACTGGGAGCCAGTGCAGAGATTTCAGTCCTGGAGAGATACGATCCCAGGGCTTGAGGCCAAGGACAAGTCTTGCAGTCCTGTTCTGGATAAGTTGCAGAGGGCGGAGAGTAGAAGCAGGCAGATTTAGAAAGAGGCTGTTGCAATAGTCCATACTGGAGAGAACCAGAGCTCTGGAGACGGGGAGCTTCTGGGGGAAGGAGAGGAAAGGTAGGATAGTGAGTGGTGGAGAACCTATTCCCAGGTTCACTAGTTTTGTATATTTGGAATCTGTTTTACTGAGAATTGTACGAGGATGAGACAGGCATTGGGTGGCTTGTCCTGTTTTCAAAACGATTGTTCTGGGGAGCCACTCAAGCTAATTCTTGAAGTTTACAGGGCACAAACCAAAACAGCCACCAACTATGGGGCTGCTCCGTGGGGCTTTGAAAAGATTTTAAGTATTGAAAAAGCGGAGAATACCTTTCTATAAAAACTGCTTGGGTTACCTCAGTCAGTGCCAAATTCCGGCACCCACTTAGAGGTTGGGTGCCCCCATATTGGTGATGAATGGGTAATGGCCCCTCTTGCGCACTGGCTGGCATTATGGTCAAACCAGAAAGCTGTTCTCTCACATAAAATCTTAATTGCATTGGTGAAAAGCCCGGCTATAAAGAAAATACCGTGGCTTATGTATATTCAGAAATGTGTGAGCCAGTTAAATTGTGTTAGTCTCATCTGCCCTCCAGCCTTTTTGATTCTGTGTGATGTGAGGGCTCACAAACAATTGTTTAAAACCATCCTCGTGTCAAACAGAGAGTTCTCTGAATTGGGCATCAGTGCAAACAGAAGGCATGTTGTTCTAACCACTGCAGACACCATCCAGCCGTATTTGTTACATAGTAACCAACCCTATGACCGCTGGGCGCTCACCAGAGCGCGCTTTGACTGTCTATGGTTGGGGGCCCGAACAAAAAATTGGTCTCACAATGTTCAACCTGAGGCTTGTCCTTGTTGTCAGTGCCCAGTGGAGGACCTTTTGCATTTTGTGCTCTTTTGCCCTACCTACTTGGACTTAAGGAGGAAAACACTCTTGCCAGTATTGAGGCCTGCTGGAATGTCTCAAGCCAGGCCGGCCCTTTGTTATCTTCTGTCTGCTGCTACTTTACCCGTCGCTTGGGGCTTGGTGGACTATTTGAGAAAGGCCTGGCATCGGAGAACCAACATTTTTCTCAATAATTGACTGAACTCTGATAATTTGTTGGATACTCAGGCACTCCCTCGGTAGTTCTGAATTTGTATACACACGCACTTTTTTAACCTTATTATCTTACCTAATGAGTTTTTATCACTATGTCATGTATTTTGCATTGTATTTTATTCTCTATTGTTGTTTATGGAAAATGTGTTTCCGAATAAACATAATATGATGATGAATACCTCTGAGGAGGTGCAGCTGGTAGTGTGACTTCTTAGAGATGTCAGCGATGTGAGGAAAGAAGGAGAGTGTTGAGTCGAAGATGACCCCGAGATTTTTAGCCTTGCAGGTGGGAGCAAGAAGGGGGGCCAAGAGAGGCCGGCCAGAGAGCTGCAGGAAAGGAGGGAGCGGGTGTGCCGGTGATGAGAATCTCAGTCTTACTGGCATTAAGGCAGAGGTCAATGGCAGCACACCTTACCTGGATAGCATACAGACAGTCGGAGATGAGGGAAGTAGAGGAGGAGGCCAAGGGTACTGAAGATGAGCTGAGTGTCATCCGCGTAGCACTGAAATCTGGGGCAGAGAGCAGCTATGCGGTGGGCCAGGAGTGACAGGTATTGGTTGAACAGCCAGGGAGAGAGGTTAGGCCCCTGGGGGACACCACAGGTAGAGAAAAAGATAGCAGAGAGGAAGGACCCAAGTTGAACTTGGGAGGGTCGGTTGGAAAGAAAAGAAGTCAGCCACGCCTGAGCCTGACCAGTGATACCCAGGTTATCATGGAGACGATTGAGCAGGATGGCATGGTTGACAGTATCAAAGGCTGAAGAGAGATCAAGCAGGTTGAGGACGCAAGGGGTGTTGGAGTCAAGGTTGGAGAGCAGGTCTTCACGGATGTTCAGGATAGCATTTTCCGTGCTTCTGGCAGCTCTGAAGCCAGACTGATGGTCATGAAGACAACCAACAGATTCAGTGTGGATATTAAGCTGGGAGATGGACAGTTTCTCCAGGAGCTTGCCCAGGAAGGGAGTGATGGAGATGGGGCGATAGATGTAACCGGTCTTGCCCTCCCCTCAAAAGTTGTAATTAACGCTAAATTGAAAACAGGTGATTTCGAAGATGGGTAACAACGATCTTGTCCACCTGAAATTGACCATCACCCTACCTGCTGCAACACTATACTAGGTTCTTGGTCTCCATTATGACTTCACTTTAACATTCTGAACGTTTGGATTAATGAAACATGGGAACTTGAGCAGATGATGGGGCAATCATACAGTATACGGGACAAGGCCCCATGCAACAGTGACTGCACCCAGCTACATAGAGCCGTGCACTGAAAACTGTGTTCAGAGCATTTATAGTTTATTTATTTATTGGTGTCCATTTATGCAGCTAAACTTTACCTTGTACACATGCTCAACTCACAAATGTCTTTCTTCAGAGGTGCACAAAAATGCTGCATTATTGCTCATTTTACTGTTTGGGATTTTGATAAAGTTATTGTTAGTTTATTGGGTGCATATTTGACCAAACATGGAAAATAGGTGTCCACCGCCTAGAAGAGGAACAAAAAAAAGACTACCTGGTAAGAGGAAGAAAAAGTGAAGTACTTCAAGCACTAAAATTGGCAAATCGATCTGCATATGTTAAGGTTTGTCTCTGTGAAAAGAAAATGATTTGATGAAACAGAAACATGGAATTAAAAGCCAAAGAAAAGGTGGAAAACCTTGATGTCTGCCTCGGCTGCTAAAGAGCAGAACAGAGGGCGTCCCTTTGAATCAGCAGTTGCAGAAGATGTGCAGTGTAACGCCTTTTCCTCCCTATAAAAGGATGATTGATTCAACTTTATTTTCTCTAATAATGATTACATTATTCAGAGTTATCGTGACAGCCAAGACACATTAGGCCCTCTCCAGTTTACAATCCTTGAAGTTCATGTATCATTCTGTAGCCGCCCTAAGCACAATGCACCGAGCCCAGGTGCGCTCCCTGTCGATCTGTTAGTTAGAAGCAACTGTTTGGGCCCTGTATCTTCAACTATTATTTCTTGTCTTCATTAATATATGTAGAGTCCCTGACTCATGTAATAAGTCAGTCAATCAACCTACAGATGAGCAGCAAGTTTAGGTGCCAATACAGGTCCAAACTCACAAGCACATCTCATCAAAGGGACCCCACTCCACTATACACTGGATAAGGAATCCACCAGAAGTGTCTGTGGGTTTTGGCTTTGAAAGGAAAACCCACATCAGCCTAACATGTATTTAGTGAACATGCAAGATGTGCGCACAACCTTCCACCCTCTCACCCAAAACAGCATGCGAAGTCCCCCACACCTCACATGCAGGAAGCCCCCCGCCCTCTCCTGCTTCCTTGCTCTGAACCAAGGGACCCTGAGTGTGTGTAGCCGGAACAATCCCTGCAGTGTTATTTATTAGGCATGAATGAACTTGCAGGTGCTCTGTCAAATGATGTCAGTGTCCAGATTCTACTCTTGACTGGTGTCCTGGCCGTGCCTCGGAAGAAGTGCATATATCCTCCCAGAGTCACCTGGGACGCAACCCAAGAGTCGTCCACATAAGCACTCCGTTCAGTGGAGCAAAGCCCCCACCAGTAAGCTGCTGACCACCCCCTCCCCCCTATATCTCCGGTGTCTAGCTGTTTGACCCACCAAATCCTGATACCTGCAAATGGGGTCTTCTAATTTAAGACTCTTAGTGTATGTCTCCGTTTTTCTTACTGTTCTCTACCTTATAGTTTATCATGTTTTCCTGCTTGCTATTTATTATTTTTTATGTTTATTTATTCTATTTTGTTGTACCTTGTTCATGTTTTCTGTAGCAATCTGAGGCCTGTGGGCATGTAGCGCTTTATAAAAAATAAAAACAACAAAAAAAACAACAAATAATAATCTGTGGGATCAAAGGTAGTAACAGTAATCGAGTTTGGTGGTAATTCGGTGGATTTGCCGCCTAATTACCATCAAACCCATGAGGCCCAATGTGTGCAAGGACATCAGCACCATGTGTGTTACCTTGGCATGGCTGGCAAGAAACTGCACAAACGGTAGATTTGGCTACACAATACTCAATATCATGGCATAACAGGGCAAAGCAAAGAGTTTCACTTATTCTCCTGTAGGGCAGTTCTCTATATGGCCCACACAACTTTGGTGACTGGAGACAACAGGGAAGGAAATTAATAACTCTGTTAAGGTGATTCCTCTATATTAGTAGAGATTTGCCTTGGATCACCCACCTTAAAGATTGAAGCTGGGCTTTTACCCACTCTAGAGTTTAGAAAATTTAACACATACCTTTTACGCTCCACATGGTACAAATAAAAAAAGTTTGAATTTCTAGGCCTAAAATAACACTGTTTTCTAGAGTAGAGCTCTAAAGTTTCCCGTTGCTGTACGTCAAAAGGCCATCCTGTCCTGTTTTTTGGACTTCCAGTTTTCCTAAATGTTACATTTGAAACACCTGTGTATAGGCGCGTTACAAATACCATATCATATCATATCATACATGGGAAAGAAAAACAGGACTACATGGTCTTATGAAACCTCAGGGCTATGATGGAGTTTATGGTCCAAATATACCTATATCATATTAAAGCAACTTTACAATATGTTTATCAAAAAAGAAACATTTTAATTCAAACACATTTTGTTTTAGCTTTATTTGCCGCACCCTGAACGGACAACTAGAAATCCCAGAATGCAAAATAATCCATGCCTGAAAAAGATCTTCTTCTCGGACCACAGTAGTAATGTCACTCACATAAAGATGACATCTTTCACCTACTTACAGCTGCTCTTATTCATGATGTTGATAACAAGTGCCTCTCCACGGAAAGCGACATCTTTTTTGCCTGTCCAGGTAGGCAGCACAACTAACGTTTAAAAGGGGATCATTACTGTGCTGCTTTGCATTTTTTTAAGTGAATATGTATTTGCTCTGTAATGGAATCTGAAGGGTCTTTCAGAGGTAAAGGTCTCAATAGTGCCAAATTCTTAAAACATTTGCCACTGATGGGTCCTTTCCACCTGAAACACCCCCCTCATGGCTTGTTATGTAGCAAACAGGTGGAGTAATTGCAGGTCATTAAGGTGTGTCTGATGTGAGAAACCTGAAGGTGTCTCACCCGCTAGTCCCCGGGGATCTGTCATCCAGTTGGCCAGGACACGACCATCGCTATTGGAGCCAGTTCCTGCGGGTGGACCAGTGCGGGAGGAGCGCCTGGATGATGGGTCTTCGGGGAGTGGAAGTGGGACACCGAAGTGTAAGATGCGGTATCCCCTTGCTTATAACACCTTTTCCGCATCCTACGAAGTAGGATACTTAAAAACTCTACACATCCCACCCCCTTTTCAAACACAAACACTTTCTCACACTGTGAGCGACAACAGACTAATACCAAAGCCGAATTCCTGACATGTCCCAATACAATGGTCAGGCAATTACTGATCATTACGCACACCTGACTTGCATCACACTTCCCCACACAGATAAAAGGTGGAGCACAAAAGCACACTCTCAGCAAGGCAAAGCACACAAGGAGAAAGGTGGCGACATCAGAGAGGGTTGCAAGGAGGGAAGTGCCCTTGACCTTTTCGGACCGATACCTTCACGAACCTTGGAAAATAAGAAACCTAAGACCGGGGACTAAAGCTGAAGAAACCTGCATTGTATGTCAGTTACCTGGGGCCCTCCCGCATCGATAAGCCAGGCGAGGAGGAACGATTGCCGCTGTGGTACTGTCCTTGGCTCCTACATCAAAGCAGCGCCAGTAAAGACAGTGCAGCCGGTGAGTCAGAGAGACTGATACCAGATCTACTTGTGTTAGAACCAAGATTGCAAGAGCCAACATTGTAGGAAGAAATCTAAAGAGAACTGTGTGTGAAAAGTATGTAACGAGTGACACGAATATAATTGAAAACCAGAGGAGTAACTGAACATGTGGAAGCCAAGAAAGATACTGCAGACAGAGTGGTCCGACGCCACGTGGGTGCTGTGAGAAACCTGCCGGTGTCTCGCTAGTTAGTCCCCGGGGATCTTCCATCCAGGAGGCCAGGACACGGACATCGCTATTAGATCCAGTTCCCTGGGGGTGGACGAGTGAGGGAGGATCACCTGGACGGAGGTCCTTGGGGAGTGGGACACCGACTGGTGAGATGCAGTATCCCCCTTCTTTCGACACCTTTTCCCCATCCTACCTCGTAGGATATTTCAAAACACTGCCCTTCCCCCTTTTTCCGACATGAACACTTTCGCACAACACGAAAGACAACGGACTATCACCAGAGCCGTTTACCTGACATGTCCCAATACTAGGGTCTGGAAAAGTCAGGCAATTGACCAGAATCTCACCCACACCTGACGTCCCTTTCCCTTCCCCAGAGGGATAAAAGGTGGAGCATAAGCGCACAGGATGATCAAGGCAGTCCGCACGACGTGAGAGCTAATTCAGTACAGTAGTTCAGGAGGAGGCGAAAGACTGTGTACAATCCTTTGTTATATCCTGTATGTGCAATTTATGTAACTCTACCATTCCTAAGACAATGCACCCAGTTACCTAAGAGTATGGCTGCGCTTTACAAATAAACCAACTAACTAAACTAACTGACTAACTGTGCATACTGAGAGGGTGACAAGGAGAGAAGCGACCTTGCCCTTTCTGACCAAGGCCCATGTACTCCGCAGATGGAAACTTGAGACTGAGAACAATAGCCACTGTGTATTGCAGCAGGTCTCAGCAGTACACAAGGCCCTCCTCCGCTGATTACCAAGCCAGGGAGAGACGCTTCTCTTGGAGGTACCAACCTTGACTCCAAAGAGAAGGAAAGCCAGGCGGTTCATCACAGCCGGTGAGTCGAGGGGAGAGTCGATAAGAGATTGAACTGTGTTGAACGAAAAGTAGCCAACAGCTATTTTTGAACTTTGAAAGGTTTAAAGAGACAATTTATGAAAGAGGGGTAAAACCACAGCAATACGAGGCGTCCAGCACCACATGGGTGCTCAAGCAGGAAAGGCTGGGCGATTACCCCATGGTAGAGACTACCGTAACCAGTAGGCCTTTAGAAGAGGCGAAGAGAGGTCAAAGTGGTCATACAGGGGTCTTGTAAAATTCTCTGTTCCGTTGAAAGTCATTGACCTACAGATTATTGTGAAGGAAAGGGAGATGAGTTCTGCTTGGTGAAACTAACGTATGAACTGTGTGTTGTAAAGGTTGGCAAGAGTGAACCCGACGAAGGCATGCTAACAAAAAGGGGCGAAGTCTAAAGTCCCGAAATACAGTGAATTGTTTAGCAAAGGTTGGCTCAAGTGAACCCGGCAGAGGGATGCTAACAAAAAGGGGCGAGGCCTGAAGTCCCTATAAACAATGTGATGACAGAAGTGAACCCGACCAAGGGATGCCCACAGTGAACTGTTTGGGTGAAAGTTGGCAAGAGTGAACCCGGAAAAGGGAGGCAGACAAAAAGGGGTAAAGCCTGAACTGTTTAAAAAGACATTAAGATTTGTGAATGAAAGAAGCTTAGGGGTCCGAGCCCGACAGAGGGAGATCCAGGGGTGGAATGTTATCACCCAAAACTGTTAAGTTGATTTTGTTGAATACGACTTCTGAGGGGTCTACACCCGGAACCAGTGGACCTAGAGGTGAAGCCTTCACCCCAAAGTATGCGTGGGACAGAACTTTGTATTTGTTTGTTGATTGCATCAGGCCCTCACAGGCAAGAGACTTTTATTGAAAAGAGACAACCATCGAAGAACCTGATAGCTGGTACGGAACTGTCAACTCGTGCTCGGAAGACTCCAGTGTGTGCTGTTCTCTGGAGATCCACCTTGTCCCGTGCTCAAAACTTGGGGAAGGAAGACCCCTAGCAATCACATTCTGACTTCTTATTTGTGAACACTTTCTTGAAAACCCTATCCCACACACTTTCTGTAAATAGTTGTAAGGATTTGGCAATAGGTTTTTAGTATAGGCCTTTTTACTTTGACAAGACACCACCAGGACGGCCTTATTTTTCATTTGATGGTCAAAGCTTGCTCCCATCTTCAATTTAGGTTCAGAATAGGCATTTTTCCACCCTGCATTTACAGTTCAAGGGTATTTATTAAACAGTGATGTCTTGCGTCTATCTTAACTGTTGTCACCATGAGTTGTTACATATGTCAGGGGTGGGATTTGAGTCAACTGATACAAAATTGAACCCCCATGCTAATAATTGTGGTACCACCAGAATGGGAAAATATATTAGTTGATCTCCTAGATTATGATCGTGTATCCACCTTAAAAGAGGTGTTGACCTCTCAGTTACATATTCGATATAGTCCACAGGAGCTGTTCTTTAAGACTCGAGTTTTACTAGATACCGTCCCACTCTCTCATTATAACATAGAACCGTGGGACCGAATAATTCTAAAAATCCGACTGATCGTTTCTTTCATCAGACCCAGCGCTCTAAACTTTCCTCCCGCCGAGCCTTTTTTTTAACCATGGTATTCCGTCTCCATCAGCACTGGGACCATCAGGGTTAAAACCTAATCTATCCCAGTCCACTCCTTTGACAGACTCCGAATCAGAGGACTCAGAAGATTTTGAAACCTTATCTAGAGGGGTCGATAGTTGTTATTTTTCTGATTCAGACACCACAGGGTGAACCCTTACATCCCCGGAAGAAATGGCCGATCTAGCCAATATCATCGCCCAATTGGCAGCCCATCAGATACAAGCCGAAAACAGACTCCAGGAAAATCTAACTAGACTAACTGAATTGCAAGCAAGGCCGTTACTACCACAAGGTGTACTTCAACCATATCTCGAAGGCGAGGATTTGGGAAATGTTTTCCTAAACTTCGAACAACTGGCCGAACAACTTGGGTGGGGAGCGAACCTTAAGAAATGTTATTTGGGACCCTTGCTAAAAGGGGAACTCCAAACTTATCAACTACTCAATCTTGCACAGGGAGCCTCCTTATTCATGAAGGAAGGCTTGTTGAAAAGAGTAGGGCAACCCTGTAATTTTTATCAGCAGAAATTGAGTCCTTAGGTTGAACCAGGGAGAATCCCCTTTAGAAATGGGCGAATGGATCAAAAACATGGTAACCCTATGGACAAATAATAAAACTCTAGAACTGACTGAGATGATTACTTTAGAACAGTTTACAAATTCCTTACCCACTTTTTTGCAGAAATCCATCCTTCAATTAAATCGACCTGCACAAGCTGTGGCCAATGAGACTGCGCAAAAAGAAGTGGGTGCGGCTAAATACTTCCAGCCGCCCATTGATGGGAAGATCGAAGAGATCATAAACCCATCCATCACCCTACATCCTAGAGAATAGATAATCAAGGGGAGTCATATAGAGTCAAGGAAGGAATGCCTCGAGAAAGAGTTGAGATAAAGAAACCTGATCCAAGACCTAAAGATGAAAGCAGAAAGGAGGAAGCAAACCACCTCCACTGGTCTATTTTTCCTGTAGAGAGATCGGACATATAGCTAGACACTGTCCAAAGAATATAAGAGACGAACCTATGGAAATAGGCTGCTTGAAGAGTAGGAAGAATCCGAGGAAGAGCTAGAGACCTTTAGCATCTTCTTATGTCAAACCCCTACCGAGTTCACCTATGAAAAAGCTTGGGTAAATGGGAAAGAGGTAAAAGCTTTAATCGACTCCGATTTAGTTACACCACAAGACCTAAACCACACAACCCTAGTCCGTGTAACTTGTGTAAATGGGGATAACAAAATCTATCCTAAAATACCAGTACACATAGAAATCTGGGGCAAGACACGTATACCATCAGCCATAATCCCAGGGCTCCCTGAGGACGTTATCCTGGGGCGAGACTTCCCCATCTTCTCTACTCTCCTACAGGAATCTCCACCTCCCTTTGCTGACTTTCTGCCCCAAAGGTTTTGGCAGGAAACTCACAACTCCCAAAGTTCTCCAGTACAGGATTGGGAAAACTCAAAACCCATGAAGCCAAAGACAGCCTGTGAACCCAATTCGTAGGTTATTGTAGAGAGTCTGATAAGATCACTTCACCTCTACCTATGAAAACCGATCAGTGGAATTATGCGAGAGAGCCTGGACCTCTCTCACCCCTGTTCTTTGGCAAGTCTTAATGACAGGAAATCTAACCAACAAACAGATATATCCACCTCGCATAGGGAAAGGATGTGTGAGAAACCTGTTGGTTTCTCCCTAGTTAGTCCCTGAGGATCTGTCATCCAGATCGCCAGGACACGGCCATCGCTATTGGATCCAGTTCCTGGGTTGTGGACCAGTGTGGGAGGGTAACCTGGATGGGGAGTCCTTGGGGAGTAGGACACAGACGGGTGAGACGCGGTATCCCCCTTCTTTTGACACCCTTTCCCCATCCTACCACGTTGGATATTCCCAAACACTGCCCCCCTTTTCTGACATGAACCCTTTCACAGAACACAAAAGACAACAGACTAACACCAGAGCCGTTTACCTGACATGTCCCAATACAAGGGTCAGGAAAATTCAGGCAGTTGACCAGAATCACGCACACTTGACAGCCCTTTCCCTTCCCCACAGGGATAAAAGTTGGAGCACGAGAGCACAGGACGAGCAAGGCAGACAGCACGATGTGAGAGATAACTCAGTACGGCAGTTCAGGAGGAGGTGAAAGACAGTGCATGGTATACAGACTATTCACCTAAAGATTTTTCATCAAGCTTTTCAACCTAAAAATGTTCATTGAAAGATTTTTTCATCGAAAAAATCATTCACTGCATTTTTTAAAATCTGAAATATTTGTATATTTGGGTGGGTTAAAGGGTTACATTTTTAAAACGTTTTTGGGGGGCTGCCAGGGGCACCCTCCCAATAATAAAGAAAAACATATTTAGGAATGTTTGGGGTGTTTTTAAGGATGGAAAACGGGTTTGGGCCCCTCCCCCCCAATTTGTAAAACAAAAATAAAAAACTAAAAAATTTCGGCATACAGGTTGGTTTTCGGTGAATCAGTTTCAGAATCTACATTAGGTAAAAAAGTTTCAGGTAAAAAACATTTGGTGTAAAGACATGTAACCACAGTGCATACCGAGAGGGTGAAAAGGAGAGAAGCGACCTTGCCCTTTCTGACCAAGGCCCGTGAAACCTCTGCAGATGGAAACTTAAGACTGAGAACAATAGCCAGAGTGTATTGCAGCAGGTATCAGTGGTACACAAGATCCTCCTCTGCTGATTACCAAACCGGGGAGAGACGCTTGTCTTGGTGAAGAGAGGTCAAAGTGGTCAAACAGGGGTCTTGTAAAATCCTCTGTACTGTCGAAAGTCTTTGACCGACAGAGGATTGTGAAGGAAAGGGAGATGAGTCCTGCTTGGTGAAACTAACATATGAACTGTGTGTCGTAGACGTTGGCAAGAGTGAACCCGGCGGAGGGATGCTAACAAAAGGGGGTGAGGCCGGAAGTCGCTATGAACAGTGTGATGACACAAGTGCACCTAACCAAGGTTGGTCCACATTGAACTGTTTGGGTGAAGTTGGCAAGAGTGAACCCGGAAGAGGGAGGGTGACAAAAAGGGGTGAAGCCTAAACTGTTTAAAAAGACATTAAGATTTGTTAATGTTAAAGGATATTTGTACCGTGCACTATCACCACCGGAGTGGTCCTCTGGCGGTTCTGAAAGAAAGGAGGGGTAGCAGGAGTTAGTGGGGATGAGCTGAAGAAGTGCAAGAGAGCAGTGATGTGCTGTTGGCGGCCTCAACCCGGAATTCTGTTGGCTGGGCTTGGGGTGTTGTACTGTCGGAGGGCGTTGTGTGCTGTTTGGCGGGTCTATGCGTGCTTTTTTTTGTTGTTGCAGTGTGGTGAGGTTTGTGCTGATCGCTGTGTTGTAAGTTTGTGGTTGTGTTTGGTTAGCATTTGAGAGGTGTATGCAGAGGGTGAAGTTGTTAGTGGGTTGGTTAGTTGGCATTCAAGGCTTGAAATGAGGCGCAAATTCCGTAATTCTAATCAGGTGGGATGTTAGGCGGCGATGTGTCTATGTCCAGCTCGGGGGCTGTACGACACTCGCGGGCCCTTTCCAGTATGGTATCCGTTCATATGCATAACCTTTCCCAGGTTGGGCAACCGGCTGCCTACGTGGCCCCTGTTTGTGGGCGGGGCGGTGCGTGCCGGCGTTGGTGTGTCTCTTGCAGTCTAGCCCAGAAAGCATTCCTAATCTAGTAGGAGGATCGGTCATTAGTAGGCCTGGGGTTACTCCCTCCATGTGTTGAGGCCTGCTCAGCATTCATCATCTTATTCGGTTGCTCGTTCAAGTTAATGCTTCTAAACCCTTTGGTATGTTGAAATGCTAATGCTTGTACTTATGTCCAGGTGGCAGAGTCTTCCTATATTCAGCACTCTCTTTGGTCCAAGTGTGGCAAGTGCTAATGTTCACCCGACTTTATAGAGGCATGATCTATTGTATAATTTATCAAGCGGGTGAAGGTTGTTCACTGGGAGTTGGCTAGGGACGCTGGATTCTGTCCTTATGGGTGTCGCCTCTTTTGTTGTAGTAAGAGATTCTTTATTCGGTTCTAGATGTTGTCATTGTCGTCCTAGATTAGTTTGCTGGGAGTTGGCTAGGAACGTTGGATTCAGTCCTTATGGGTGTTGTTTGTGTCCTATTAGACAATAGGGCCTGATCACGACTTTGGCGGTAACGCCGGCAGAATTACCTCCGGCAGTATTAGCCCTACCGCTGAACTCCCGGCGCTAATAGCGCCGGACCAGGAGTTTGGCGGTAATGTAATTCCCCATTCACCATTGAGCCCATTCGGGAATGCCCCATTCCCCATTGGGCTCAATGGGGAAAATTTGCGCTCTTAGCGCCGGTGGATTTCCAGCTCAGAGCTGGGGCGAAATCTGCCGAAGTCCTGATTTGGCGGACCCTTTAATCCAGCAGTAATAGCGCGACCGCCGGATTTAAGGGTTACCGCCAAAGTCGTGATGAGGCCCATAGTGTCGTCTCTCTTTTTGTAGTAGGAGTTTCTTCATTTGGTTTTAGATGTTGTCATTGTCGTCCTATATTTGTCATCCTTTCCATTGTGTTTCTCGTTCTGTGGTTTTGGTTTTTCAGTTTGCATCTGTGATGTTGAAGAGCCAGGTTTTTATTAATTTCCTGAATTGTAAGTGGTCTGTGATGTTTCTTATTTCGTTCGGGATGTTGTTGCAGGTTTTTGCGGCTAAGTGGTAGAATGAAGTGCCCCCAAGTTTTTTCTTAAGGTATGGTTTTTCTTCCAGACGGATTTCGTTGCTTGAGCTGAGGAGTCTTGTTGGCTTGTAGATTGTTAGTGTCTTTTTCAGGAATTCAGCACCTTGTCCACTGATTGCCCTGTGAGTTATGCACATTGTTTTGAAGGTGATGCGATGTTTGACTGGGAGCCAGTGCAGTGTTTTTTAGGGCTGTAGTGATGTAGTCCCTTCTGGATAATTTGAAGAGGAGTCTGGCCGCTGCATTTTGGATCCGTTGTAGTTTCCTCAGGAGGTATTCTGGTATTTCGAGATAGAGGCTGTTTGCATAGTCGATTCTTGACATGATTAGGGCGACGATTGTGAGTGTTTTGTGGGTGAAGGAGAGGAAAAGTAAGATTCTTCTTGCCGTGTGAAGGGGGAAGAAGCATTTCTTGATTATTGCATTGATTTGTGGTTCTAAGGTTAGGGTGTTGTCCATCAGGACTCCCAGATTTTTTACTACCTTAGATAGAGTTGGTGTGGTTCCCATTTCTGTCGGCCATTGAATATAGGTGGTGTTGTCTTGATTTTTGGTTATAATCATGATTTCTGTCTTTCCTGGGTTGATTTTCAAGTTGTTGGCATTCATCCAATTAAAGACTTCTTTTAGACACTTGATTAGGGTTGAGTGATCGGCTTGATTGTCTTTGATTTTATAGATGATTTGAGGGTCATCTGCGTTAGTTGTAGCATGTAATGTATTTTTTGAAGATTCTGATTAGTGCAGTTTGGTAGATGTTGAAGTACAGTGGTGATAGTGAGGACCCTTGTGGTACTCCACAGTCGTTGACTCGTGGTGTGGATTTGAAGGGTTTTAATCAAATGGTTTCTGTACTGTCTGCTAGGAAAGATTTAGTCCCGGGTAGTGCTGTGCCTGTTATGCCTATGTCTTCTAGTCTTTTGGTTAGGGTGTCATGGCTAACTGTGTCAAAGGCTGCAGAGAGGTCGAGTAGAATCAGGGGTGAGGTTGTGTCGGTGTTTGTTTTTAGGTCGTCCCAGATTGACAATAGTGCTGTTTCTGTTCCTCTTGCGTGTCTCAAGCCAACTTGTGCTGGGTCCAACAGGTGGTGTTTTTCTACGTGTTCTTGGGTTAATTTGTAGACGTAGGTTTCCTGGAGTTTTGCTGGGTAGGGAATGTTTGAGATCAGCCTGTAGTTGGAGAGGTCTTCTACTTCGCCACTTGTGTTTTTTAAGAGTGGTTTGATATATGCTGATTTGAATGTTTTTGGTATGGTTCCTGTTGCTAGTGAGAGATTTAGCAGGTTTCTGTAATATTCTGATGGTGTTCCTTGTGCTAGGATTGATTTGTAGATGTCAGGCGGGCATCGATCGATGGTTGAACCTGATTTCTTGCTGTGTTTTACCAGAAAGACGAAAGCCTTTACAGATATTTCAGGAACGTTTTGGAGTTTGTGTTGTGGTTCTGTGTTAGGTTCGGTTTGTTGGAGGTTATGGTTAATTGGTCTGTTTTGTATGATTTGTCGGATGTCGTTGATTTTGTTCTTGAAGTGGTCTGCCAGGTCGTTGCAAAGATTCTCAGAGGGGTTTGGGGTGTTGTCGCAGCCTGGTGGGTTTCTTATTTCTTTGATGATGTTGAACATTTCTTTTTGTGAGTTTGTCGCATTGGTGATTCTGTCGTCATAATGCCTTCTCTTCGCTTTTTGTATTTCCTTCTTGTAGGCTCGGATTTGTTTCTGGAACAGTTTCTTCTTTTTCCTGGCTGTATTGTTTACTCCATTCCCGCTCCATTTTCTTGTTGTCCTTTTTCATGGTGCTTAGTAGCGGTGTGAACCATTTTGCCATTGCTCTTTTTTTTCATAGGGTGAATGGTTTTTCCTGGGCGATCTTTTCGATTGTATCAGCGATCCGTTTATGTAGCAGCTCTGCTTTTCCGTCTAGGTCAGCCAGCTCTAGTTCTGTAATTGAGGGTTTGGTCGTCTCCAGTTGTTCGGAGAGGTTGCTTGTTTTGGCGGTTTTCCAGTTTCTTTTTGTGGTGGTTGCGGGTTTGGGGGCCTGGATGCAGAGTGAGTGGAGTTGGTAGTCTCTGACGGTTAAAGGGATGATGAGATGGTCGCTCCACAGTATTTGTATTGGTGGTGCCGTGGTGATGAGTTTTTCCTAGGTGAAGATTGCGGCGAGGGTGTGTCCTGCCGATTGTTTTGCTCCTTTGACCAGCTGTCGTAGTTTCATGGTTGTCAGTTGTCCGGTCAGTGAGTTTTGGGAGTTGGCATGTCTTGCTTCAAACCAGATGTTGAAATCTCCCAGGATAATTAGATGTTCATGCTTGATGGCTATGTTGGTGATGGCTTCTATGAAGTTATCGACGAAGGTTGCATCATGTGACGGTGGTCTATAAACCAGGATGAATGTGATGTTGTTTTTTGAGGTCGCTGATGGGTGTATTACCATGGTTTCGCAGTTGATGATTTTTAGATGTTCTTTGAATGCTATAGCGAGACCTCCTCCTTTTTTATGTTTCCTGTTTATTTGAAGGCATTTGAAGTTGGCTGGGAGGCAGCTTTGGAGTGTGAATTTGTAGTTGTCCAGTTATGTGTCTGTGATGAATAGGATGTCAATGCCGTTGTCATCGAGGAGGTCAAAGATCTCTGTTGAATGTTTTGACATCGATCTTGCGCTGAGTAGATTGCAGTGGAGTTTGGTTTGGTCTTTGTCGGGGTCGTCTTCTGATCAGAGTTGGGGTTTCCTTTAAGGTTGATCACTATTTGAGGTGTTGGTATAGGTGCGTCTGGAGTTCTTCTAGGTTCAGTCTTGGGTTTTTGTTTTCCTCAGATTCTTCTTCTAAGAATTGTGGGCGTTGAGTGGAAGTTACTCTTGATTTGGTGATGTAGGGCGTTATTGCTTCGATTATTGTTATTTCTGGCGTTGTCTGATCTTCTTCTGTGCGGTTGTGTTCGGTTGTCTGCTGGTGCTGATTCTCGCGTTGGGTTGGTTCGTTCTGGTGACTGGTTGTTTGCGAGGTATGGAGCGTTAGTTCGAGTGTCAGTCCTGTGATTTGGAGTGTTTTCTGCAGTTGCGCGTCTTTGTTGCTGTTCCGGTGTGTTTGTTCTTTCTGCCCTTTTTCTTCCACTCAGTACAGGTCGTTTGCGTGGCATATTGGGTTGAGGGCTGTTTTGTCTTTATTTGTTTATTTTGCTTTGGTCTGGTGGTCTTGTAGTGTAGTACTCGGTGAGGGGGATTGTCCGCTATAGGTTTGGGTACTGTCTGTTGGTGGTCGGCAGCTGGTATTGCCAACTTCTTTAGTCAGTATTAAGAGTAAGGTAGGGGAATTTAGTTTGTTTTGTATCATTGGGTTAACGTTGGCTGCTCTTAATATGTTATGTTATGTTATTTTGCACTTATATAGCGCCTTATATACCATTGGTATGGTCTGAAGGCGCTGGTAGGTTGAACGCCCTTGGGAACCGAAGTTCATATCAGTAGAGAGAGTAGAGAGAGTCAAAAAGGTGCGTGTGAGCACTGGGTATGTGTACAGCTCGTGCGGTATCGGTGTAATAGCTGCTTTCTAGCGGTAGGTGTGGTGGTTGAGAGGTCAGGAGTATGTGTTCGTTCTGGCAGGATTCATCCAGATCGGATGTGGCTGCGTTAGGCCTGAGGAGAACGCCTCGCTGGGGGGTGCGTAACCAGCAGTGATTACTTAGAGTGATGTGGGGTGAGCGGCAAATGTTGATATGAGAACAGCTATACCGAATGGTGTCATAGTATCTCTGTGTTCTATTTGAGTGGTGATGTAAGGAGAGAGTAAGCGTGTTGGTGAGATATGATGGGTTACATGCCCTTTCAGAGACTTCTAAATTCACAGAGAGGTTATTGGGTACACCTATATTCAACTTTCCACGGGAGGCTATTGGGCGTACTTCTTAATTCACAGAGAGGCTACAGGGCACACTTCTAAATTCAGCGGGGCTGTTGGGCACATTTCTAGAATCACAGAGAGGCTATTGGACATGCTATCTTTCACAATTCCATCTAAGTGTGGACATGCTAACTTTCACAATTCCATCTAAGGGTGGACATGCTAACTTTCACAATTCCATCTAAGGGTGGACATGCTAACTTTCACAGTTCTAACTAATTGTGGGCATGCTAATATTCACAATTCCATCTAGGAGTGGACATGCTAACATTCACAATTCCATCTAGGAGTGGACATGCTAACATTCACAATTCCATCTAGGAGTGGACATGCTAACTTTCACAATTCCATCTAAGAGTGGACATGCTAACTTTCACAGTTCTAACTAATTGTGGGCATGCTAATATTCACAATTCCATCTAAGAGTGGACATGCTAACATTCACAATTCCATCTAGGAGTGGACATGCTAACTTTCACAATTCCATCTAAAAGTGGACATGCTAACTTTCACAGTTCTAACTAATTGTGGGCATGCTAACATTATGGCAGTCTATGTTATTTGGATGTAAGATAGAGTGGCAATGGCTTTCAGGAGTGGAGTGATTGCTCTACTCCCCACCCACACCACACTCACAGTTTTTGGTGGTGTCTGTTAGTTGCTGGCTTTATTGGCTTCCCCTGCGGACACCTGCAGACACATCTGGGAGCCGTCTCTGTTGGAGCTGCCCTTGGCCTTGGGGCCCTTAGCCGCTGGGGGCTGCCGGGCAGAGGGCTGCCCTGGGAGGACCAGTGATAAAGATCAAGGGGCCTATCAGAGGGGGGGTGGGCGGGAGGGATGGGATCAGGAAGAGGTTTTAGAGGAGGGGAAGTGGGGACTGACTCACTTGCTCCTAGGATGGGAAATAGGTGCAGGAAGCGGGTCGGAACACCGACGCTGCCTCTCCGCAACAACCAATCAGGGGCGGGGGGCGGGATGGGAGGCGGGAGGAAGGGGAGAGACCAGGAAATGGTGGCTGGGCCACGAGAGGCACACGGGGAATCTAAACACTTTTACAGTGTTTTCTTTAAAAAAAAAGGGATTGCGCGCTGCTGCTCCACTCACCTTCCTTCTTGATAAGGAAATGAAGTGGGCTGCAGCGCTCGAAACGCTAGGCCCAGGAGCTGCT
Source organism: Ambystoma mexicanum (assembly GCF_040938575.1). Classification (NCBI taxonomy): domain Eukaryota; kingdom Metazoa; phylum Chordata; class Amphibia; order Caudata; family Ambystomatidae; genus Ambystoma; species Ambystoma mexicanum. The sequence continues at coordinate 1,302,340,299 of NC_090928.1, forward strand.
AGCTGTGCAGCCAATCACTTGCTAGTGGGCGGGATGGGAGGCGGGAGGAAGGGGAGAGACCAGGAAATGGTGGCTGGGCCACGAGAGGCACACGGGGAATCTAAACACTTTTACAGTGTTTTCTTTAAAAAAAAGGGATCGCGCGCTGCTGCTGCACTCCACTCACCTTCCTTCCCTCGGTGGCTGAGGGGGACTGGAAAAAGCCCTTACTCCCCCAACCCCCTCCCTTATATTGTTTGCGCCGGTTCTGAGGCGGCGAGCGGTCCGGCTGCCTGGATCTGCGTTCCTAGAAGCCGCAGAACCCTCCATATGTATGACCCTTCTGAGCGCTGCTGAGATTGGGTGTATGATTTCGGCGTAGTCTTTGTAAGAAGACTTTGCCGTTTGTGAGATTTTTTTTGTCCAGCTCTTCGTCCGTAGAGGAGTGGAAGATGCCCCTCTCCACCCCCTCAACGGTAGATCTAGAATGCACTCCTGGACATCCGTGTTCAATTTCATTGCAGAGACAGGCTGTTCTCAGGTCTGTGGCAATGCAGACAGCACAGCCTGAGGTATCGATATGCACCACTGGATTAGATATCATGCGCGCCACGAGCTTGGCCTCCGCTAGGCCCGCAAGCTTGATTGGCTTTGGTGGGGAGTTCCGGGAGGAAGTCTGCAATTTCCCGCCATAACTGTTTGTTGCCGGCAGCCAGCATGGCATCTGTGTTGGCCTGACGCAGGTGCAGGGAGACAGTAGATCTTGCCGTCGGCTTCCAAGATCTTCTTGCCTAGCAGCGCCTCCGAGGAGGCGGCCAAGGACGACTTAAGTCTTGGAGTAAAGTGATGCTGCAGCGATCACCGAGGAGTGTGGCTGAGGATGTGTCGAGAGCAAGAGCGTATCCCCGTCCATCTGCTTGTACTTGGCGTCAGTTGACCAGCTGGACTGAGTGGGGCTTGAGCCAATCCTTCTTGGCCAGGGAGACTACATTGGTTTGCAGTGGAATCCCTGTGTTGGCCGAGGGGCATTGTGAGGACTTCAGCCAGAACACCCTCTGCCGGCTGTTCGACCTCAGGTTGGGGGAGGCCCAGGTACTCCGCCAGGCCAGCAAGACGTTCCTGGAAGGCCGTGGCTGAGGATGGCGTGTCCGGATCCTCCTCGTGGAGGAAGGGTAGATTGCGCTGGAGGCTAGGGTACAGGGACGGCTGCCGGCATCTGAGGAGGTGGTGGATTTGGCTGTGGAGCCGGCTGCGCCGGGGCCTGTGTGCCCGATGAAGGCGTCTGGTGCCTCTAGCTTGGCTGGGAGGACATCCTCTACTGCATCCTTGATAACCCCCATCTGATGAGACCGAGAAACTTCTCGAAGAGCAACTCTTTGCTGGCCCAAGAGGTGGCCGGGTGTACAGACAGGGTAGCGGGGGGCTGCTGGAGCCACTGCGTACCCTGTCCATATGGACGCACAGGAAAGTTGCCCTGCGCAAATGAAGGGTAGACTGTAGGCCACGTACCTGTTTGAGACCAGTCCCACCTTGACACTCGTTCTTTGCTGAATTCGTGGAATGATGTCCGACCGGTGCCCCTTTCTGGCGTGGTGGCCATTTTGTTGAGCTGCCTGCGATGAGGTTCACTGCGATGAGCCCAGTGTGTGGGGTTGGGAGGGTAGCTAGTTGTTGTACAAGTGAGCTAATGGTTTAAATCCTAACCGTTCGATTAGAGAGCCTCGCACGGTGGGAGAAAGGGCTGCGCCCAGTCGGTGGAAAGATTACAATCCTAGACACAGGTTATGAATTACAATTTAATAAACGAGTAAAAGAGTACAATTATAAGCACAGCTAAATGTGAGAGTCCTGTATAGTGGGAGAGAGGCCTATGCCTAGCAGGTGAGAGAGTACAATTCTAAACACAGGTACACAGGTGAAGGAGTACAATTCTAAATACAGGTACACAGGTGAAAGAGTACAATTCTAAACACAGCTAGATTTGAGAGTCCTGTATAGTGGGCCTGTGTCTGATAGTTCAAATGGGTGCTATACTAGACATTGCTGTGCTTAATTGTGTGAAGTTAGGAAGGTTGAAGAGGTATTTGATAAGCGGGCTAGGCTTTCAGGGTAGAGTTATTGCTCTATTCCCCACCTGGGCCACTCTTACCTTACAGGTCCTTGGTCGTTGCTAGTTGATGGCTGGCCACTAGCTTCCCCTGCAGACACCTGCTGACACCTGCTGACACTTCTTGGAGCTGCCCTTTGCCTTAGGGCCCTTAGCCACAGGGGGTGCTGGGAAGGGGGCTGCCCTGATAGGGTCTGTTATGGCTTGTGCATCAAGGGCCGAGGCCCAATCAGGAGAGAGGAAGGCGGGCCAGGAGGACGGGAGGGTTTGTGGTTTGGAGCTGGAACGGGTCAGGCGAGCTGCACGGCTCATCGGTTTGTGGGAGCATGAAATATGCCCAAAATTAACCTAAACAAGACCCAAGGGGGTCCTTGTTGTGGATGCACTCACCTGAGTAGCCTTGGTGGTTTGTGAATTTAAGAAGCCTAGGGGTCCAGGCCTGACAGAGGGAGATACAGGGGTGGAACATTATCACCCAAAGTTCATTGAGAATGGAACGGTTTAGTTGATTTTGTTGAATACGATTTGTGAGGGGACTTCGCCTGGAAGAGATGCAACCCAGATGTGAAGCCTTCACCCCAAAGTATACATGGGATAGAACTTTGTGTTAGTTTGTTGACTGCATCAGGCCCTCGAAGGCAAGAGACTTTTATTGAAAAGAGACTTAACCATTGAAGAACCTGATAGCTGGTACGGAACTGTCAACTCGTGCTGGGAAGGCTTGAGTGTGTGCTGTGCTCAGGAGATCCACCTTGTCCCATGCTCAAAACGTGGGGAAGGAAGACCCCTGGCAATCACATTCTGACTTATTATTTTTGAAAACTTCTGTATTGAAAACCCTATCGCACCCTTTTTCTGTAATTGTAAGGATTTGGCAATAGGTTTTTAGTATAGGCCTTTTTTATTTTGACAAGTTGCCACAAGGACTGCATTATTTTTCGTTTGATGATCGAAGCTTGCTCCCATCTTAGATTTAGATTAGGTGTTTTTTCACCCTGCATTTACCCTTTAATAAACACCTTTGAACTGTGATCACGTGTGTCTGACTTTACTGTGGCCAACATGAGTTCCTAACAGTGCTCATTCGAAGGTCTCTGTTAGGTATACAACGGGTTGGCAATTTTACAAAAAGGGAAACTGGAGATCGAAGTGGTCCTACAACGGGTCAAGCTAAACCCTGTGCACATTCGAAAGTCTTTGATAGTTTAATGCAAACTGAAATTGGTCCGAGCCCTGCTGTGGGAGACTAGTTGTGTAAGAGGAAGGATCTGAGCCCAGCTGAGGGGGCTCTGGGGTGAACTGTGAGTCACCCAAGAAAGAATATTCTCCGAACATTGTAGGGGATCCACAGTATAGATCATGATAAAAAAGGGATCTGAGCCTGGCTGAGGCGGGATCCAGAGTGAATTACAAGCAATGAGTGGGTATAAGAGGAAAGGAATGTTGTGTTTTCTTTTGGTACATTAGGCCCTCTAAATCAAGAGACTTTGAAGAGACTTGGGTACAGAAGTCCTGATGCTGGTAATGGAACTGTATCCTCATGCTGAAGAAGCCAGAGTGTGTGCTTTGCTTGAGTGAACCACCTGGTCCCGTGCTGAAAACATGGGCAAGGGAGTCCAACGGTTTGAACATCCTGACATGTGATTTTGTAAACACTTCTTTCTTTTTCATGAACACTACCCCACATTATTTGTATTTAGCTGTAAGGTATGGCAATATTTTTTTTAGAATAGGCCTTTTTACTTTACTAGAGTCCACTAGGGCTGCGTTATTATTATTTGACGGTGGTAGCTTGCTCCCATCTGAAGGTTTAGGATTTGATAGGCGTTTATCACACCATTGATGAAGTTCAATAAACATCCTTGAACTGTGGTCACTTGTGTCCGTCTTACTGTTGATAACATGCCTTCCTTAGAGTACCTACATCCCCATTGTCATGCTGGGGGACGTTGACCTTCCCATGCCTTCTGCAGCCAAATGCCTTGAACTTAAATCCCTCCTATCTGGCCACTCTCTCTACTCCCTCCACAACCATCCTGCTCACGCTGGTAGCAAATCACTTTGTCTTTCTTTCTAATTCACTCTACTCCTGCAACCTCTCCATTGACCCCTCTCCCTCTGATCACTCCATTGTTCACTTTAACATCTCTGCCCCTCCACCTTCTACTCATCTCCCCTCTTTAAGGACTAAGAAGAATTTCAGGCAGGACTCTCTTGCTGCTTATTTAGCAGTGTGAGGACCTCTCGCCTGTCTTTCCCCTGTTCATGTCTCTTCCGTTGATGTGCTTTCTATGACTTTCACTATGCACTTATGAGTCCATTGGACCAACACTATCTGGCTCGCACATTCACACTTTCCCATCCACAGCTTTGGATCAGCTCTGAAATTCAGACCCTCAAAACAAACATGGGCCATGACCTACGTTTTTCCGGCACAAATCATGGACATCTTCCCTACTCCTAGCTGTCAAACATTCCATTGCTGTCCTAACCTCTGCCCTGTGCCAAATTCTCCTACTTTACAAACCTAATCTCCTCCCTTCTCAATCACCCCGTAACATGTTATCTACCCTCCAATCTTTGCTCACACCTCCAAAGTCAATATACGCTGCTGCCACCGTTTCTGAAAATGATTTAGCTCACTACGTTTTCCCTTAAAATCTTTAAAATGTATGTCCCCTTCACAGCCCTCCTTTCTCCTTCCCCAACCCTCCTTCTGTCCACAACCTCTCCGCTACCTCTTCTACACTTGACTACTTCTCTCTGACCGCCCCATTGAATTAGCACCCATCCTTTACAGTGCCAACTCATTTTGTACCCCTATCAGTCCTTTCTCCACCCAAATGGTCACATATTTCATCTCAATCACTTGTCCATATATCTCTGAGCTCTTTAACCTCTCTCTCACTGTTGGACTCTTATTTGCCTCATTTAAATCTGCAGCTTGTTTACCCCTATTGATGAAACCCTCTGCAGACCCAAACATCCCAGCAAACTACTACTCAGTTTCTCTCCTTGCCCTTTATTCAAAAGTCCCTGGGCAAATGGTCTTCAACCCGAGGATAATGTCCTTTGGGATGCACTTCAATCTGGCTTCTGTAGTACAGTGAGACTGCACTCATGAATGTCTCCCACATTCTCTCTAATGCTCACCATTCCAAACTCTACTGTACTTTTGGACCTTTCTGCCGCATTTGAAACTGTCAACCACTCCTCTCTCCTCACTCTCCAGGACCTTGGGTTTTGCAAATCTAATTTTGCCTTTAAAATCTCTTGGAACTCACAAACTCCTGACCCCCACTCCAGCATCCACAAGGACTAGTTCTTGGACTTCTTTGTTTCACCCGCTATACCTCTTCCATCTGAAAACTTATTTCATCCTTTGGATTTCACTACCACCTTTATGCTGACGACACGCAATATTTTTCTCCTTTCACTCCTTGACTCCAGCCATCTCTGAAGAGATTACAAACTCTCACTCTGCAATTCGTCACTGGATGCCTATCTGCTGTCTCATTCTGATCTCTTCAGAAACAGAAGCCCTCTTTCTCCCAGATTCCAATGCCGTCCCTAACCTCACCAATCTCCTTTCCTCCTGACCTTCCGGCTCCCTCACCCAAGTCTTACAATCTTGTGGTCCTTTTGATTGCGACCTACTGCAATAATTCATCACTACCCATGCTGCACATAGCAACCTCAACATTCAGAAAATGTGTCCTTTTCTTACTAACTACTCTACAAAAACTGTAATTTCCACCCTTGTGCTCAGCAAACTGGACTACTGCTTGAGCCTACTCTTTGGCATTCCTCTCTACTCCAACCTCCCTCCAGACAAAGCCCTCAACTGTTCTACCCATACTCGCTACATCCTACACATGTTTTCCCCCACTTCTACCTACCAACAACATGCTGGTTGGCTCTCCATGCACAGCTGCTCTCTTTTCAAGTTCCTTCTCTTGGTCTCCAAAGCTATCAATGGTCTTGCTGCTCAGTACCTGTCTGATTGTATCTCAGTTTACTCACCATCTTGTTTCCTCCGATCCTCCTCTATTTGGTAACACCGACATGGTATCAAACAGTAAGACAGAAACAAGTGATCACGGTTCCAGGGTGTTTATTGAACTTCAATTGGGTTTGAAAAACACCTCTAAAGATGGGAGCAAGCTACCATCAAATAATAATAACGCAATACTAGTCGAGTCGGTCAGAATAAAAGGGCCTAAACTAATAAACCTAATGACAATCTTTACCTCTAAGTACAAATAGTGTGGGAAACAATGTTGTGCAAAAGAGAATTCATGAAATGATCTATCGGGATATTCAAGCCATTGGCTTCGCTTCCCCACGTTTTCAGCATGGGACAAGGTGGCACACTCGAGCTTAGCACACTTTCTGTCTTCTCTAGCATGAGTATGCAGTACAAGACTTCAACATCAGGGCCTTATGTGCAAGTCTCTTTGCCATTCAAAGTCTCTTATTTCAGAGGGCCTGATGAAATTTCGACAAAACATTAAAGTTCCTTTCCTTTCAGGATTTTCACTTATACAACTTCTCGTGTGATTTTCTGTTCACCCTGGGTTCTCCACTGCCGGGCTCAGACACTCTTTTACACAAAACCTTGAATCGGTCTCCCTCTGCCGGGATCATACCAAACTGATGTGCTTTTTCAAAAACGTTCTCTACTTCATCAAAATCAAAGACTTTCGATTGTGCGCTGGGTTTTGCTTGACCCGTCGTAGGACCACTTTGATTCACATTTATTTGTTCTCTTTCAGTTGGTCTCCATCTGCCGGGTCCAGACCAAATGTATCTACTTTTGTCACTTCTCAGCTGGATACCTTACAGAGACCTTCGATTGAGCACCCATGCAGTGCCGGACCACTCTGTCAAAGGTATTGTAGCTTGCTTTAAAGTTCAATCACTCATCTGCAGTACAACTTCACTGGCATCTCTTATCACACGCATTTTAACGATGTTCGTTCCAGCACTCACCATACAATGTTGCTGCTTGCAACCTTGGCTTCAACACAGACCAGTCTTGTATCGGTCTCCCCAACTGACTGACTGACTGTGTTGATTTCACTGAAGCAGCTTTGTTCTTGGAGCCAAGGACGGTACCACAGCGGCTGGTGATTCTCTCCGCCTTGATTAGTAACGTGGGAGGGCCCAGGTATCTGCAACACACAATGCAGGATTCTTCAGCCTGGTTTCCTGGTCTTATGCTTTCTATCTTTGAGGTCGCTGCAAGGTAACGGTTCCTTCTCGAAAAGGGCAAGGGAATTTCCCTCCTTGGGATCCCCTTTGGTTCTGCAGTCTTTCCTCGCTTGCACAGCTGCCGTCTCGAAACTGCTGTTTTCTTGTGTGCTTTGCCTTGCTTAGAGTGTGCTCTCGTGCTCCGCCTTTTTTCCGTGTGGGGAAGTTTAATGGAAGACAGGTGTGTGTGTGTGATGGTCAGTAATTGCCCAACCTCGCCTGACCATTGTATTGGGACACGTCCGGTAGACTGCATGGGTGTTAGTCTGTTTTCTCTCAAAGCGGGCTGTCCGTGAGAAAGTGTTTATGTTGTGAAGGGGGTAGAGGGTAGAGTTCCTAAATATCCTAGTGGTAAAGGTGTTACAAGGAAGGGGATACCGCATCTCACCATCTGGTGTCCCACTCCCTGAAGACCCCCCACCCAGGTGATCCTCTCACACTGGTCAACCCCCAGGAACTGGATCCAAAAGCGATGGCCGTGTCCTAGCCACCTAGATGACAGATCCCTGGGGACTAGTGGGTGAGACACCTTCTGGTTTCTCACAGCAATCAAACCTCACTCTCATACCATCCCTGTGCCTTATCTTGCTTCTGCTCTTACTTCAACTCGCCCCACTCCACTGGAACCTACTGCCCATAACAATCAAAGGCAGCCTAAAAGTGGGTCTCTTCAAAGCTCGGCTTAAACCTCTTCCCCACCTGACTCCACCGCTACCTCCAGAGATGCTTAGTAATGTAGTTTGAAGCACTTTACACACACCTTAAATTGATGTTTCCTTCGTAAGTCACCTGTTTTCTTATATATTTTGTTTGTTTGTTTTGTCCCTGGTATAGGTTCTACCTTTCTACACCATCATAAACTGGCTCACTGCTTGTTCTCATCTTTATGCTGTTGTACAGGCATCCTTTGTAGGAATGCTTCTGACATTTGTAAATGTGTTATTATAAGTCATTTCTGTTTGAAATTGTCATCTGAGAGAAACCAAAGGGTGTCTCACTTACTAGTCCCCAGGGATCTCTCCCTCAGGTGGCCAGGGCACGGCCATCGCCTTTGGATCCAGACCCTGGGGGTGGACCAGTGCGGGAGGATCACCTGGGTAGGGGATCCTCAGGGAGTGGGGTGAGGCAACCGATGGTGAGACGCGATATTCCACCCCTTTTCCGTACCCCATCCGACTATATAGGATACTCCAATGTCTCAACCCCCTACCCCCTTTTTTCTCAAACGCGGGGCAGAGGAAGAGGGCGAGACTGACATATCTCATTGGACATGTCCCGCTAATCAGGTCAGACAAAGTCAGGCACTTGTCTTTAATCACATACATCTGATACCCATTAGTTATCCCCACATGCATAAAAGGTGGAACATAGAGACACACTCTGAGCAAGGTGGAACACGAGAAGGAGCAGATCTTCCAGGGCGAAGGCAAACTCACTGGAGCAGAATGACCGATCAAGGGATGAGAGAAAAGGGTAGGGAAACCCAGGAGATACCTGCAGGAGGTTGTTGCCTCGGCTAGGGTCGTGAAAGATACGCGGAGAAGGTCAAATCCCAGACAAGAAGACTGCATTGTGTTTCGAAGATGCCAACGACCCTCCCAGGTGAACGACAGACTTGGGGAGGCGAGGCCAGTGTTATTAATCTTGCCTCGTTAATTAAAGCCTGAAAGACAAAAAATGAATGCACACAGCTGGTGAGTTAGAGAACGACATGAAAGGCAGGTGTGTGTTAAGGAAAGATTGAAGTTGCAACAATCCATCTCACAATTAAAGGCTGTGTGTGTTCTGATGAGACGCGTAGGAAGGCAGACCTGTGGTGAATTTTAATTACTGATAACTGCGAAACCAGTGATACTGAGTAGCGAAGTTGTCCGGCGATAGGAAATGGCCCACTCAAAAGTCTCAGCAAAATACGTGATATTTTGTTATAAAGCAGCAAATTGAACGAACTCTGAAATGCGCAACGTCAAGATTAACCCCAGAGAAAGGGGAAGTTGAAAGGTGATTACTTTAAGAAGAAGATTTCTGTGAACATTTGTGCTTCTGTTACTGAACTACTAAGACCAAGAGACTCTGGGGCAAATAACACGAGTGCGAGCTGAAGAGAAAGTCGAAGTAGTCCTGCGGAGGTCTATGGTAAAAGCCTTGCACACAACAGTGAAGGTCCAAACCCGACTGAGGGAGACTCGAAGTGTGATAAGTTAGGTTAAGGGATTGCTTTTGCTGAGGCATCTAGGTTTAAACTCAAGTGGCCTGATCACGAGTTGGGTGGTAGTCCTTAAATGCAGCAGTAACTCTAATACCGCTGCATTTAAGGGCTGGCCCTATCACGAGTCTGGCAGAATATACCCCAGCTCTGAGCTGGGGGTAAATACGCAGACTTAACACCCTTTTTCAGCACAATTACCGCCAGTGGTATTAGCGCATGGTAATTGCGCCAAAAATGCCCCATTAGGTCCATTGGGGATTTACCATTAACAGCCAACCTGTGATCCGGCGCTAATAGCTGCGGACCAGTTGGTGCTAACCCACTTAACGTTGGCCAGTATCCCGGCGGTATTACTGCCGGGATAACGCCAAACTCGTGATCGGGCTCAATGGTGTGGCTGTCTCGTCATGGCCTGCATCATTTCTAAAGTGACAAGACTATTGCTTTGTGCTTTAGAGCTCAGTAAAGTCCTTGCCTCTTTGTTAATGCCTTTTTTATATTTGTGTGATAGCAATACTATACATTTGTCCAAAGGTAATCACTGATGACCTACTAGGCTGGTGAAGGAAACGACCTGAACACGTGTCCCAGCAATTACACACCGCATCAGGGAATAAGACCAAGAGAGAGAAATTGCAAGGATAACAAAGTGTATATGAAGTTATATGCAAGCAAAGAACCCTGCTGCACTAGAGCGATATGCCAAAAATACACGGGCAGCACATTAAAAAGGATATTTGCATCATTGATGACATTCGACTGTAGGAAACGTGTGGTTGGTGGTGCACCTATGGAGGCGCCTGCTCCATAAGGGATGCCCAGCGCCCATTTGCCGTCGCCTCCCAGGCGATCTTGGTGCACGTGGGTCAGCTGGGCACCTCTCCGCGGTGAAGGGCAGGGCAAGCGTGATACATAACTAACTAATCTTAGCTAAATAACAGGAAAAGACATTTCAAGAATAATGGCGAACACCAAATCATTACTTAAATGGGGGCTTAGAGAATATGGGATAATATAGGGGCATGCCGACCTCTACATTCAGGGTTTCATTGATACCGTGGTCCCTGCTCCCAGGTGTCTCTCCCTGGGGGTTAGATCTACTGCTTACCTTCCCTGGTGCCTCATGATAGAAACAGACTTGTGTTGCTTTTGGGAGACTATACTGAAGCATGGATTAGGTCTAGGGTGGGTGTTATGGGTTGATGAATGCGGGAGGGTCAGATGTGCATAACATGAAAGGGGTTGGGGGGGTCGGGCTGATAGACCCTGGTCTGGTGGAGGTGGGGTTGAGAGGGTACGGGCAGTTTAGTGGCGATGGATGGGTACTTGTGCTGGGGCCTGTTTCGGTCTCGTGCTCTGCGGAGGGCACATTCTTAGGAAAAGATACTAAACATTTGCAACAGTGAATGGCTGGACATCTGTGAGAACAAGGCTCGCACGGAGCTGGGCAAAGGTGTCGCTGGCTTGGTCTCTCGCGTGAGAGGCTGGGGATGGGAGAAATTTGATTCTACAGAGGACCGGTTTTTGGGCCTAGTAAAAGATGCTGTCGGGTCCAATACAAAATGGTGTCTTGTCGCAGGGGTATGAGCTATATTATTTGTGCAATTCTCTATGTTGCATCATGAGGGGACGTGCCTTGGGGGGTAGGTGTCTCTCCCCCCCTTGGCTTACATGTAGTTTATTTACCGCTGCTGAGGTGAGGAGAGTGGGACCGGACCATCTCCTTCCCAACATAGGTCAGAAGTTGGCTGTCATTTGGAGACAAACTTCTGACCTAGTGTGAAGCATATGACTTAACCATTCATATATGGAAATATGGTTCTTTTATATGCTAGTTGAGGCTCTGCCGAATAAATATTAGGATGGAACATAAATGCACAGTCCTGGTAAGTAAAGTATTAATTTAAAATGTCTTTTCATGCAGCTTTTTTTACATTAATATATTTTACTGTATAGCACAATCATGGATACTAAAATCAATGTCTATATAGAAAAAAACAATATCTCAGCTGCTGCACACATCTGCTCTGTTGCTGCTGCATTCATTTTTAAATCATTGGATCCTTATCTTGCAATCAACCATTTAGACACCATAAAGCCATATAGTGTTACTACATGAAAGCATGTAACTATCACACATCAGTAGTATAGAGAACCAGTCTGCGTGTTAAATGTTATGCCTGTAATCCTGAATATGTATTCATTAGTAATGTGACTCTTTTATTTCTATAGGTGATTGATGCTCTGAAAAATGCAACAGCAATTCTGTGAATTTTTCTGATGGACTATTACAGTATGAATCCTCTTTGATAGTGCATGCTATTTATACACATCTTAAAAGGATACAAGTCTCGGAACTGGTTGGCTTTTCAAGATAACATATTGGGATTGGAGAATTCCTCTGATTACATGAGGGATTTCAGCCAAGCACCTTCATGATAACGCTCATCAACTGGCAACATGGCTGCAATGAATATATGGAATGGCAGACTGAGCATGAGAACCTTGTTTTATTTTCTGCAAGAAACCCCTATTGTTCATCCTCTTATCAATGATCACACATGTGTGGTGTGCTATGTGTAGTCTTAATATAAAGGTAGTTTATTTTAAAGGAATTCAAAGGAACTTGTGAATTCAAATGGTCATTACGGAGGAATAAGTCTCGTTCATCATTAGAGAAGATCCACAGATAATAAACTTTATTAGTGCCCTGGATTCAGGGAAAGCTGCAATCTGAAGTAAGTTCTTATTCAGCACCAGAGCCCACATACACGTGAGAAACCTCTCCTGTGCTCTGAATGTGGGAAATGTTCAGTGGGAAGGAGTGTCTTATTATGCCTCAGATGACCAATACAGAAGACAAACCCCATCAGTACACAGAATGTGAGAAAAGGTTCACTGCAAACGAAGCTCTTATTGCTCACCTGAGAACACATACAGATGAAAAACTTCATCAGTGCACAGAATGTGGAAACATCTTCCATAGCAAGCTAAATCTTATTTACCACCTGAGAACACATACAGGTGAGAAACCTCATCTGTGCACAGAATGTGGGAAACGCTTCAGTGCAAAAAAATATCTTAATAATCACCTGAGAACCCATACAAAGGAAAAACGTCATCAGTGCTCTGAATGTGGCAAAGGCTTCCATGCAAAGGAATCTCTTAACAATCATCTGAGAACACATACAGATGAAAAACCTCACCAGTGTACTGAATGTGAGAAAAGGTTCATTAAGAAGTTTGATCTTGTTTGCCACCAGAGAACACATACAGGTGAGAAACCTTATGAATGCACTGAATGTGGGGATGGGTTTAGTAGAAAGGAATCTCTTAATAATCACATCAGAACACATACAGGTGAAAAACCGTATCAGTGCACTGAATGTGGGAAAGGCTTCAGTTCTAATAAATATCTTAATAATCACCTGAGAACCCATACAAAGGAAAAACCTCATCAGTGCTCTGAATGTGGGAAAGGCTTCCATGTAAAGGAAACTCTTAACAATCACCTGAGAACACATACAGGTGAAAAACCTCATCAGTGCATTGAATGTGGGAAAAGGTTCATTAAGAAGGATGATCTTGTTCGCCACCTGAGAACACATACAGGTGAGAAACCTCATTTGTGCACGGAATGTGGGAAAAAGTTCAGTACAAAGGGATATCTTAATAATCACATGAGAATACATTCAGGTGAGAAACCATATCTGTGCACAGAATGCGGGAAAAGTTTCACTCAAACATCATCTCTTAATTTTCACCTGAGAACCCATACAGGTGAAAAACCTTATCAGTGCACTGAATGTGGGAAAGGGTTCAGTGCAAAGAAATCTCTTAATTATCACCTGGGAAAACATACAGATGAAAACCCTCTTTTGTGCACTGAATGTGGGAAAGGCTTCAGTACAAAGGGAACCCTCAGTAAGCACTGTAGAACACATGCAGGTAAGAAAAAACCTTATCAGTGCACTGAATGTGGGAAAGTGTTCAGTGCAAAAGGAAATCTTAATAATCACATGAGAATACATTCAGGTGAGAAACCATATCAGTGCACTGAATGTGGGAAAGGCTTCAGTGCTAAAACATCTCTTAATAATCACCAGAGAACCCATACAGGTGAAAAACCTTATCAGTGTTCTGAATGTGGGAAAGGCTTCCATGCAAAGGAATCTCTTAACAATCATCTGAGAACACATACAGGTGAAAAACCTCATCAGTGCACGGAATGTGGGAAAAGATTCATTCAGAAGGGTGATCTTGTTTGCCACCAGAGAACACATACAGGTGAGAAACCTCATTTGTGCACTGAATGTGGGAAAACGTTCAGTACAAATGGAAATCTTAATAATCACATGAGAATACATTCAGGTGAGAAACCATATCTGTGCACACAATGCGGGAAAAGTTTCACTCAAACGTCATCTCTTAATTATCACTTGAGAACCCATACAGGTGAAAAACCTTATCAGTGCACTGAATGTGGGAAAGGGTTCAGTGCAAAGGAATCTCTTAATTATCACCTGGGAAAACATACAGGTAAAAAACCTCATCTGTGCACTGAATGTGGGAAAGGCTTCAGTACAAAGGGAGCCCTCAGTAAGCACTGTAGAACACATGCAGGTGAGAAACGTCAGCGCACTGAATGTGGGATAGGCTTCAGTGCAAAAACATCTCTTAATAATCACCAGAGAACCCATACAAAGTAAAAACCTCATAAGTGCTCTGAATGTGGTAAAGGCTTCCATGGAAAGGAATCTCTTAACAATCACCTGAGAACACATACATGTGAAAAACCTCATCAGTGCACGGAATGTGGGAAAGGTTCATTCAGCAGGGTGATCTTGTTTGCTGCTAGAGAACACATACAGGTGAGAAACCTCTACAGTTGCCATTTTTAAATAATGGTCAGTGAGGGAGGGTTTTTTAATGACTGAGATGGCTATTGTCCAAAACCGTGAAGCCCGCATCTCATCAGTTTTCATTGATGACTTAATCCAGGTGCATTGTTATGTTATCCTAAGTTATCTTCTACCGCACACCTTTACCATTGGCATGGTCTTTAGGTGCTCATGTGGTTTTGCAGGAAAGTGGGTTGGGTAGATTAGTGAGGGAAGGGGGAGTAGGATAGAGGTTGTGCTTTTCTTTTGGTGAATGTAGAACCAGGAGAAACTGGTATCTTGTGCGATTTTACTTTGTAGGTTGTTGCGCACTGGGGTAATTGTGTCCGGAAGGGCAACGTCCAGTGGTTGGGATGTTTGTTTGCCGACAGTTTCATGGTGGATGTGTGAGTTCTGTGTTTTGTCAGAGTAGGCTGATCCGTTGGATCGTGCGAGGTAAGTGTAGGATATGCTGGGGAGGAATTAGGAGCGGGGCGAGTCAGCAGCTGGTGCATTGTATTAATTTTGCCCAGTGAGCTTATTAAACAAATTGTTGGTTATGATTGCAACTTTCCTGAAACCTTATAGAATGTGAGAGCTGCCTTCTGTGGTATGATAACTAGCCTATGGAACTCCATGAGGGCATTAGGCAAATGTAAAGACCACTAGACATTTTGAAAATGCCCAAAAGACATGGTTGTTAAATGAATAACCATAGACACTTCGTCAGCTGCGGCAGTGAACAGTCCTGGTAATTTAGTACCAAGAAGCCACTTTGCGATAATGTAAGCTAGTAAATGTAGGTGTCCTTTATTGTCCGTCTCAATCTCTCTGGGCCTTTGACCATCAGACCCATATACTAAGAGGCAGGCATCTGGAACACTGCCTATTTGATAGAAATCTGCCTGGCTGGAGGACAGTATGCCATTATGATGTCTCCTTTAGTATCGAAGCCCCTGCCTACAGGATTTGGCATGCCTCAGGGCTGCTGCTTGTCACCTTTGCTTTATCCCTTCTGCCATTGGCATGGCTCATCCGCTCGTATGGCTTCAGGTTCTGCTCCTTTGTCAAAAATCTACCAGCACATCAGGAGTGTGGCTGAATTTTCAAATCTATTGGCTATTAAAAAAGAGGATGGAGTCACACTGGGGGAAGTTGAACTCTGACAGAACAGTCTGGGGTGTACGCTTCTGCTCCCCCTCTGAGCTCACACTGCCCATTTGGGTGTCAGAATTGATTGTATGCTTACACTTAGGTCGAACTAAATGCTGGGGTGCCAGCTGTTTTTTCATCCTTAAAGTTTGGCCATAAATCATCCTTTTTGTATGTGCCCTACTCTGCCATCCATAATGACAATCCTAACCTTTTCCATGTTGTCCTCCTACAATGCTATTTATTTGTTCCTATTTGCCTTGATTTTATTTTGCCTGTTTTGCTTCCATCTGCTTCCGGGCAGGAAACCATAGGTGGCTTGTAATCCCATCCCTACATATATGTGCCATACTGGCCTTTTACTCCCTTAAAATAGTAAGATGTTCTCTAAAAAGTAACAATACTCACATCCAAAAAATAGCAAACGGACACATAGCCTGCCGCCTGTTTTCACCCATCGAGATGCATGCATGGCTTCTTATAAGTGCCACCATCAGTGCTGTGCCAGCGGAAGGAGTTGCACAATTGTGACTGCCGATGTGTAGAGGACCTGTATACATCTTTTAGTTTTCATGAATTACTAGATGCAGATATCTTGTTATAAAATACTGCATCTTGAAAATGTTGCCTGGAGACCAGCTTAATAAGATTTGTTTTGTTCACCATAGGAGTAAAGTATGTACTGGGCATTTCATGAACCTGGAATCTCCAGTATGCAGTGGATGTAAAACACTGTTCTCAGAGCACTTCAGATTAGTAGCTGGTTCCCCGGCTTAAGATTGTCTTAATGGGGTTTGCATTACTGAGGAAAGAATGCAATGTCCACTGTTTAAGCACTATTTTACATAACGTTGTAGGTGTGATGTGCAAGCAATGGTTTCCAGTTGTATCATCTATATAAATGTATTTTAAAATGTACCATTTTATGACTATAGTACAATATTCTTTGTGCATGATGAAGTATAATTCCTGCATATTTGGAAATTAAATAGTGTCCTTTCTGGAAAAATAATAAATAGATTTCGAGTTACCAATGTCATGGGGGTTCTATATTCAAAGAAGGAATAGTGGACAACATTTTCTGCTAATAAAATTGATCACAGTTAATATAACCAATTTCTAAACTAAACAGTATCTGCCAGAGTTCATAAGCTGAATTAAATTAAATGCTGATGAAAATGATATTGAATTCAGCTATCTGTTACTATGTAATAACATTAAAAATATTACGTCTTACTAGTGCATCTATTTGTATGTTGTCCTCATACACGGATTAAGGGAGGACAGGTGGAGCAGAAGATGTGTTCTCCAGAAGGTGGCAAGTCTGGAGGTCCTCCTACACCGATTAAGGGAGGACAGCAAGACGTATCCTCCAGAAGGTGACAACTCTGGCGGTCCTCATACAGCGATTAAGGGAGGACAGGTGGAGCAGAAGACGTGTCCTCCAGAAAGTGACAACTCTGGAGGTCCTCATACACCGATTAAGGGAGGACAGGTGAGGCAGAAGACGTAACCGCCAGAAGGTGGCAAGTCTGGCAGTCCTCATACACTGAATAAGAGAGGACAGGTGTATCAGAAGACGTGTCCTCCAGAAGGTGACAACTATGGAGGTCCTCATACACCGATTAAGGGAGGACAGGTGGAGCAGAAGATAATGGCCCTCATTATGAGCATGGCGGCCTGGGAAGTACGGTACCGGTAAGCATGCCGGTACCATACTTCCCGGACCGCCATACTACGGGCCCTCCTGGCGGGAACCGTTTCACCTGCCAGGGCGGGTGTAATGGCACCCGCGAGCACAGCACGTCGGATACACTGGCACATGCAGAGTTGTGCCGGTGCATCCAACGTCCCCATCCCCATTCAGCCCTATGGGGCAGAATGGGGATGAGGAGGCCCTTGATTCCTGCATCCAAAAATGGGCAAGTTCTGGGTCTGCCTAACTCGGCATGACCCGGTTCTTGCCCATTCACGGGTGCCGGAAAAAATGCAACTCCGGCGGCAGCCATGCCGTTTTTAACGGCACAGCTACCGCCAGAGTTGTAATGAGGCCCAATATGTTATTCTACAGGTGGCCAGGCTGGGGGTCATCCTGTATCGGGAAAGGGAGGACAGGTGGAGCAGAAGATAATGTGTTCTTCCACAGGTGGCCAGGCTGGGGGTCGTCCTGCATCGGGAAAGGGAGGACAGGTGGAGCAGGAGGAGGCTCGTGAGCCATAGCAGTTAACGCCTCAGATGTTATTTACGGGGCACTTGCTCCTGCCGCTGCTCCTTCCCTTCTTAATGCTCCAACTGTGCGCCCCCACCACTCTCCTTGGCACGCTCCTCCTGGTAGCCGATGGCAGCTCTGGCACACTTTCATGGGGTGGCGGTACTAGGTCCAGGGCTGTTGCATCATTGGGACCTGAGGCTGCAAGAGAGAAGACAGGGACACATCAAGCAAGGCAGTCACTTTTTATGACATATCACAGGATGTTGGTGATCCAAATAACATGTACGTCCACTGTCACAAACCACTAAAACAGAGAATGCATTGACTATGAATCATGGTGCCTGTAAATACTGGTAATATCTGGCTATCGCCCACAGTTCCGGGAGGATAGCTCAGGGGCAAAGTGCTCGCCTTGGAAACAAGACGACACGGAGCACCACAGGTTTGATCCCCGGGTCCACGCTTAGAAACCTCTGGGTATTAAGCACGTTATAAATAAACTATCATATCAGATCATATCACACAGAAAGCACTGCACAACTCGGACAGTTTAGTACATTTTACTTTTTACATGTAAGTGTCTATGTAGGACACATAAACAGTGTTGTGTGTCAATTGTGGCCCCAAATGCTCTTGATCTACCTCTTAGATGAGATACCACTACCTGGACAGAACAGCATGAATCTAAAAAAACATACCCATCTCATACCCATCTGCAGACCCACGGGCGGTATTGCAACACCAAATGTGAGATAATCATATGAGAAGGGAGCAGCCCACAGCAAATGGCCTTAGATTAGGGACAATATTATCAAGTCCATTGGCAGGCTCTGTGTGATTAGGCTATTGTTACAAATGCACAGAGCCTGTGGCTGGCACCTTCTAGTTCCTCTCCCAACATAAGATTAAATTGTTATGCAAAACCTGTACAGCACAGGCTTTTTAGAGATAGAGGGAAACACAGACACTTCCATATGAATGGCGTATTAATAAAGACAACCTGTGATGTCACACTATAAATAATTAACATTTTTCTGTTACCATAGCATTAACTAGGCGCCTAAGGACAATGCAGTAATTCCCATTTAAGACACACTGTTTGAGTGCATTAGGAAAATGACATTTCTTTGTGTGATTATGTGCACTGCACTAGCCCCGGTCTACTTATCTTAAATAAGTTTATTGGATGGTATTTTCTGCCAGAACTCGGTTTTTAAAATGGCGTCTGTGTTAGTCTCTGTGACTCCTAAACCAAAGGTCGAGCCCTTTGTTCCACTTTTGGCGGGCCTCTGTACAGAGACTCTCCAAAGTGGTGCCATTCTGTCTGGGTTACCACAGGGGTGCGGGAGGGGGTTTAGGCACCCTGGACCGAGTTGCCTTGCCAACTCCGGTCGCACTCTGGAGTGATTGGCCCAAGTGGTGAGCCTCCCCGCTCACCACTTAGCATGTGTTGATTGACAGCTAGGCTGAATGAATGGGGGTTTTCTGCATAAAAGCAGGGCTTTTGGGACTGGATCTTCAGAAGTCGCCACAGGACCTAAGAATCCGACGAGGGTAATGCTGAGCCGACCTGCACGACGACACCTCCGGTGGAGCCCTGCGGAACCGACTCACCACTTCCCGACGACAGAGGAGATCTCCCGGCCGGAGAGTCTCTTCCCCTGACTGGTGGGAACAACCAGTCACCTTTGCTTTTTCTTTGCCTCAGGACACAGTGGTCGAATTGCCCATGCAGAGCACCTCGGCAACCGGATAGCCACTACCCTTGCACCGCGACCAAAAGGTGGTGCCTTGTGACGGAGCACTCCGCGGCTGGTCTCTTCCCTGGTGGTGCACCGGACTTCACTTTTCTTCGACGACGAGATCACCTCTACTCTTGGCAAAGGCCCGACGTGCATCCACCACCAGGAACAACTGCCCCCGCCGGAGCTGCCTCCACAAACAAGGTACCGTGTCCGCCTGGCATCCCTTTCGATCGGTTCGAGTGAGGTGTCTTAATCCTCTCCTTTCCGTTGGGTCGCCTTCAAGCTTTGTCTCACGTATTGTTCTGAACTGGTTCAATCTGCCGATAACAATTTGCTACACAGGCTCGAGCGCATTTCCACAAAGAGACTTTTTGGGACAAATCTCCTTGCCTCTCTCCGAGTGGGCCTGGCCTCTGAACTTTATGATCTATATTGGTTCTTGTCTTCTTGCCTTGCATTTTTCCCGTAAAGTATTGAACTGTGTTGACTTCGTAACCTGCCTATTTTTTCTCTCCCATCCTAACTGATATTAGAGTGCCATCTAGGTTGAGGTATACACCTCTGTCTGAAAATAAGTGATACCGGTAGAACCTAGACTTGTCGAAATATTGTTAGGGGGATTGATCGTTTCTTCTTCGTAGAGTAATTGTACTTGAATTGTTTCCCGTGATAGTGCCATAGTGTTTTCCATAGATGTTCCGTTATAAATAAATACCTTAATATCTTTACACTGAGTCTCATTGCGTGTTTGCTTGTCTTACTGTGAAGAATTGCCCTATCTTGTATACTCCACATACTGCTTGACTCTTCTTGAGGGAAGTCTGACTGCTCAGCCACAGCTACCAAGTGAATCTGTGTGGTACAGACTGCTACCAAGTGGGTTTAATGCCAAACACGTGTAGTCCTAAATCTTTTGCAGTGGTCCCAGAGGGAACTGCACAGGTTTCGGCCTAACACAGGGCAAAGATAACTCATGAGAATAGACAAACGGCATGCAAGTAATGTTTCCACCAAGTAGAGTTACAAAATGTAACATAGATTTTAAGGTCAGGAATGGAGTTTTTGGTGCCATCCTGAAGTGGAATCCGGCCGAAACTAAAAAGATATATTTTATGTGTCACATGGATTAACTCACATGCAGATCATTGGTTCTAACAATTGTATTTATACCACTCCACTCTTACACCTACTGAGACAACCAATTGAAATTGCAATCTAATTAGCTACATATGTCTAATGTTTTTCGACCAAACCTAATTTGTGTGAAACAAGATGGCCTCATTAGAAATGAGGTAACATGTGCATCTGATGCTGTACCACATGTTTAGAATAGGCCAATGAAAATGTATAATGAATATAACGATTTATGTCATTTTCTACACCAGCCAATCGTGAAGATGCATTGTTTACAATTTTTGCCTTTGGTTTCATAAAACTTAATAGAAGCCTGTACTCAAACCATTACAAGTTGAATGTCTGTGGATAGTTCCCTGCTTACGCAGATTTTGCAATACATCTTTGTTTTTATTTTTATTGTATCCTGTGCATGACATTGTTTTTTTTTTGGATTTTTTGGCAGAAGAAAAGGGCATTGCCTACAAGTCCAAGACAGTTACAATGGTCTCAATATTTCAGCAAGTTCGATTTTGTGGTTACTTGCCGTACAGGAAGAAGCCAGGGCACGACAGATGCCTTACCAAGACAACAAAGCATCGAGACATCCGTACTGGAGACTCGGGGCATAATCCCAACCGAGAACATTTTGGGTGCTGTTACCAAGGGCATCCTAGACGAAGTGTGAAAGTGCGTCACAATTGGAGAATTACAGACATGGGCAGCAAAGGAATCGCTCAGACCTGTACGTGAAGGGCTTCCATATCATGCAGACAGATCACATCTCCCTACGCCGCCTTTGAGAGAGAAATCAATGTTTTGTTGTCACAAGTCTCTGTTAGCCAGGCACTCTGGTGAGCGAAAAACCAAAGGGCTGCTGGGAAAACATTTCTGTTGGCCTGTAATGAATAGTGACATAAACTATATATACAACAATGTGGCACATGCATGAGAACACAAGGCAGGTCATTCCAGGAGGATGGGATTGCTGCAACCTTTGTCTACTCCAACTGAACATTATTCACATATCTCTATGGTTTTGTTACTGACTTGCCCAAATACAGTTATGATATAATGGTAGTGGTGGATTATTTTTCAAAGCAGGCGCATTTTCTTCCATGCATTGGTATACCTAGTGCAGGACAATTAGCGGAACTGTTACTTCAACATATACTGAGACCACACGGTTTGCCTAGAAGAATAGGGTCTGATCGTGGTCCTCTGTTCATGTCACAGTTTTGGCGTGCTTTCTGGAGAATGTTGGGAGTCAAGTATGCGCTGTCCACCCACAAACAGATGATCAGACTGAACAGGTGAATCAAACAATGGAACAATATCTACGTGTCTCTTGGCTTATGGGATGGACTCATGGGTGAAAGCCCTTTGGTTGGCCGAGTTCAACTACAATAACACTGAACATGCCTCCTTGGGCATGATCCTGAATATGTGTTTGCAGGGCCAGGAACAAATCATGCTCCCTGAATAATTACCTGCATCAATGGCAATGCCAGTGGTAACGGAGCACAAGCAGGTGCTTTTAGACATCAGACATTGAGCACGCCAAAACCTGGAGAGGGCAAAAGATGCTCACAAGAGACATGCAGACAAGAAGTGACAAATGGCCTCCGATTATGTAGCAGGGGTTAGGGTTTGGTTTTCCACACAGAAAATACATTTGGTGCGTTCACGCACGCATATTTATGACCGTGTGCAATTGAAAAATGTGTGTCAAAAACTGCTATGCAATTAAAACTTCCCCCAACACCATAAAAATTCATCCGGTGTTCCATTTGTCTTTAATTAAACCTGTAGCCGTTGGCGTCAAGACCAAGAAACCGCCGGTTATGATGAAAGATGGGCAGAAAGAATATGAGGTGTAACTCTTCCCGGAATCAAGGATACTCCCCCAGCGTGTTTGGTACTTTGGTAAATGGGTGGAATATGGACCAGAGGACTGTTCTTGGGAACCTGCAGAGGCCGGGCATGTGCCACGATTGGCAAGACTGTACCACAGCATACACCCAGAGAAATCCGGGCTGCTGAGGCCCCCTGAGTAGGGGGGAACTGTCAGGAATTGTTGGGCAGTCAGGCCATATAGAGGGCCTCTGTGACTGGAGCCGCCAGATGCGGGCTTATAAACCCTGTAGATGTATCACTCTGGGGCCCCATACACCATTTGCCATGATGCCTGGCAGCAGTGTGCTCTGCGTGTGTGTGTTAGGGAGAATTCTCAGAAATTTGCTAATTCCTCGCACCTTAGAGCCCTCCAGCTCTACTTGCTAAACTTTGGGACTTTCAACTTTTCAATTCAATGTGTTTTCTGTGTTTATTTCTTTTGGTTATGGAGTCTAACCAACTCCATAGGCATCATCTTTTACAATTGTGCCACAAAGCACCTTCAGTGCAGTGACACGGGGAAATCTTCCAGATTTCCCAAGGTTTAAATACCTTCTCTGGAATCAACTACTGTTTCCCAGAGCAGTGGAGTGAAATTGACTTTACTTAGCATTGTACTTGTTGGACCCAGCACACCCTATCTTACAATAGAGTGCTGGAGGGGTTACTTAGTATCCCCTGTGTCTAAATGCTCATGTAACATTGTTTATGTTACCCTTTCTCCAATTGACTGGCTGGTGGCAGTGGTTTTGTTTTGATCTACCTTGGTTTGCATTTACTGCAACCGTTCGCGGCTCCGGTAAAGTAACCGCGGGAGCCATCTTTTTCAAAGTGGCATCCAGCCCTCTTTGCTAAAGTGGTGCCTGGTCTTCTTTTTTCGCCATGTCTTTGTGGGAAGGTCCTTCTAGAGAGTTTCTCTGCGCGCCAAACCAGGTTTGGTCTCTTTGTTCATTACGGCTTTGGCAGGGTTTCAGGAGTGAAACCCGCCTCTGGCTCCAGAGTGCCTGGGTTAGGCAGGAAGTGAGGGAGGTGGCCGAAATTCCCTGTGCTTAGTCTCCTAGGAGACCCAAGTGCACTCTGTGGTGATTGGCTGGCTGACTGTCCGGCAAGGACAGCCACCCTGCTGGGCGAGTGACAGCTAGGCTGGAAAGAATGGGAGAGAACTGAATAAAAGGTGAGTCTTTTGGCTTGGCATGTAGAGTCGACCACTGGACGAAGGAACCGAAGAAGAGCTTGAAGAGGACATCTTCTGCAACTCCTGGCCCGTTGGTTTGCCCGGTGAAGCCCTGCTGCAGTTACTACTTGCCAAGTTTGCATCGACAGAGAAGCCCTGCAAGGAAGACTTCTCCCTTTGAGTTGGTGGGACCAATCAACTCCCAAGTAAGCCACCTAGACACCCATCGCGGAGCTGGTTGAATTTCCTCAGAGTTGCTGCAGGAAACCGTAGAGCCAGGGAGAGGGACACCAGATTGTGTGTGTTGCTTGTAAACTAGCTTAAAGCTTTTGGAAGATCCTCCGGACTCCCACGAAGCAGGACTGACCAAGCCTGACCCCCCTCAGTCGAGTGCGGAACCTCAGATGTGAGGAAAGTCCACCTTGACAGCCAGGAACTGCGCTTATTGCTATTTGCTGTACCGCAAGGAGCTGAAACGCGAAACAGCCACTGAACGTAAAGTTTGCCGTTGCCAGTTTTGACAGTGCCAGTGCAGTACAGGAGTCCCCCGACGTCCTCCCTCTTGTCCCCACGACTGAGGCCCAGGAATAGTGAGACCTGCAGGGCTGTACTGGAACAGAAGTCTTCAGCTGCATCTTTCATTTTTTAGCCAAGGTACTGTAAAACAAGCCTAAGAGAACTTACATCTTACTGTAGAAGTGCTTGTAACTTCCACAACTCACAAGTCTAATCAGCTTGTGGCCCTACAATTGATTCTTCTTTCTTCAAGGACTCTAAGACGTGTGCAAAGACTTTTCCATTACTTACCAGAAGTGCTTTATCCTATCCAAGACTTTTGCCCATTGACTTTGGCTTAGCCTATTGAATTGAATGACTCTTCTAGTGGACTCTAACATTATTTGCACTGCTTATGAATATTTGTGGTCTCTTGTGTTCTAAATAATGTTTGCCTTTTACCAACTTCTAAGAGTATTCTGAATGCCAACAGTAAGATATTAATGTCCCCAGCACCCTCATTACTAAAGTCACCTGTGGGTGTAGGTTGTGTCTGTGGGCCATCCCAAAAGGGTCTCGTCTGATTCAGAAACTCAGAGTGTACGGTATTGTAGTATACTTGTGTGTTACTATTCTATTGCTCCCTTCTGAAGAAGGCTTTATAACTGACTGTTAAATACATTATTAATTGTTTATGTAAGAAACCTTGAGTGTCAGAGTTTATCTGAATACCTGTAACTGTGAATCTTTGTGTACCTCCACTACAGCCCACATATCTCTTGGCTTGCCTATACCTGTAGTCATAGTTGCGTGTAGGGTTCCCAGAGGCTACTGCATCCAAACTTTGCCTAATAGTGTGCCGCTGGGTCATCTTTATAAACTCCGACACCAGCCCATGCCCAGTGCTTATTATTGACGTTCATAGTACATTCTGCTTTGGCCTGTAGGCCGTTGAGACAGAGCTGCAGAAGATGTGCAATTGCCTCTCTTGCCAGCTCGTTCACTCAGTGCAGGTAAGCTCTTCACTACTGTCCACCAGCAGGAGACCTTGTGAGGTTCCCCGGGCATAAGTACTGGACTGGTATGTGTTCTGCTCTGTAAGAAAGTAACAGAGCCACCATGTTTTGATCCCATGGGTTGGCCTGTGGGCTGTCTGCCATTAGAAATGTAGCACTGTCACACTATGAATACATGGTGCTGCATTTCATGCTATTACATATGTGAGAGCTGGACTCTCAGCGTTGGTATGTCACATGTGTTTGCTGATTAACTGAATACCACAGTACTCCAAACTAGGAGGACACATACTTGTTATCTCTATAACCTATCAACATTTAGTGTCATTTGTATGTCAGCCTTTCATGTGCTTGCTGCCTGACACACAGAATTCATGTAGCTGCCATTGTATGTTGCTTAGTGGAATAATGCACGTGCTTATTATCTCAGTTCATTGAATCTCCAATCTTTTTGTCAATGGACACTTGTGTAATATACGCTCAATGCAGTGCTTAGGTATGCCTGAGGGTATATATCAAAGACAGGACAGGATTATAGGCCACTGATATAGAGTGCTTCTAGGCTTGTGCAGAATCAAGAAGTGTGTAGAAGGAGGAGACCGACACGCAGGTGGCATTATTTTGGTTATAGACATTTGAGGAGCAGAGAAAAGGAAAAAACTATCTTTCCCCAAGTCTAAGAGGGGTTTCCCTACCTCAACAGAAATACTAAGGGTCCTGTCAGAATGTCCTATCAACTTAAAAGTCTGTAGTCATGTGCCAATAATCCTCAACCTGTCCCTTACACTCTTTAGTAAATCTAAAGGATAAAATGTTCTGTTGGCCCAGAAGAATGACTCCCTTCTTCTGGACAGTGTGCTTAAGACCCGGTTCTTAATTGGGAATTTCACAGAGGGAATGAATCCATTCCCCAGGTTGCAATGCTTCTTCCTTGTGGAAAGTAGAAAAAATTAAAAAGTTCCAGTTCAAAACCAAAAGTTCCAATTCAAACCAAAGAGTTCAGAGCTCAAACTTCAACATTCCTTATTGCCCCACTTTGCATTTTCCCTGAGAACGTCTCCCTTCTCGAGGCCCTGCTCCTTGGGTTTCCAACAACAATATAGCTAATCGCTGCGGAAGAGATTGGCTCATTCTTATCATTGACACCGTGAAAGAAATGGCACAGAAAATAGAAATCGACCTAACCAAAATAGAAAAAGAGCTAAAAAAAACGATCTCACTGTAAGAAGTCAAAAAAAGACTAGAAGAAATTGAGAAGGATATGAAAGAATTCAAACAAATAAACACCCTAGAGAATGACTCCCTTCCCTTGGCTTCTCCCATGTGTACTACACAGTTCACAACATCAGAGG
Organism: Ambystoma mexicanum; assembly: GCF_040938575.1. Classification (NCBI taxonomy): domain Eukaryota; kingdom Metazoa; phylum Chordata; class Amphibia; order Caudata; family Ambystomatidae; genus Ambystoma; species Ambystoma mexicanum. The sequence goes on from NC_090928.1 coordinate 1,302,366,882, forward strand.
GAATGACTCCCTTCCCTTGGCTTCTCCCATGTGTTCTACACAGTACATAACACCAGAGGGAATGACTCCCTTCCCTCGGCTTCTCCCTTGTATTTTCACAGTTTTCTCATCTAGACTTGGCTTCCAGTCTTGTGGGTGCTGGCCCCAGACCCGTCAGCCTTTCTCCTTGTTGCATGGCAGAACCTGGTTCACGACCCTGCCAGGTAATGCAACTATGAACATGCCAGCTGTACCTCCTCCTATCACCATCAGCCAGCCCGCGTGCTTCCCTACCTCCAGTGAGTGGTGCCGCGGGCTCCAGACTATCTGGGTACTAGCCTTCGGTCCGCTCCTGACTTTCGTGTCCTATGAGTTGTACATGCCTGAAGACATTACGCAAGAATCCCTCATACAGGCCAGTGCATATAGTGACCCCCAAGTGGGCTGTATATAGATGCCTCTCTGCATCTAAGGGAGGGTTGACATGGGTGGAAGGGATTTCTGCAGCACATACTGTAAAGTAACCTCATCTGCTGTCTTGTATTTGCAAAGCTTCCATCTTTAGTCATTTCCTGTGTTATTGCTTTGTGCTTGGATTTCTCTCTGCCCTGCACCTCTTCACCTCCCTCTGTCTACCTCTCGCTGATCAACATGACTCACAATTTGCTCATCAGCTCTATGTAAAATGAGGCATCTCTTGTAAGGTGTCTTCCAGTGGGACTGTATTTCACTGCCTGTTATCTGTTTTCTGTCTTCAGAGCAGAAGGCCGCATTCTGCAATCAAGTCCAGCTCTGGATAGCAGCCTTGGCGTAGCCTGAAAGAATGGATATTATGGGTGGGGGTTGTCTGGGCACCTTATGATTCTTTATATTGTCACAGATGGCATTAGCAACAATCCTACATCCAATCTTCTATCCTTCCATTGTCTTCCATGCCTTCTAAGCCTCAATTCAACCCTCTGATGTTACTCCTCCCTCCACTGCACTACTGCTTCTGCACTACCACCCCCTCCTCAACGCTACTAGTCCCCATCCACACTACTACTCCCTCCTCCGCACTATAACTACTCAGACAACCTCATTTATCTCAGCACCATACCCTTCACAGTCACTCCTTACCCTACCTATCCTAGACTTAATCACCACACGAGCACACACATTCACACTGCAGTACCACTTGCACTCACTAAACGATATCATACCTTCTCCACAATCTGGTTTTCCTTCTTTCTTTCAACTGGTCTCTTGGCCCACCGCCTCTGTCTCCTCTGACATCACCCAAACCACCCACACTTCCTGTTTCCTGTTGTTCCATTATGTACTTCTCCCCCTCTGTGTTGATTCTCCTTCCCTGGCCAATCAGGCACTGCCTTCCTCCCCCGGGATGGGTTCTTTACAGCTAGGATTACAAATATGGGGCTCCCCTGGGGTCGTATCTACCTCATTGCCAGACAGAAGGGGGTTCACTGCAATTATTGTGAGAAAAGAATGACGGAAATCTTCCCTGTGTATGAGGTGCACTCAAGTAGTAAAATCTTTTACATGTCATTCATTAATATTAGTAAGTAAATCTTCATGATGTTCACAGTAATGGTTACAATAACACAGCATACTAATCACAAGCACTGAAGGCTGATGAACCCTGTCCAATGGATTCTGGAACAGGTGGTCCATCATCAGTGCAAAATCTATCGTTAGGATGAGAGATCTGTGTATCCAGGTGCCAAGGTTTTTAGAAAGGGGAAAAGGGGGGTCCTCTTTGTGTTTTATAGAGGGGCCTGAGTCTGGAGGACAAATTTACACTGTAGACAAAAGGGGGTGGACTCTGGCTGCCTCTTCCTCTGAGACACTAACAGGTGTCGCACTGGCATACATGAAAACAAGTCTAAACTGATAGGACCTGTATTTCCTATAGTAGAACAAAAAAAAACTTTTTCAAGGGTGCTAAAACTTATTTATTTAACACACAACAAGTTTTCCTTTTTTTTCAATAGATATACAAACTAAAAGTCCACTTTCACAAATTGCATTTCCATTATATTGTATTGGCATATAATGTCAACAACAAATGATTGTTAGTACAACATAGTTATCAAGTGCAATGTTACTGCGCATGCACTGAAAAGAGTCGACACTCAAATATGTTTCCAGCTATGCAACAACACAGGTGTTGGTGGTATTGCATACGCGGAGCACGTCCAGCGACGAACGGAATACACAGCTCACTTCGGGAGCTCTTCCCAGTACGAGAAGTTGAAGCCTCTTCTGCAACCCAAGAGAACGATCTCTTCTTGGTCTGGCACACTTGGATCCGCCATTCCCCACGCATCACTTTGCCCTGAGACAAAATACTGTTGAAGACAGTTTTCTCTGAGCAACACACGAAAGACTACTCGATTCCTTCCCATTTAACAGTCCTGAGGAAAGCTATAGAACAACCTACTACCAGGTGCCAAGGTCCAATCAGAGGTGCTATGACATATTGATAGCAAAAAGGTCTCCAGGTTTTGTCCCCACACTACTACTACTAATCCCTTCTCCACACTACTAGCCCATCCTCCAAACTTCTCCTACTCCCGTCTCCAGGCTACTATTACCCCTCCACTCCGCTTTCTCTGCAGTCACCCTCGTTTCACTCTCACAACCACTTTCCACTCACTCTCTACACTCTCTTTATTACTCTCACTCGCCTGGCACACACACTCCCTCCACAGTACCACTTGCTCTCACCAACCAATACCTGACCTTTACTTCTAAATGCCTCCACACTCCACTCCACTGACTTTCCTGCTGCAGTTCTTTTGGTCTCCTCCTCTGTCCTTACCCGATCAACCCACAACTTCCTGCTTCCTTCCTGCCCTTCTAATTCTTCCCCTCATCCTTACATTCGGTTACTGCCCCTGGCTTCTGCTAGGGAGAATTCTCTTATTAAGGCCAATTTCCCTTATCTATAGAGTCCCCCAGCAGTTTTGCTGGATTTGAAGGGTTTATTTTTTTCTCCTGCTAAGATTGAGACCCTTTTTTCCCACTCTTAGGCAGATTGCTACTGTGTGTTTTAGGCTATCTTGTGTACTTCTGGTCTACTGGGTTTTTCTCACCCTCATAGGAATCATGTTTTTACATGTGTGGTACACAGCACCCTCTGTGCCGTACCACAGGGGTGTCATAGCAACCCCCAAACACAGACTCCATACCCTGGGACTGACTACTGTCTCCCAGGGCATGTAAAGTCCCCATTGACATTACTAGTCAATTCTTATGAACAAATCCAGTACAACCCAACTTACTATGGAGGTACTGGGAAGGGTTAATAGTTTTTCCCTAGAGTTCATTTTCGAGGGGGTACCATACAGTCCCTCTCTCAAAGGTTGCTGGCTGGTGGCAGTGGTTTCTACCATAAATATTCGACCGCAAATATTTTCCTATGGGATTTTCCCATTGTTCGAGGCTACCACTTTTACTGACAGCCTCTAACATACCGCCGGTTTATTTTAATATTAACTTTACTCTGGTAGGTTTTTATTGGCAGAACATTGATTTAATTTCTTTCTCATGTCTTTCTCTATAATCCTAACCCAGGTCGGGGATCCTCTGTTCGTCCTTTTGGCGGGCTTCTTCACAGAAGCCCTCCTCTCGGCACCACTGAGTCTGGGGTAGACAGGATGTGTGGGAGGGGGAATAGGCACCCTGGACAGGGTTGCCTACGCAACCCAAGTCGCACTCTGGCCTGATAGGCTTGGGGGTTCTCCTGCCAGGAGAGCCACCCCACTGTGTGAGTGACAGCTAGGATGTATGAATGGGGGTCTTGCTGCATAAATTGCTGCATAAACCGCCTTTTCGAATTGCTAAACAAAGACTTGACTGCAGTGACTAGAACATTTTGCTCCTGGGCACTTTGCCTTGTCCCACTGACCCTGGCACAAGCCTATTGACTCTGGCTAAATCTGTTACAACTGCCTTCTCTAGATTGCTTCTCGTCTAGAAATGTGTTGGTGCACCTAACTCTTATAACCACATTTTCCTTCCCTCTTTTGAAACTTGTGAAGTGCCATTTTGCTCGGTTTTCACCTCGGTATTACATATGCTAAAGTACTGCCTTGCCTAACTTGTTCACAATCTTCTTGGGAAGTTTTGCTGATGTGTTTAAGAGTATATTCCTGTATAACTTGTCCTTTCCCTCCCTTTTGAGAAATTGTTAGAGTGCCATTTCTGCTTGGTTTTCACTGTGCCGTTTTGCTCAGTTTTCACTCTTGCTCAAACTTGTCTACAATTTAAATAGGGAGTTGTGTATACTTTTCCTGACTGATTTAACTTACTTTTATAATAGTGATTTGTGTGTGAACACCAGAGTGTGTAAAATAAATATATATATTCTTTTTGATACAAAGCTTTGGTCAGTGTTTCCTTGTTCCATAGTATTGTAGTCCTAGTGTGTAAACCCTGAATACTGCTCATCTCCCTCTTGGGATAAGTCTGACTGCTTAGCCACAGCTACCAACTAAATCTTTGTGGTACAGACTGCTACCAAAAGGGGATTTATTGCATATACCTGTAGACTTAATCTTCTGTAGTGCTCCCTAAGGTAACTGCACAGGATTCTGTCTAACACTGGTGTACAGCAGTGGGATAAAAGTATTGGATTTACATTTTAGAGTGCTGCTAGTACCTTGGTTCAATTAACCACAAGGCTTTACAATCACTGAAGGTTAATTTTTTTTTTTTAAAAAAAGTCAAAGATTGAAAGCTATAGCCAGGAGACCCTCCTTGTAAATACTGCTGATTATTTAAAGGATCTGTGTAGACAGAAAAGTCTTCCTGTCAAAGGCAAGAAATCAGAAATGATTGAAAGAGTGTTAGAACACCAAAGACTGGAGAGTAGAGCTGTAGTGCCTACCCCTCCAGCAAATGTAGCAAACATTGAGGATGATAATGTTGATGATGTTATTGTTGAAGCAGAAGAGGAGGATAACAATGTCACCCCCTCTGGCCCTCTGCCTGCTCAAAGGCCTCAACCTATGGCTACTGGACCACCATTGCCAGGTCCCACATTAAGTCCTGAATTTATCACTCTAGAAAAAATTAGACTTGAACTTGAATTCAAAAGAATTAGTGCCCAAACTGAACAGAGACATCAAGAACTAAGGCTCAAAGAAATAGAGCTCAACCATGAGCTAGAGGTGAAGAAACTGTCTTTGGAAAATTCTTCTCTCCCCGAATCCTCTAGATCCTCCAGTCCAAAAAGACCCCGGATGCCTAAAGAGATTGTGGGTATGTATGAACCTAAGTTGGATGTATTAGATTGGTTAGCTATGTTTGAGTACAATCATGGGCTCCAGGACATCACAGGGAATCAACTGATCCCCTGGTTGTTCGCTAGGCTCCCCCCGGTTACATCTGATGTGGTAATGGAGTTGGGGGAGGTGGATAGGATGGATCATGAATGTGTGAAGTTAGCTTTGATAGCTAGATTTGGGAAGACCCTTTCCCAGTACCTTAAGAGCTTTAGGACCCTCAAAAAGCATGATAGTACCCCTTGGGCTACTTGGGTGAATGAGTGTTTGAAAAACCTAGAGGGATGGATTAAGGGTTACAGAGTGAACACTTATGAAGGAATGAGAAATCTTGTAATGTTGGAGTCTATCTATGATGCCTGCTCTCCTGAGCTCAGACAGCACTTGGCTGATTCCAAAGAACTAGATTCCAAGAAACTAGCTAAGGCTGCTGACTTGTGGGTTGCCAACAGGGCTACTCACAAGGATTCAGGGGACACTCAGAAAAAGGATGAGGGAAAGCAGCCAAAGAAAGACAACAAAGAGAATGCAACTAATTCCAATTCCAAAGAGGGCCACAAACAAAATTATAAAGGTAAGCCACAACCCACCTCCCCAAGGCCCTCCTTCTTAGGCCCTGTTTGTTTTCCCTGTGTGCCCACTCTACTTCCTACTCTCACTGAGCCTGCATCTCCTCTGGGGACCCGGACACTCTCTCGAGGCTGCGCTCGACATGGGGAACTACTGCTGATTTATGGACCCTGCATACATGCATGAGAGCATGCTGCACCAACAACAATTGAAGTTCTATTTTCTGCAGTGTGCACATTCCGTGAGGACACAGGCTGAAAACATCCTGCCTGGTGAGTGCACCTCCCGGATCACCGTGACTTTTGCCTTTGTTGTGTTTCAGCCATACTATGGCTGATGCTAGTTACCACCTTCCAAGATGGCGGTAGATACCAACTTTCCCTTTGTCTCTACCTGCCCAGCTCTTGCCGTAGTACGATTGGTCCCTGGCCTGTACTTTAGGGCCAATCCCACGCCGGCAGGTGGACGCCGGCCCTCCTCCCCAAGGCCCACCTTCTAAGGCCCTGTTTGTTTTCCCTGTGTGCCCACTCTACTTCCTACTCTCACTGAGCCTGCATCTCCCCCTCCTCTGGGGACCCGGACACTCTCTCGAGGCTGCGCTCGACATGGGAAACTACTGCTGATTTATGGACCCTGCATACATGCGTGAGAGCATGCTGCACCAACAACAATCGAAGTTCGTTTTTTCTGCAGTGTGCACATTCCGTGAGGACACAGGCTGAAAACATCCTGCCTGGTGAGTGCACCTCCCGGATCACCGTGACTTTTGCCTTTGTTGTGTTTCAGCCATACTATGGCTGATGCTAGTTACCACCTTCCAAGATGGCGGTAGATACCAACTTTCCCTTTGTCTCTACCTGCCCAGCTCTTTCCGTAGTACGATTGGTCCCTGGCCTGTACTTTAGGGCCAATCCCACGCCGGCAGGTGGACGCCGGCCCTCCTCCCCAAGGCCCACCTTCTAAGGCCCTGTTCGTTTTACCGGTGAGTCCCTCCCTTTTCATTTTCCTGCTCTGTATTTCCTCCACTGTCCCCCCTCTTTGCTCCTTCGTTTCTCCATGTTGCACCCTTGTCCCCCCACCCCCCCTGCTCCTTGTTGCTCCCCTGTCCCCCCTCCCCCCTCCATGCTCTGTGTTGCTCCCCTGACCCCCACCCCCCTCCTGCTCCTTGTTGGTTCCCTGTCCCCCCTCCCCCCTCCATCCTCCGTGTTGCTTCCCTGTGCCCCCACCCCCTCCATGCTCCGTGTTGCTTCCCTGTCCCCCCACACCCCCTCCTTGCTCTGTGTTGCTCCCCTGTGTCCCCACCCCCCTCCTGCTCCTTGTTGCTCCCCTGTCCCCCCTCCCCCCTCCATGTTCCGTGTTGCTCCCCTGTCCCCCCCACCCCCTCCTGCTCCATATTTCCTCACCTGTCCCCCCTCTTTGCTCCTTTGTTTCTCCGTGTTGCTCCACTGTCCCCCCACCCCCCTCGATGCTCCGTGTTGCTCCCCTGTCCCCCCAGCCCCACTCCTGCTCCATGTTGCTCCCCTCTTCCCCCCTCCCCACCTGAATTGTCCCCTTGCCCCCTCTCCTCTCTCCCTTTTCTTCTCCTACCCCTCCATATCCCATGCCCCTCCCCTGTTATTTGTCTAACGACCCTCTGGCCCTCTCTCCCTTGTTCTCCTTTGGTGTGGTCTTCTCCCTCTCTCCACTCTGCTAGCTCATATCCTTGCTTAGACATGCTTTATGGCTGCATGTCTTGTCCCCCCCTCTATCACCCCTCTCCCCTCTTCCCCCTCTTTCTGTCCCTCATGCCATTGGCACTTATTCCTATCATGTGTCCCTTGACCTTTGATAGCAGCCTGTCTGTCCATCCTCCCCCTCTTCTTGTTTTTCACTTGCACTACATTAATTGTCATCATGCATTAATGTTACTCCTTGTTTGTTCTCATGTTCTTTCCCTCCCACTCCCCTCCATAAATGTTTCAGCACTTGCACTATCAGAAATGCTGCCAGGCCTAGTACGGTAGTTATTTTCACATTCTGAATTGTTTCAAGGACTTGTAAGAATGTAATTTTGTTTCTCCCATGTTCCCTCCCTCCTTGAAGCGCTTTGAAACAAATTGTGTATAGGCGCTATACAAATAAACAATCAAACAAACAAATAAACAATCAAACAAGAGAAACCTCATCAGGCTAGTGTACCTTCTGATCCCAGACCAGAAGGAGGTCAGAACAAGCCACCATTCATAAAGACATTTGGAAAATGTTATGTTTGTGGTTCAACTGACCATGTGAAAGGGGATCCCAGATGTAAGGGTAAACCTTCAGGGATCCACACGGTCTCCTTAGCCTTCACTCCAGATGAGGAAGTACCAATGACCAGTGGAAACTTTCAACTACTTGCTGAAGAACCCATCCGAGTCTCAGCTAGTGTATCTTTAGTATCCTTGGGGTTGTGTGAACAACAGAATTTAGATGTGTATAATTCTATCCCAAATAATACTAAAGAGTATTATAAGGACAGTGTCCTAGTCAATGGTCAGGAGACCCCTGCCATTAGAGACACTGGGTCCAGCATAACTGTGGTGGATGTATCATTTTTTAAGGTAGAGGATGTTGCTAAGGCACCCAAATGCCTCACCAAGTTAGCTGGAGGGCCTGTGCAGATGCTTCCCCAGTTACCAGCTCTCATCCAGTGCAATGACATGACTGTCAGAATATCTGTTAGTATCCAATCTGAAGTACCTGGAAGGGTGTTGTTGGGCAATGATCTGAAAGATCTTGGAGTAGTATCCAGTACTCCTAGACCTCCTAGTCAGAGATTACAGGAGCTCACCAGACCTGCAAGGGAGAGGACCTTAAGAGGCTCTCCCGAGGAGATGATAGAAAAAGAAATCACTCCTACTCCACTGGAGTTACTAACTGAAATTTCGAGACAACCAGAAGCAAAGGGGAAACCCAAGACTTGAAACCAGCAGAAAGCACTCCAGTGCTTCCAACCAGGAGATCTCCTAGGTTGTCAAAAATCACACCTGTGATTCCTCCTCCAGCTTCGACTGAGAGGGAGGTACAACCCTGTGTGGTTGAACTAGAACCTGAGGACTCAGATCTAGTAGAAGGCCAGGATCCTATAGGAGATCTGAACCCTTTGGACCATCCTGAGCTGCAGTCTTTACTGGCAGAAGGGGGCCCCAACAGGGCAGCCTTCAGGAGGGGACAAAGAGAATGTACAACTCTGGGAGGTCTTCGCCACCAGGCGGCTACTTAGCTTGAAGGGCAAGAGCCTGGGAAGTATAGGTTACACTGGGAAGATGGCCTCTTCTATAGTGAACCGACTGAGTCAACCCCTGGAGACTACAAAAGACTTGTAGTGCCCCAAGAGAACAGACTCCAATTCTTGCAACTAGCCCATGAGATACCTTTGGCTGGTCACTTGAGATTCAAGAAGACCAAGGAAAGGCTCTCTCTCCTTTTATTGGCCTAAAATGGGGGCTGAAGTAGATAAATACTGCAAGAGTTGCCACACCTGCCAAACTTCTTGTAAGAGTGTTTCCAAGAATGTGGCACCCTTAATGCATCTCCCTGTGGTGGGAGTACCATTTGAGAGGATGGGAATCGACATTGTCGGTCCTCTTGACCCTCCAACCTCTTCAGGCAACAGGTTTATCCTTGTTGTAGTAGACCATTCTACTAGGTAACATGAAGCAATTCCTATGAGGACTGTTACAGCTCAGGCTGTGGCTAAGGCCCTCCTTGGTATTTTTCCCAGGGTTGGGTTTCCTAAGGAGGTAATATCCGACAGGGGGTCAAATTCTATGTCCCACTACATGAAGGCCATGTGGAAATACCGTGGAGTTACCTACAAGTTCTCAACAGCATACCACCCTCAGACAAATGGATTGGTAGAAAGGTTTAACAGAACCATGAGGAGCATGATAGGAGCTTTAGAAGACCCCCTTAAGAAAAAGTGGGATCTTCTACTGCCATGCCTTGTCTTTGCATATCCAGAAATCCCTCAGGAGGGAGTGGTTTACAGTCCCTTCAAACTTCTCTATGGCCATCCAGTCAGAGCCCATTAGCCCTGATCAAGGAGGGGTTGGAGAGTGCTCCTTCCCCCAAAGCCAGTCAGAGTGACTGACTATGTGATGGGACCCCGGAGGAGAGTGTCACACATGATGGCTGAGGCAAGTGATAACCTGAAAGCAGGTCAGGCTCTGGTTAAGCATTGGCATGACCAGAAGGCCAACATGGTTGAGTTCGCTCAAGACCAGCTAGTTCTTGTTATGGTGCCAAAAAGGTAGAGGGCCTGGCAGGACAAGTGGATAGGATCCTTCAAGATTGTAGGAAAACTTGGAGAGGTGAACTATCTGGTGGACTTAGACAATCCTAAGGAGGCTCCCAGAGTCTTTCACACCAACTGTCTAAAAGCTCATGTCTCCAGACGAGAACTCGGAGCTTTGCTTCTAGCCTCAGCTCAAGAGGAGGAGGAGAGAGAACCTCTGCCTGACCTTCTCATAAGCAAGCCTTTAGATGAGCAAATAGAAGGAGTTAATCTCTCTTCTAATCTGACTTCTGAACAACAGGAGGAGTGCAAAGTTTTGTTAAATCAATTTGCCCCCTTGTTTTCACTTTCACCAGTTTTGACCCCTTGGGGCCAACATGACATAAACACTGGTGACCGTTTATCTGTCAAAAGCAGGGGTTACAGAATGTCAGAACATGTAAGAACCCACATCAAAGGAGAGGTCAACAAGATGCTTGATCTCGGGGTAATAGAACCCTCTACTAGTCCATGGTCTAGCCCAGTTGTGTGAGAACCAAAGGCAGGATCCAAGGAGTTGAGATTCTGTGTGGACTATAGAGCTCTAAATGCAGTCACTAAGACTGATACCCATCCTTTGCCAAGGACAGATGAGCTGGTAGATAGACTTGGTTCAGCCAAGTTCCTCAGCACATTTGATCACACATCAGGCTATTGGCAAATAGCCCGGACAGACCATGCCAAGGAGAAAACTGCATTCTCCACCCCAGTTGGCTTATACCAGTTTAAGGTTATGCCTTTTGGATTAAAGAATGCACCTGCTACATTCCAAAGGATGGTTAACCAGGTTCTGAATGGGATGGAGGACTTCTGCATGGCATACTTTGATGACATTGCAGTGTTCAGCCCTACTTGGAAAGAACATGTCGACCACCTAGGATATGTTTTGCAGGCTCTTGAGCAGGCCCATCTGACCATAAAGACAAGCAAATGTCCAACTGGTCAGAGTAAAGTGGTCTACCTTGGACATGAGGTAGGAGGTGGAGAAATAAGGCCTTTGCTCAGCAAAATAGAAGCTGCGCAAAAATGGACAACACCTACTACTGAAACCCAGGTGAGAGCCTTCTTAGGTCTCACTGGGTATTACAAGAATTTCCTTGAGAACTATGGGACCATAGCTTCTCCACTGAATGTAATCTCTTCTCCTAAATTCCCTGAAAAGGTCAAATGGAATGAGGAGTGCAATCAGGCCTTTGAAAGCCTAAAAAGAGCCCTTTGTCAAGCTCCAGTTCTAAGAGCTCCTGACTATCACCAACCCTTCATTGTGCAGACAGATGATTCAAATACAGGTATAGGTGCAGTCCTTAGTCAACTGGATGAGAAAGGTAGGGAACACCCAATTTGCTTCATCAGTAGGAAACTGAAGGAACCTGAGACAAGGTGGGCAACTATTGAGAGACAATGATTTGCCATTGTGTGGTCTCTGAAGAAGTTTAAGCCATACTTGTATGGTTCTACTTTCACCATTCAGACTGACCACCAACCCTTGAGATGGTTGATACAAATGAAAGGGGAAAACCCCAAACTGTTAAGATGGTCAATCTGCCTCCAAGGGTTTGATTTTACCATTGAGCACAGGTCAGGATGTCACCACCAACATGCTGATGGTCTCTCTAGGATGTTTTTAACTGACTAGAGGTAAGAGACTCATCCAGGAGTGGATTAGATCCTCCTGTCCCTTAGTGTGGGGGGGGGGAGTGTTAGGGAGAATTCTCTTATATGGCTAATTTCCCTTACCTATAGAGTCCCCCAGCAGCTTTGCTGGATTTGAGGGGTTTATTTTTTTCTCTTGCTAAGAGTGAGACCCTTTTTCCCAGTCTTAGACAGATTGCTAGTGTGTGTTCTAGGCTATCTTGTGTGCTTCTGGTCTATTGGGTATTTCCCACCCTCATAGGAATCATCTTTTTACATGTGTGGTACACAGCACCCTCTCGTGCCGTACCACAGGGGTGTCATAGCAACCCCCAAACACAGACTCCATACCCTGGGACTGATTACTGTCTCCCAGGGCATGTAAAGTCCCCATTGACATTACTAGTCAATTCTTATGAACAAATCCAGTACAACCCAACTTACTATGGAGGTACTGGGAAGGGTTAATAGTTTTTCCCTAGAGTTCATTTTGGATGGGGTACCGTACAGTCCCTCTCTCAAAAGTTGCTGGCTGGTGGCAGTGGTTTCTACCATAAATATTCGACCGCAAATATTTTCCTATGGGATTTTCCCATTGTTCGAGGTTACCACTTTTACTGACAGCCTTATTTTAATATTAACTTTACTCTGGTAGGTTTTTATTGGCAGAACTTTGATTTAATTTCTTTCTCGTGTCTTTCTCTATAATCCTAACCCAGGTCGGGGATCCTTTGTTCGTCCTTTCGGCGGGCTTCTGCACAGAAGCCCTCCACTCGGCGCCACTGAGTCTGGGGTAGATCGGATGTGTGGGACGGGGAATAGGCACCCTGGACAGGGTTGCAGTCGCACTCTGCCCTGATAGGCTGGGGGGTTCTCCCACCAGGAGAGCCACCCCACTGTGTGAGTGACAGCTAGGCTGTATGAATGGGGGTCTTGCTGCATAAAAGCAGGGTCCTGAGGACTGGAGGACAAGACGTCGCCACTGGAACTAAGAAACCGAAGAGGAGAGAAGCCAAAGACATCTGCAATGACTGAACCACCGGTGAAGCCCTGCTGCAGATCCTCACCACTTTTCTCCAACGACTCGAGAAGATCTTCACCTACAAGAGTCTTCTTCCTTTGAGCTGGTGGGCCCAACCAGTTCGCCAATCGCCTTCTGGGACCTGCCTTGGTTTTATCGACAGTGCAAAGCACTAGGAGACCGGATAGCCAGGCACCCGGACTTCGATTTAAAGGAGCGTACCTTTTACTCGTTTTGGCAGCACTGCGGCTGGTTTCATCCCTGGGCAGTGCAGTAACTCGAACCTTCCTCCACGACGAGAGCCTCTCTTCCTCTGCTGGATCTCCCAAACTGCAGGAACTGCCAGGAACTACTGCCACCACAGGAGTCTCTTCCACTTTTAAGGTACCCTGTTCCGCCAGGCCTCCCTTTTCGTTGGGTACTGCTAAAGGTGTTTAAAATCCTTTTCTTACCTACTGGGTTGGCCGCCCCTATCATCTAACTTTGGGCCTCATTGCACGGACGGGGGTGGACCAAGGTGCTATTAGTAAATACCGGCACCGCCTTGGAGGAAAGGGGAATTACCGCCCTATTCCAAGGTTGGTGGGACGGTAATTCCCCATTCCCCCATTGCCCTTCCCCATTCCCATTTTTGCCCCATAGGACATAATGGGAATGGGGAAGGTGCTAATTATGGCACTGCAAATTGCGGTACCGTAATTAGCTCCCTGGTCCCTTTGCGGGTTGGTTTTTAACGCCTGCAAAAAGCAGGCGTTACAGTCTCCAACCGGCAAAGGGACCTCGTAGTAAGGCGGTAAGGGTTAACAGTCACCGCTACTATTAACGGTGATGTTAACCCTTACCGACGTCCGTGTAATGAGGCCCTTTGTCTTTCACCTTCTGCAACCGCCTTTTCGAATCGTTAAACAAAGACTTGACTGCAGCGACTAGAACATTTTGCTCCTGGGCACTTTGCCTTGTACCACTGACCCTGGCACGAGCCTATTGACTCTGGCTAAATCTGTTACAGCTGCCTTCTCTAGATTGCTTCTCACCTAGAAATGTGTTGGTGCACCTAACTCTTATAACCACCCTTTCCTTCCCTCTTTTTAAACTTGTGAAGTGCCATTTTGCTCGGTTTTCACCTCAGTATTACATATGCTAAAGTACTGCCTTGCCTAACTTGTTCACAATCTTCTTGTGAAGTGTTGCTGGTGTATTTATAAGTATATTCCTGTATAACTTGTCCTTTCCCTCCCTTTTGAGAAATTGTTAGAGTGCCATTTCTGCTTTGTTTTCACAGTGCTGTTTTGCTCAGTTTTCACTCTTGCTCAAACGTGTCTACAATTTAAATAGGGAGTTGTGTATACTTTTCTTGACTGATTTAACTTGCTTTTATAATAGTGATTTGTGTGTGAACATCAGAGTGTGTAAAATAAATATATATATTCTTTTTGATACAAAGCTTTGGTCAGTGTTTCCTTGTTCCATAGTATTGAAGTCCTAATGTGTAAACCCTGAATACTGCTCATCTCCCTCTTGAGATAAGTCTTTCTGCTTAGCCACAGCTACCAACTGAATCTTTGTGGTACAAACTGATACCAAAAGGGGATTTATTGCCTATACCTGTAGACTTAATCTTCTGTAGTGCTCCCTAAGGGAACTGCACAGGATTCTGTCTAACAGCTTCCCTGAGGGGCAGTTTTTCCAAACACGGGAAAGCATAAAGAGTGGCTGTAGCCCCACCCCCTTCTCCATGTGGCTTCACTGTGCTGCCATGGTGTGGGCCATGCGCTAGAAGGTGTTCAAATTAATGTTGTGGGGCATTGCCGTGGCCTCCCTTGGGGAGCATGTGGTGCTCTGTTGTCTATCCCTGGTGGTCTTGTATGGTTGCTGCATTTTCTCTACTGCACCCGCTGGCACTGGGTCACGGTATGCTGCTCCGGGGAATGCAGTGGTGCGCTCTCTCTCTCTGCACATCTGGCATTTCAGTTTTTGTAAGTAGGTTGTATGAATCACTGATGGGTGACAGTACTGCAGGTTGTTTCTCTGCCCAGTTAGGCTATCCTTCATGGTCTTGCAAAAAACAAAAAGGAAACGCTTGACCAGTACTTTTTCCCTGAGGTATGGCGTGATGCAAGTGGGTGCTGCCCATTTGCATACCCATTTGCATGCAGGCATTTGGGGAGGGGACGTGAATTGGCTATATCTTAACTTCCACCCACTCCAGGCTGAGAGGGTTTCCTCCCCCATCTTGGTAGGGTCAGGTTACTGACCTTGTCACTCACGCGACCCCTTCTCCTAAGTCGCCCCCTTCGCACCGGCCACTGCTGACTAAGAATAGGGGAATAGAAAGTCTACATTTGACTGCTCTGCCCCAACCTGGCTTTTCCCTTTGAAGGAGTATGGCTGTAGGGTCAAGAACAATCTGAAAGGAATGGCATTGGTAGCCTTATTCCTTTACATCCAGACCAATGTGTGGTCTATGACAAGTTTAAACTGACAGTTGGTAGATAGAAACGGATGCTCAATATGACCCACTTGAATGTCAAGCATTCTAGTTCAACCAAAGGAATGTTCTTTTCTCTGGGAAATAGCCTCCTTCTGGCAAATATGATGGGGTTCTCGTCACCCTCAACATGTGACACAAAAACGGCCAGAGCAATAGATGAAGCATCTGTTTGAAGGATACATTCCTTAGTAAAGTATGGCATGAGTGATACTGGTCTTCTGCAAAGTGTGTCTCAGTTGTTCGAAAGCTTTTTGAGCCCCGGTGTCCCAATTGATGATATTTAAATGACCTTTAACCGTTTTTCATTCAGGGGTCTGGCTTTCTCTTAAAAATTCAATATGTACCTCCGATAGTATTCCACAAGTCTGAGAAAAGCCTGAACATCTTCTGCCGTAAAAGGTAGTAATCAACATCACTCAGCCCAACGTCTCGATCAATTCAACTATTGGTTCCATTGGATATGCGTTGAATCAGGAGATTTCATTAAGGAACTAGAAGCCAATGCAAATATGACAGGTGTGGTCAGGCTTTGGTATGTGGTAGGTCTGAAGGAGGAGACAGACCAATGGGTGCCATGTTTCAACAAGGTTTATTATAAAATAATAAAGAAAATGCCTAACCTTCCTTATCCTAGTGGTTTCCCTACTGTCAGGAGCCAGGAATGAGACACTTAAACTGAAGACTCATGACCTTCGATTGTAAACTTTTATTCAAACAAATGGGGGCTGTCCATAATCTAGGAGGTATTTCCCTACCTCAACTAAAACTAATGGGTCTGTCCTTTGTCAAGATGTCTAAACCAAAATATGTCCTGTGTCCGGAATCCTATTCTGGCCCTCACACACTAATAAATAACATAAGGTGCAGAGGGTATTGTCTCTGATTCTCAAAGATGCCCAAAAGTTCCAATCCAACACAAATATTGAAATCCAACAACAAGGTTTCAATGGACAATGTTCACAGTTCCAAGGAGTGGCTCCATTCCCCAGATTCTTTGTATTAATATGGAAAATTCAAACAAAGAATAGTCCCAAGAGGATCACTCCCTCCTTTTGGCATGTTCACAGTTCGTCGGGTAATAGCTCCCTTCCCCAGGTTTCTCTTTACCTTTCATATGATTCTGATCCTAAGGGCATGTATGTTCTTAGGGATTCTCCTTTCATGTTATTACACCTTAGATGTGGTTCGAGACCCGCAGAATACCTGGTATCTTCCCCTGCCAGGCTCTTCTTGTCCACTTACAATAGTTTACAATCACAAGGGCATGGATTTTCCTTGAGACTCTGTTCCAGATTTATAACAGTTCACACTTCGCAAGGGCATGAACATGCCTTGATATTCTTGTATACCATGTACACACACGTGAGTTTGCCTGGTGTAATCCCCTGCCAGGATTTTTATACAATCTTTCAAACACTTTGCTTCACCTGGTACACTCTCCTGCCAGGACTTTATTTTACAAACATTCAGCTTCACCTGGTATACTCTTCTGGCAGGACTTTATTTTACGAACATTCAGCTTCACCTGGTATACTCTCCTACCAGGACTTTATGCTATGCCTTTTCCTTTTTATCCATGAAACAACATTAGCCCACTTCTGGCTTATCCACTCTTGATTCATACAGTTCTTTTCAATATCTGCTTCCCCTTTCATCAAAGGGTTCTTTGCCCCTTTTACAAGAGCATTCCCTTTTACTTCATTCTAGCCCTTGAGATATAGGTCCACGTTGTTTGCTTCACATATACATTAACTTCTTCATTAGCCTCCCTTTGTGTCTTTCGCTTTATTCTTATGAAGCGGTACACTCGTCAGGCAACCCTGTAACCCGTCTGTCTTCCCTTGGCTTACCGGTAGCTCTCTGTGATCCCTCATTTCAGTTCCCTCCCTTCTGTGTTATTCTAACAGAGTGGCATATGCTTGCAGGCAGCCCAGTGACACGTCCTGTGCTTACCGGTTGCTTCTTGCACTCCTTCGCTCTGGGTCTTCTCAACTTGCTGGATTGGCGTGCGTCTGTCAGGGTTCCATTGCATGTCTCTTCGTCCGATCATAAAGTGGTCCTGCATAAGAACAAACATTCCAGAATCCACAATAGAGTAAACAGTTTTCACCCTAAAGCGGGACGCTCTTTACTTCCTCTGAACCATGGTTCGTCTTTTTACTCGCTCCATTTCAGGAAACGCTATGGGTTGCCTTGGAGACGCTGGCGCCCCTTGCATTCATGTAGGCTTTCAGGCCTACGATGCCGCGTTAGGCGTGCGGTCAGCTGACCGGTATTTAAGCCCCGCCTCCGTGCATGGCGGTGCTTTTGAATTTGTAATAACTTCTTAAGCTACGCATCTTGTTACCTTGACTTCTGGCTCCTTGAATCCCTAGTTTTCTGTGTGACGTTCCTGCCTTGTTCTTGTCATTGCCTTCGTCTTACCCGCTCATTGCTAGACCCAGAACGGCCACGGACTGTATTCACTTCATCCCACAAGTCTTACCTGCTCATTGCTAGACCCGGAACAGCCACGGACTGCATTTGCCTCATCCCACAAGTCTTATCTGCTCATTGCTAGACCCGGAACGGCCACGGACTGCAATCGCCTCATCCCCCAAGTCTTATCTGCTCATTGCTAGACCCGGAACGGCCACGGACTGCAATCGCCTCATCCCCCAAGTCTTACCTGCTCATTGCTAGACCCGTAACGGCCACTGACTGCATTCACCTCATTCCTCACGTCTTACCCGATTATTGCATATCTCGGAACATTCACGGACTGCCTGGTTTTCTTCTTCACATCTTACCTGTTTGCCAAGACCTAAGTCATTTGGATTGTGTCATCTACAATAATTGCTACGTCTTCACTTTTTCCCGTCCAAAGACTTTAAGGAACAGAAAGAACTGTCACGCATCGGCGCAAGGATCAAAGGACATTAGCACAATGGCGCAAGGATCAATAGACTCTTTAGGCGTCTTTGTGCTGGCGGGAATTGGAAACAGGATATTGTGTTTCCAGGACTACCACTTCATTTCTCAAAATACTTCTGCTGTTTCTATCTCGACCACTCAATTGGTAAGCACATACAGTTAGGTTCTTTCTTTTTTCATACTCTTAATATCCTCCTGGTAATTGTTGCCTTTCTTGTTTCAAGATACTCACCAATCTAGCTTGGAACTATTCAGTCCCATTCTGATTTTCTTGCTTGTGAGTATCGGGTCTGCACCTTGTTTTGAGATAACAGTGTTTAAGAAAAGTGTTAATACTTGGTTACTTTTTTCTTGCAGCCAGCTGTCAGAGTACCAGGGTGTACAAATATTTTCGGGCAGTCTGCACCTCAAGCTGTCCTTTTGTACTCTTGAGGGGTACATTGTCAGAAAGACTCAATTGCATCACGACGTGTCAAGCCATCACTACTGGATTTAGGCAGTGGGCCCTAACAGCATCCCAACCTGCTGCCTTCAGTTCTCAGACGGCAAACCATCTACTTATGGGCTTTTGTCTCCCCCATTTGGGCTTGCTTCCATACTATCTTCTATGGTGTGGTTCCCTTCAGCGTGGTTCTTGGCATCGGTACAGGATGCAGTGCAGTCCAGCATCTGCAGTTCTCTCCTCCCGTCCCCTTCTCCCTGTCAGCTGTAGCAGATGCCGTTTTAAACTTCCTGGCATGATTGCATAGTCTCCAAAGACTAGACCCTTGCATTGGTTTACCGGTCTTAGTCTTCTTTATTGCTCCACTGCTCTTTCTCGCCTCATTTATTATGTGACTGTTGATGGAATGACGTGGCAGAAGCTAATACTGGTCCTCAGTGGGAGTGATCCTTGCTACTCCCTGCCTCTTCCTAATCCCATTTGTTAGCATATTGTTCTTTGTGGGCTGTTGGGGGGGGTACTAAATGTAGATCTAATAAGAGGCTGTGGGAGAGTGTTACAATAAGCCATTAGGGCAGCTGGAGTTTACTATAAGTCTCCCTCACACTGGGACGAGTATGATTAGTCCTGTTAGTATTCTCCCTCTTCTGGTAATTGTGGCACACAATGGGACAAATATGATTACCCCACTCTTTATGTTCGTCTTTGTAACATTCATAGGTATCACTGTTCCCCCTTTTTTCTTCCGCCTGCTTCCCACAGTCTCCCGCTCTCCCATTTACCTTTGGTGGAATGAGTCTGCGTCACCAGTTTAGCGTTCCTTCTTGCTCCACACTCGCTACTTTGTAGAAGGGCTTCTCTGCTTTCTTCTGTTTTCTCAGGATACACTCTTTGGTGTCCTGAAGTGGTGTCTGCTCTGTAAGGGTCCTTCATGTCCTTTCCCTCTTGGCCACCACTTCTCGCATCAAGTTATCTCCTGGGGACTACCTCAAGTTCACAGAACGTTTGGGTTGGCTGTTGCATGCCTCTCTCTCTACACGCTGGGGTAGGGGTTTTCCATCAGCTCCAGACGCAAGTCCCTTCTGGGACTAGCAGCCTCTGGACACTCGGCTGCTCACCGCATAGCGTACCTCGGGCACTACTCATCTCGCTCAGTCTGCCACCGTGCAGACTAGCATTCTCCCCAAGTCACCGACTCTCCTCAGCCGCCCGGTTTGAAACTCCTTGGCTCTCTGAATCCTCCAATTGTTATCATGCAAAGCTGGGGCCTCCCCATCCTGTCACCATAGTGCTTTCTTTGTGTTGCACTTGGGTTCGTTATTACTCTTTTTGGCTTCTTCGTCAAGTATATGGTAGGCAGGCATTCTTCATTACTCCTGTGACCTTACCCCTCGCAGTACCACACTGATCTCTTCCTTCACTAATTACATTACATAGTACATACCAGAGGAGTCTTGCTGTTTGTCTTTTATTGGAACTGGTTTGGGTATTTGAGGATAATTTAAAGGGAGTTCCTAATTGGAAAGGGAGTCCTTAATCCCCAAGAGGGGAGTCTCTCCCAGTCAGGCCCGGCTTACTGCCACTGCGTGGTGGGCTATTGGGAAGTGCACCCACCTCCCTAGCATCACAGGAAGGGGCTCCCCCTTGTGTAAAGTGATAGAATCCCTTGATTTGTCACATACCCTTTCCCTTGGGCTTTTGGCTTCACTATCTTCACCAACACAGAATCTGCGGAGGAAATCAACGTTCCCTTGCTCTATCCCTTGTCTGTGCTTGACAGTGAAACAGTAGGGCTGCAGGTCAAGGAACCATTGCATAATGTGAGTATTGGAATCCCTCCTAAGACTTAGCCAGACAAGTGGGGAATGGTCAGTAACTAGTTGGAACTTTGGTCCAGTTAAGTAATATTTTAAATAGGTAACTGCCCACTTAATGGTTAGATCCACCAAATCAATTGTGACATAGTTCTGCTCTCGGGGAAACAATGTACGGCTAATGTACAAAACAGGATGCTCAGTGCTGTCATACTCCTGAGAGAGAACTGCTCCCAGACCCACCTTGGAGGCGTCCGTCTGTAGGATGAAGCTGCTTCTGAGGCATCTGGCTCAACTATATGTGGCGTACACTTATCCGGCTGCAGTAGTATTGGGGCTTCAGTGAATAACGTTTATAGATCTCGAAAAGGCTTTATCCTGAGTAGCTGTCCCGACGAATGGTACTCCTTTTTTCAACAATTGGGTGATCGGCAAAACAATGTTTGAAATACCTGGAAGGTTTAAAACCCCAAATTCTAAATTAGTCTCTTGTACAAAAAGTATATCCACCCCTGCTTGTTTGATTCCCTTATTATCATTGATCTTTTCGGTGGGGAGTTAAGACCTTTAACATTCAGGGACCCAGTTCGTCCTCCGTTAATGCACATCCTCATGTTTCATAGTGCTCATCATACAGGACCCCTGTTCTTGGCTCATGCATTCCATATTTCCCAACTGACACCCCTCTTTCTTTTTCCTCCCCCAAACAAGACCTTAAACAAATAACAAAACACATGTTATGAACCACTGATTCCCCTTTCCTCCCTTACCCCCCAAAGCTTCCCACTAAGGGTTGTTTTTTCCCCATGCTGAGATGCCCTAAGAATCTAGGGCCACTCAGAAGAGATCCCTTGCCCTCACCTTAACCTATTTCAACTTAGAAAGCAAAACCACCAGTACTATTCTAGTTTGGCAATAGTGTCTAGGCAAATTGTGTCGGCAAACTTAAATGTTTTTTCACAGCCTGGTCATTTCTTTGATCTGAGGTTATGTACTGTGAGAAACCTGAAGGTGTCTCCCTAGCTAGTCTCTGGGGATCTGTCATCAAGGTGGCCAGGACATGGCCATCGCTATTGGATCCAATTCCTGGGGGTGGGCCAGTGAGGGAGGATCACCTGGATGGGGGGTCCTTGGGGAGTAGGAGTGGGACACTGACGGGTGAGACGCGGTATCCCCCTTCTTTCAACACCTTTTCCCCATCCTCCCACGTAGGATATTCGAAAACACTGCCCCCCCTTTCCAACATGAAATGTCTCAATACAAGGGTCAGGCAAAGTCAGGCAATTGACCAGAATCACACACACCTGACTGCCATTTCCCTTCCCCATTGGGATAAAAGGTGGCGCATGAGAGCACGTTACGAGCAAGGCATACCACACGATATGACAGCTAACTCAGCATGGCAGTTCAAGAGGTGGAGAAAGACGGTGCATACAGAAAGGGTGACAAGGAAAGAAGTGACCTTTTCCTTTATGATCGAGGCCCGGGAATCCTCTGCAGAAGGAATCGTAAGACTACGAACAATAGCCAGTGTGTGTTGCAGCAAATGTCAATGGTACACAAGACCCTCCGCCAAAGAGAAAGGAAGCCAAGCCGTTCATTACAGCCGGTGAGACGAGGAGAGAGTCGATAAGAAACCGAACTGTGTTGAACGAAAAGTAGCAAGCGGCTAATTGAACTGTGAAAGCATAAAGAGCTATTGATATTAGAAGGGGGAAAACCAGCAGCAGAGGAGTTCAGCACCACGTGGGTGCTCACTCAGGAAATTCTAGAAGAATACTGATTGTTGAAACTACCATATCCAGAAGGCCTTGGAAGAAGGAAAAAAGGGTGTCAAACTGGTCATAGAGGGATCTTGTAAAATCCTCTGTACAGTCAACAGTCTTTGACCGACAGATGATTGTGAAGCGAAGGGAAATGAATCCCACTTGGTGAAATTAGCGAATGAACAGTGTGTTGCAAATGTTCGCAAGAGTGAACCTGGTGGAGGGATGCTGACAAAAAGGGTTAAAGCCTGATGTCCCCATGAACAGTGTGTTGACAGGAGTGAACCTGACCGAGGGATGTCCACAGTGAATTGTTTGAAAAGACATTAAGGTTCATGAATGCAAGAAAAGCCATAGTGAATCTGACGAAGGAACGCTGACGTCTGAGAGGGGTCCTAGCCCAAAAGAGGGAGATCCAAGGGTGGAAAGTCATCACCCCAATGTTCATTTTGGAAAAGAACATTTTGTTTGTTTGAATACATCAGGCCCTCTAAGGAAAGAGACTTTTATTGAAAACAGACTTTATCATCGAAGAACCTGATAGCTGGTATGGACCTGTCAGCTGGTACTGTGAAGACTCGAGTGTGTGCTGTGCTCAGGAAACCGACCTTGTCCCGTGCTCAAAACGTGGGGAAGGGAAACCCCTGGAAATCACATCCTGACTTATTATTTGTGAACATTTCTTTCTTTATTAAAACCCATCCCACACTCTTTCTGTAATTCGTTTTTTGTATATTCCTTTTACTTTGACAAGACGCCACAAGGACTGCCTTATTTTTCATTTGATGGTCGAAGCTTGTTCCCATCTTAGATTTAGGTTTAGGTTAGGCATTTTTCCATCCTGCATTTACAGTTTAATAAACACCCTTGAAATGTGATCACTTCTGTCTGTCTTTACTGTTGCCCCCATGAGTTCCTTACAGTCCCCAATGACTTCTTTAGATATTGATAATCCAAGCCATTCCAATCCTCCAAAATCGTTATCACATGGTATTGAACCTACACAACTTTCTCAAGCCTGTTGGGTGATCACTCCTTGGTTGAGATTTCCTGCCCCCAGTTTATTGTTTGCTTGTTAGGCACTTACACAGCAAATACATTCTGTTTTAAAGCGCCCAAAGGGCAACACGGAGGGAACAAGGGATTGCAGTACAATTAAAATATACAAGAAATACAGTGGAGGAAGTGACGGCCAAACCTACTATATCTTGTGAGTATTCAGGACGTGCAAGTGCAGCAAGGAAGAGAGCAGTGGGTTAGGTGTTGGTGTTGTCTGTACTCGTGAGTAAGCCATAGATGAAGTGCAAGGTATGGTAAGTGCAGAAGCCGCATTGGGTGGAAAAGTGCGAGTCTCCAGTGTGTCATGGGTATCAGGCAGGTAGTTGGGGCAAGCTGGGTGGAGGCTTGGCAGGCCCGGCATAGGCACACAAAGAACCCATAACAAATCCCTCCTTTCATTCCTTCCTAGTGTTTGTATTAACTTCCTGGTTACCACTTCCTGTTGCCAAACAGGAAGTGCATGATAACTTATGAGCTCTCTAGTGTTTGGGTGTGCATGGCTATATAAGCCACAGCCAAGATTCTTCCAGTGCTTCGTGTTGCTTATTGTGAGCTGTATCAGCAACACACTTGCCGTGCTCTGGATCATCCTGCTTCTGCTTACCTGCTCCGGCTCATCCTGCATCTGCTTACCTGCCCCGGATTATCCTGTTTCTGCTTACCTGCACCGGATCATCCTGCTTCTGCTTACCTGCTCTGGATCATCCTGCTTCTGCTTACCCTCTCCGGATCATTCAGCTTCAGCTTACCTGGTTCTTACTCCACCCCGCAGCTATCTCCAGTCAAGAGGGGACTTCTACACCGGCACCTATAAGAACAAAGAAGAACAGCGTTAACACGCGCACATCAGTAACGCTGCGCATACTCACCAAATCTTCCCACAACGCTGGAATCCAGGTTAGTTGTACGAGCGCACAAACCCCTGTAAAAGAAAGAAGAGACATTATTCATTGCGCTCGCTCCAATAACACGGACACTTATTTCACTGCGCTCTCTCTCTCTACGCGGTGCATACTTACCAAAAGCCTCTGTACAAACTTACCTAACCATCAAGTCTCCAGTAGCGCTGGAACCTGACTCGAGGCCCTAATACCACATGATTTCTCCTGGAAGGGAAGGGGAGAGACATTACCAGGCGCGCTCGAATTGAAGGCGCTGCGCAAGCCTACCAGCAGCTAGCTTCTACGCGCAGCGCTACTCACGCACAAAAATACCGGCAAACAAAGACAATACGGACAATTATGGACACTCAACATTCTCCGCACAAGGTTCACTTGTGGGAAGGACTTTCTAGCCAGTGAAGAAACTGGTGCCTTGAACTCTCTGCCTCGCTGTGAAGGCATGAAACAGCGTTTGGTATCTGAACTCAGCCTACAGACTTTGGCACCAATCACATGAGTGAATCGCGCCCCTGCGAATGCAGGATGGAGTGCACACCCTACTAAAGATCAAGGTATTCCTCCGGGTGAAACAGGGGAAGGGAAGACTCGGGGTTAAGGGAGGCTTGTCCATCGCTCCTGCAGAGACACAGGTGAGTGTGACAGAACACAAAGCCATCCTCAATACCTCTGCCCGAGAGATGGAAACCTCCGAGGTAGACCAGCTTTCCCCATTGTTAGGTGAACTACGGGCCGAGGTGCATGCAGCCCACTCAGAGACACAAATGCCTTAAGGCACGAACTGGTAGTCAACAGGGACAAAACAGACCATTTGGCAAGACAGCTCCTACAGACCCAAGCTGGTCTAGCACCCTTACCAGGTGGAGTTCCACAGGGGCAGCCTACCATGGCACCTGTTGCCACACCCATTCAGGTATTGCTTCCAGGCAACATCCCTTTAGCACCCCCGGAACGCTTTTTGGGTATCCCAAGAAATTGGGAGCGTTCATGAATCAATGCCGGGCTACATTTCATATGTAAACCAGACACCTTTCTGAATGACCATGCTAAAGTAGCTTTTGTCTTCTCCTATTTAGGAGGGCACAAGGCGGACTGGTCTGTCCCGTTAGTGCTTAGGGACGACCCTTTACTGAGAAATTACCCAGGTTTTCAGCGTGAACTGGAAAAACTATTTGCCCATCGGACTCGAGGTCAGGCCCTGGATGATGAGCTACTCTCTCTGCGACAGGGTGGTCAGGATCTTATTTCATATGTCGCCACATTCAATCGCTTAATAGGCGAATCATGTTGGCCAGAGGAGAAACGAATAACGTTATTTTATCGAGGACTGAGAGGAGAATTAAAAGATTTCTTGGCGCAAGTAGTTAATCCTCCTGAAGATTTCAGTGAATACATCGACCTAACTATGCAACTAGACCACCGGTTACAGGATCGCAAGGCCGACCAAACCAGATCAGAGCATAGACCAGTGTATGTCCGACCAAAGGAAGTGTCCCATCGACAGGCCTCAGAAACACACTCAGAGCCCATGCAATTGGGTGTTCTCAGGGGACCACTCACCAAGGCGGAGAAAGAACGGAGGCATCCGGAAAAACTTTGCTTATATTGCGGCCAATCTGGTCACTTCCTCCGGATCTGCACGATTAAACCCACACGGAAGACAATGGGGGTACTAGATAACTCAGGGGAAGACACAGGTGCAGTAGCAGAAAACTCCAGCGCCTGGCAGATGTAGAGGTCGGTCTGTCGAGCCAGGAACGGAGCACTCAGAGCTCACATTTCAGTATTCATGTGGTTTTGGTAGACCCTTCACAACCCACCCGAATGCATGCCCTCAAGGCTTTCATAGACAGTGGGGCTATTGGGAACTACCTGGACATAAACTCTGCATAGACCTTGGGATTAGCATTCCACCGTAAGGACACCGCAGAAAGCGTGACAGTTGTGGATGGCACACAACTCGTTTCGGGACCAGTAACACAGTGTACTTCCACCATCACCTTAATCTGCCAAGATGGCCACAGAGAAAGTATTAGATTCGACCTTATCGCTGCACCCCAATTCCAGCTGATTCTTGGGATACCGTGGCTAGAGACACACAACCCAAAGATAGATTGGCAAGCTCGAACCTTACTCTTTTCCACAGAATGCGCCTCTTGTTACGACATCAAAGGAAGCCCATTGTTAGCGTCACAGGAAAAAATAGCAGGTTTAGGCTTGGTGGGCACTTTACCAGAGGAATACCAGGAGTTCCAGGATGTGTTCGCAAAGGAGCAAGCTAATACACTACCACCACATCGAGTTTACGACTGCCAGATCGACCTGCAACCAGGGGCACAAGTACCGTGCAACCGCATTTATGCATTAACCGAGGAAGAAAACATTCATCTATGGACCTTCTTGGATCAATACCTGGCCAATGGCTTCATTAGACCACCTAAGTCACCAGCCGCCTCCCCACTCTTCTTTGTACCGAAGAAAGAGGGGGACTTAAGAACGTGTATTGATTACCAGGCCCGAAATCAAGTCACCATAAAAAATAAGTACCCGTTACCTCTAATACCAGTACTCATACACCAAGTGAGACAAGCGAAGATTTTCACCAAGGTAGACTTACGCAGCGCATATCACCTGGTACGCATGAAGAAAGGGGACGAGTGGAAGACTGCGTTCCGTACACGCTATGGCTTGTACGAATACCATGTCATTCCCTTTGGGCTTTGCAATGCCCCGGCTGCATTTCAGCATTTTATGAATGATGTGTTACGGGAACTCCTCGATGTCTGCGCAGTCGTCTACATCGATGACATTCTGATCTACTCCACCACTCCCCAAGAGCACGTAACCCACGTGCGAGCTGTACTCCGCAAACTGCATGAAAACCAACTATACGCGAAGCTAGAAAAATGCTCCTTCCACGTCACCGAGGTGGAGTTTCTGGGATATGTACTGACACCGCAGGGCATCAAGATGGACAGTAGAAAAGTGGAGGCAATCCTCACTTGGTCCTCACCCACGTCTGTAAAGGGAGTACTGAGTTTCCTGGGGTTTGCAAACTTTTATCGACGCTTCATACCAGGATTCTCACATATTGTACATCCAATATCGTCCTTGCTGCGCAAACACCGAAAGTTCGAATGGACACCAGCGGCGGAAGAATCTTTCCGAGCTCTCAAGGAAAAATTCACCTCAGCCCCAATTCTGCAACACCCACAGCCCGATTTATCGTACATCGTGGAAACGGACGCTTCAAGCATTCCCATGGGGGCCGTATTGCCTCAACAAAATCCTGAAACCGGATGCCTTCATCCCATTGCCTTTTGGTCAAGGAAATTTTCCCCAGCAGAATTAAACTATGCAATTTCTGAGAAAGACCTCTTGGCAATCAAAAGCGCACTGTTTGAATAGCGACATTACTTAGTAGGAGCAAAACACACCATCACAATAATAACAGATCATCGGAACTTGCAATACTTACGCTCAGCAAAAGCTCAGCCTTCTAGGCAGCTCCGTTGGGCCTTATCCTTAATGGAATACGACTTTGTAATCACCTACCGCCCCAGAGTTAAGAATGGGAAAGCAGATGCGTTATCCCGCATTGGCACAGGAGAGGAAGTCTACAATGCCCCTAACCCGGTGGAGACCATACCCAGCCGTAAAATTCTCGGCCTCTGCATCGGCCCATCTCAGTTAAATACTCTGCAGGAAACAATAAAAGAAAATATGTCTGAAGAAGACCTACTGGCTTGGGACACGAAGGGAGATCAGTTCACCATTCAAGACAAACTACCATACTACCAAAAACGCCTCTATGTTCCAACTAAGGATCTGAAACAAGCAATAATATCAGACTACCACAACTCGCTGTTAGAAGCCCATCCGGGTATAGCCAAAACCATGAAGAAAGTAAGCAAATCCTATTGGTGGCCAACTTGGCGAGAGGATATTGCCACCTACATAGGCACCTGTGAGGTGTGTGCACAATACAAAACATCCAGGCAAAAACCAGCCGGCCTCCTTCAGCCAATCACCATTCCGCCAGTGCCCTGGCACACAGTATCAATGGACTTCGAAACTGATCTACCTCCTAACTCAGGTTATAATACCATCCTCGTAGTAGTGGACCTCTTCTCCAAAATGGCCCATTTCATAGCTCTAAAAGGTATTCCCTCAGCTCAGACCCTGGCGCAGGTTTTTCTAGACCGAATCGTCAAGTTACATGGATTCCCTAGCATAATTGTTTCTGACAGAGGCAGCCAATTTGTATCTCATTTTTGGAAAAAATGTTGTGCCCTGGCAAGAGTAGAAGTCCGTCTGTCTTCTAGTCACCACCCTCAAACAGACGGCCAAACCGAGCACACGAACCAGACCATGGAACAGTATTTGCGCTGTCTATTACACCAAACAAGCCAAAGCTGGACAGACATTCTATGGATGGCAGAGTATGCCTACAACAACTCAACACATTCATCAATCCAAGCAACACCCTTCTTTATTATATATGGTCGAAACCCCAGAACGTCGGTCTACGATCCGCAAGAAAAGATTGACATGCCCGCAGTAAAGAATCTACATGCCAGCATCATGAAAGCAGTCAGAGAAGCCAGCAGGAACCTACAGCAAGCCAAAGAAACGCAGAAAAGAAACGCTGATCGCCATCAACGAAAAGCCCCATATTATCAAGTGGGAGACTCGGTCTGGCTGGCAACTAGACACATTGCTTTAAAGGGTCCCAAGAAATTTCAACCTAGATACATCGGCCCTAGACAATAGAAAAAGTAATTAATCCAGCAGCCATGAGACTGACGTTACCTCAACATATGCCTATACATCCCTTATTTCACGTGTCACTATTAAAACCAGCACACCTAGGAACCCGAACTTCCACACCTCCCGCACCCATACAAGAAGGTGACGAAGCACCAGAATATGAAGTAATGAACATATTAGATTCCAAACATGTACGAAAGACCCTATATTATTTAATTGACTGGAAGGGGTACGGACCCCAGGAAAAATCATGGGAACCCAGCATGCACGTGCATGCCCCCGATTGGTGCAGAAATTCCATCAGGACCATGCTGAGAAACCAAAGCCCTCATACACACCATTGGGAGGGGTCTTGAGGGGGAAGACTGTCATGGTTATCGGGCAGGTAGTTGGGGCAAGCTGGATGGAGGCTTGGCAGGCCTGGCATAGGCACACAAAGAACCCATAACAAATCCCTCCTTTCATTCCATCCTAGTGTTTGTAGTAACTTCCTGGTTACCACTTCCTGTTGCCAAACAGGAAGTGCATGATAACTCATGAGCTCTCTAGTGTTTGGGTGTGGCTGGCTATATAAGCCACATCCAAGATTCTTCCAGCGTGTTGCTTACTGTGAGCTGTATCAGCAACACACTTGCCGTGCTCTGGATCATCCTGCTTCTGCTTACCTGTTCCGGATCATCCTACTTCTGCTTACCTGCTCGGGATTATCCTGTTTCTGCTTACTTGCTCCGGATCATCCTGCTTCTGCTTACCTGCTCCTGATCATCCTGCTTCTGCTTACCTACTCTGGATCATTCAGCTTCAGTTTACCTGGTTCTTACTCCACGCCGCAGCTATCTCCAGTCAAGAGGGGACATTTACATCGGCACCTGTAAGAACAAAGAAGAACAGCGTTAACACGCGCACATCAGTAACGCTGCGCATACTCACCGAATCTTCCCACGACGCTGGAATCCAGGTTAATTGTACGAGGGCACAAACCCCTGTAAAAGAAGGAAGAGACATTATTCATTGCACTCGCTCCAATAACACAGACACTTATTTTACTGCGCTCTCTCTCTCTCTATGCGGTGCATACTTACCAAAAGCCTCCATGCAAACTTACCTGACCACCAAGTGTCCAGTAGCGCTGAACCCGGACTCGAGGCGCTAATACCACATGATTTCTCCTGCAAGGGAAAGGGAGAGACATTACCAGCATGCTCGAATTGAAGGCGCTGCGCAAACCTACCAGCAGCTAGCTTCTACACGCAGCGCTACTCACCCACAAAAATACCGGCAAACAAAGACAATACGGACAATTTTGGACACTCAACATTCTCTGTGCAACGTTCACTTGTGGGAAGGACTTTCTAGCCAGTGAAGAAACTGGCGCCTTGAACTCTTGGCCTCGCTGTGAAGGCATAAAACAGCGTTTGGTATCTGAACTTAGCCTACAGACATTGGCACCAATCACGAGTGAATTGCACCCCTGCGAATGCAGGATGGAGTGCACACACTACTAAAGATCAAGGTATTCCTCCGGGTGAAACAGGGGAAGGGAAGACTTGGGGTCAAGCGAGGCTCGTTTATCACTCCTGCAGAGACACAGGTGAGTGTGCCAAGTGCAGGGGGGTGTGCCGGGGCAAGTGCTGAGGGTAGACAGAAGCTGGGGAGATTGGGTGTGAGTGGTCAAGGGCCCGAGGCTGCATAAGGGTCTAATACACCAATCAACTGTGAGATTATCAGAGGAGGGAAGAAGGAAAGGAGGAGGAAAAGGGGAATGTCTTGAGATGCTTTCGGAACTTAAGAAGGTCGTGCTCCAGATGCAGAGGGAGGGGGAGGCTGTGCCATAGGAGGGATCCAGCTGAGGAAAGCACATGGAGTTGGTGCCATAGGAACATAGAGGTCTAGGAGGACAGTATTTTGTAAGACAGAGTTGCAGATTATTTGGAAGGAGATGATCCTATCACACCCCCTAGCCTTTCTTGCGGTAAGCAGATCACGTGTAAGCCAAGGGTGAGAGACACCCACGCCCATGGCACGTCCCCATATGATAGGACATAGAGACTTATATAAATCGCGCTGCTCAACAAGCAACATTTTGCATTGGCACAGACCCCATCTTTTCACTAGGCCCATAAGTCATCCCTCCGTAAACCCAGGTCTCCCTTCCCCAGCACCTCGCACGGAGAGCCCTTGACATCGCCACCGCCACCCCCTGCCAGCTCCACATGAGCCTTGTTCTCACCGAAGTCCAGCCAGTTATTGTTGCAATGATTTAGTATCACTTCCACAGAATGTGCTCTCTGCAGAGCGTGAGATATCGAAACAGGCCCCTGCACAAGTGCCCATCCATCTTCACTAAACTGCCTTTGCCCTCTCAACCCCCATTTCACCAAACCAGAGCCCACAAGTCCCTGATCTCTCCACTCTCTTTCATGTTGATAAACATCTGACCCCTCCTACGGAGCCTTCCAGAACACCCACCACAGGCTTAATCCTGTGCCACAGTATATTTTCAAGTCGACACACGTCTGTTAGTATCATAAGGCATCACATAACATAAATAACAGAGCAATCCCCCCAGGGGGAGACACCTGGGAGTAAGACCCCGGTATCAATGACGCCCTAAATGTAGAAGTCGGAATGTCAATATATTAACCCATTCTAACTACCCCCATTTATGCAAAGATTTTTATGTTCACCATTATTCTCTGGTTATCAGTTCCTGTTGTTTAGCTTAGACAGTTAGTAATTTGTCAAATTTGTCCCGACCTTCACCGCGGAGACGAGCCCAGCTGACCCACATGCCACGCAATCGACTGGAAAGCAACGGCCAATTGCACCCTGACATCACCTATAGAGCAGGCTGTGCCATACGGCCCCTCCAATCCACACAGTATTTTTGCACCATATACAATGATGTAATTTGCAACGAAAATGCTTCTTATAATGTGCTGCCCGTGTAACCACTGACAGAGTGCTCTTGGGCAGTAGAGTTCTTTGCTTGCATACTTTATTTTAATATAAAGTGTGTTATCCTTGCAACTTATCTCTTGGTCTCATTCCCTGATGGTGCAGGTTATCTTAACGTTTGTATATTGTGATATCACGTGTTTGGGTGCCCACCTTCATTTGGTGACCCCTTAGCGTGATTTCCCCAAGACCCCCATAGCCACGGTGAGATCCAGGGCTTCTCTGGCAAGGCCGCCCCACCTACGGCTGACCAGTACCCAAAAAACACGTACACAGAAGAAAAAGGTTCTTGTGGGTTCCGGCATTGCGAATACCCCACTGCTCGCCTGAGCCGGGTGCAGCCCCAGGGAGAGGTCCAGACGTTGTGGATAGACCGCAAACGAAGGCTCTTGGAAGAACACGGGCATGTGAGTATAAATTGCAAGGAAAAACAAATGATGGGATGTGGGGAATATAGAGCGGTATGATTGAAGAGAACGCGAAAGGGTTGAAAGTGATTGGTGTGATTTTTTTAAGTGAAGCGCTTTTTTCCTTTTTTATGGCCATTAGTTTTTCAATATAACAGAGATATGGTGAAAATATAAAGGAGATACAGAACCTAGCTCCAAAAGGGGGTGGAAGGCGGCGCCTCAGTGCAGAGAATAAATAAGGAGGTAAAAGTAGGAACCCCATATAATTAGAGGGCTCGGGAATAAGTAGTAGTTCTTGTTTTAACTTGTTCTTTCAGCTTATTGTTTTCAGTGTATTCATATATGTGGAGGCAGGCCCGGGAGGGGCAGACGTGATGTGAATGATGAGTAAGTGAGGAAGTGAATATGCTCTAAACAAAGGGGACAAGGTATATGTTTTTGTTTATTCGTCTTGGTCTGTTTTTGTTGGTTTTGAAACTGTTCATGTTATTTATATGTAATTGCATAGTATATTGTGATGTTAAAGCTAGAGGTTATAAGACAATATTGACCATTCCAGAAAGAAGGCCTCAGGTATAACGGAGAGGCTGAGGGGAAGATAAGGCCCTACATGTATTGGGAGAACCATACGCAATAGCGCAAAAGGCCCTCAGTCATGGGGATGGACACTCCACTATCCCATATTTGCAGCCATCTCCCCCTGTATAGTTAGCGAATTAAAAAATAGCAGAGCCAATTGGTGACTGAAATGAAGGGGGAGGGTCTATCACATGCTTGGCCGGAGGAAGGGTCTTTTGACAAGGGAACGCTAGACCACCTGTCCAAGTACCTAACATCAAAGTACAAAGGAAAACATCTTAAGAACAGACGGGAAGTATTAGATTTGTGGAGGATGTTCGAAGAGACCCCTGCCACAAATAAGAGGGGAAAAGAGTCAGAAGCAGCAACAGTAATGAGGGGAAATGAGGGAGAGCAGGAAAGAGGGGAGGAGGAACCCAAGAAAACATACCCATTGCTCACAAGGCCGGCGGAAGGGTATACCAACCCAACATATATATCCGAGGACAGTACACCCATTACCCCAGGTACGGCCCATCACCGCTGTATGAACCCACTACCACCACCCCCGCTCACACTGGAGTAAGTACCCATGATCTTGAGGTGGCATTAACCACAATCCGTACCGAATTGGCTCAACTACAAGCAGTGTGCGAAGCAGCACGAGTATCCGAGGGAGGGCCCCAACCCCTGCGAGGCACCCCACCCATACCCGAAGATGAATGGAAATCGGGAGACTTCCTCTTCTGGATTGACAGTGCACCAATACGGGCAGTACGAATAGAATGAGAAGGGGAAATTACAGTCGGCCACTCCTAGAATGGAAGAGATATGGGAGGGGAGGCTCTGAAACAGTGGGAAGGAGGGTGTGGAAATCGAAATAATATTGTACCTCCTATCGCATTGTTTGAATGTATGTTGGCCTACGCCAAGTTGTCTAAAAACATTGTGTACATAGATTCTGCGGCAAGGTCTTGACCTTAATGTATTGTGCAAATCGCCATCTTGGATTTAGCCGCCATTTTAGGTTCTCTTGCAGTGTGGAAGTCACCCTAAACAACAAAATGGAGGCCGAATGACATTTCGAGTGGGATTCTGGCCATTGTGACCTCCGCACACATGAATAAGTAATATGCCCGCAGGCCACTTGTTAGGGTCGCGAACTGAGACCTTGTCCTATCCCTGACCTATGTTTAAATGAACAACTGTATCAGCGGAACTGATCAAAATGCATACATTATGGGATTGACCTGGCAACGAACCCTAGGTCTGGTTCTGAGAATGGTAAACTTGCGAGGGGGTTGGCCAGAGCTGGATAAAAAAGTATAAAAACCCTAGTATCCCAATGTTCGCTCTCTCACACTAACACGGCGAACTACCGTTGATGGTTCGTTCTGTTACTCTGAGGGCCGAATAGCTATCCGTATGTCAATTGACTTTTGGTAATTGTTGTATCTTTGAATAAAGCGCTTTGTATGTCCTTTGTAACCTGTGTTGGTGTGTTTCCTTTGGGCTTCCCGGCCTCATATCAATTTTTCTGTTTCCACAAGGGCTCTAGCAAAAAAGAAAGGGATAGGGGCAAAAGGGCGGGAGGAGCGAAAATCCAAATTACAGATGCCTCTTATCCATAAGAGAGCGGGACAACCCCACTATGTACCTTGGGCACAGATGGACAAAAACAATCTCCTTAAGTGCCTCCCCCCATTCACAGTGGGCTCAGGAAAATTGATTTACGCCTTTGAGAAAAGCACTGCAGGTGTGCCCCTGGCTATAGGAGATATTAAATGGCTCTTGGTGTCTGTGGTAGGAGATCAAACAGGCACAGTGTGGGTTTAAGCAGGGTTCCCGGGGATGGCAATAAGTAACGACACTCATGATGGGGCATCATTCAATGATGTTCGAGCACAAGTATGGGATGCCCTGCGAAGAACCTTCCCAGATTAACATTCCATAATGCAGTGCATTATGGGGGATGAGGAAGACGCTGCGCAGTTTAGTCTTCGAGTGCAGGAGATGTGGCGTGCACAGACAGGCACCGCGTGGGACCAGTCTACCTCCCTATTTTATTTCATCACTAAGCGAGGCCTCCCAAAGGAAGTGCAGAAGGCCCTTGATAAAATAGCAGGGATAGAAGCCAAAGGCTGGCCTGAGATTCAGAGCATCATAGTTCAACACTGTAGGAGGATCAAAGAAAGGGAAAAAGAAATAATTCAGAGGAGATTAGTTGAAGAAGCGAAACTAGTGCAGACGAAATTAGTGAAGGTTATGGTAGTAACAACAGCACTGCCCTCAGATCAGCTGGGAGAAGGGGGAGTGTCTCAATGGCTACACAGGCCAGGATGGCTGCAGTGTGGACAGACAACGGGCAAGAGCAGTGGGGAGGAGAGCAATAATACACAGGACCCCAATGGCAAGGAAGACCGGCTAGAGGACGAGGTGGGTTCAGGGGACTGAGAGGAACGGGCTATGGGGGACAAGGGCTCAGAGGAGGGAATCCAGGGCAATGCTGGTCATGCAGGAGTTGGGGGCACTTTTCGCAGGAATGCTGCAGCAGGCAATGTGGAAACTACCTATATAACGAACCCTATTACAGCTCACCCCAATATGGACACCCCCTTCCATGGAGCCCACATGGTCTCCCACAAGGGGCTTACGAGCAACCCCTGCAGTATGTGCAACACTAGCCTCCACCACCTGGTTACAACACACTCCGCCACCCCCCTCATAACATGCAATCACAGCGAAACCGCCCCAACCAGATTACCCAACGGCACAACAAACCTTTCACAACCACCCCAAATGGTGCACCGGCACCCTACCAAGGGGCGTGTGTGCTCAATTAAACATCTTTTCTTGCCCAGGGACAGATACACACCCCAACTAGGACAGCCCACAGAGAGCACGTGCGTGTACAGTCCTATCCACTACCTTGCATCCAGAAGAGGAACTACTGGTGGGGGCAGAGTTAGGGAACAAACAGTTCATCTTTATGGTGGATTGGGCTGAAAAATCATGCATATGTGAATGTGATTTTCCGTTATCTGTCCCGAAATGCAAGGGTTCTCTGGGGCTGTACTAATGGTTCCTTATATAGAAGATTTTAATGTCAAGATAGGGGGAGCCCCCCTACTCTACTATGAAAGTTCCCCTGTTAATTTATTAGGACGAGATTTGCTCAGCAAGTTAAACAAGACCATATCATTCACCGACCTAGGGATTATTTGCTCCACCCGAGGCATGTGTCCCCCTCAGAGCAATGCTATTGATACATACCATGGCAAATGAACTGAAGGTGAGGGGAGTACCAGTAAACCCCGACATGTTTGTATACGGGATCAGGGTCTTGGCTAGAGCAGTGCCTGAGCTCACCCGAAAAGAATGGAGAGTGCCCTCTGATTTTGTGTTCCACCCTTTAGCTGCCCCCGAAATGGTTGCTGGCACAATATTGTCACTAGATCTAGAAGGAGTGCAAGTGTCTGCAAAGAGAATAGCGGCAATAGGGATGGACATGCACAGATGCGAATGGCGCACAGTGTTGTATATTGACCCAAACAACCATCGTGCGAGTTAACCAATGAGGAACTGTTCACTGATGACAGCAATGACAGGGACATTATTTTGGAAATTAGTATCCCCTGTGAAGTGATGGTACAGTACAATAAAGTACCAAGCCCCCTCATTGCTGTCATCAGCGCACCACATTCCTACTATGACACAGATATGCAACAAGTGCCCCCTCACCTGTGGACCACAAACCCCCATGAGTTGGGACTATTCAGGGAAGTAACCCCTGTAAAGATTAGCCTAAAACTAGGAGCAATACTACCCAGGGTCAAGCAGTACCCACTGTCGAAAGAGGCGGAGGAAGAGAATTGGGAGACACTAAGTGCGTTACTTCAGCAAGGGATAATTGTCCCCTCAAATTCACCATGCAACACGGCTGTATAACCAATTAAAAAAGCAACGGGGGTGTGGCATATGATCCAAGACCTTCGCCTCCTTAAAGATATAGTCCAAAAAGAGTTCTCACATGTCCCGAATCCCACTTCCATTTTGTGCAGTATACCAAAACAGGCCACTTATATTACTGTGGTTGATAAAAAAAAAAATGCCTTCTTCTCAGTGCCCCTCGATCCAGGATCACAATATCTCACAGCATTTACACTGAGTTGGAAGAGGTATGAAAACCATCGACTGCCCCAGGGGTACTGCGAGAGCCCTAGCATTTTCAACAGGATATTACACGAAGATCTCAGCAATATTCAATCCCGAGCACCATTATTCATTATGTAGATGACCTTCTAGTATGCAGCGAGAGTGAAGAAAATTGCTGAAGAGATTCCATTGTCCTTCTTCAGTTACTCGCCCAAAAGGGATATAAGGTAGACAAGAAAAAATTGCAGTACTGTCTGACTGAAGTCCTTTACTTGGGCCAATTGATTTCAGAACATGGTAAGAGAATATTCCCACGACAGGGCGGCAACCGTACGCGCCTCAGCCAGACCACACACTTTTAAGGATATGCAGAAATTCCTCGGAATATATAATTCCTTTATGGCACGGATACTAGATTATACAGCCTACACAAGGCCCCTATTGCAAGGTCAAAGGAAGCACAAAAAGATAAGACACATAAAATGGACAGCAGCAAGGCAGACTGCATTCAACAGGATGAAAGAATTGATTAGCACAGCCCCTGTTCTAGCCACACCTGACTATGAGTGGGAATTCTACCTGTTCTCACACTCCAATGGAACTCTAATGACAGCTGTGTTGACACAAAAAACATCCTTGGGCCACAAACCACTGGCATATTACAGTGGTACCCTCGATTCAGTGATTCAGGGTCACTTCACTTGCGAACAGGCCCTTGCAGCTGCTACATTTGCTATTGAAGAGAGCTCAACAATTGTCATGGGGTGCTTTGTCACCCTGTACGTTGAATACTCCCTTTTCGCTAGATCAAAGTCCACTCTCACCACACAAAGGGCATCAGCCTACGAGATTATACTCTCGAGCCCCAATATTCATGTGGTACGCTGCAAAACAGTAAACCCAGCCATGTTCCATACAGAGCCATGTACCGTGAAAGATATGCAAGTGCATGATTGTACCACCTATGAGGGAGAAGGGGATGACATCCCTAAAGCTAGGGAAAATGCACTGCAGCAACGAGAAGTGTTCTTCATAGATGGATCTGCATCCATTTGTCAAGAAACATGTTGGAGCAGCCGTAGTAAGATTGGAAGATGGGGAATATGAGATAATGCTTAAGAAAGGTTTGCCCATGCATTACTGAGCACAAGCTGCAGAGCTAGTGGCATTGACTGAAGCACTCCATGCTGCAAAAGGGTGTGCAGTGACAATATATTCAGATACAGCATACGTGACAACTATTGTACATGCTGGACTATCTCGATGGAGAAAGAGGGGGTTCAGGAGAGCTGATGGTTCCCCTGGTACAATATGCAGAGTTACTGAATAAATGGATTGAGGCACTTGCGAAACTCTCTGTAGTGTTCCTGGTAAGAAACCAAGCCCATACCCATATGATAACAAGATATCTCCGGTAAATGCAGACGCGGCTGCCAAAGAAGCAGCATATCTGCCAATACCAATGAGCACAGAATACATATTGGTAAGTGAAGAATAGTCGCACACAGTTTCCAGTGAGATAAAATATTCTTTATTACAGGTCATGAAGTACAGACCTGAGTATTTGTCATTGACAGTGCACACTAATGGTTCAGGGTACGTAACTGCTTGACACTTAATAGGCTTGATTACTTAATAGGTAATGTGTCACAAAACCAGAATTGCTGTACAGACCCCCAGCTCAACCTTACACCTGGCTGGCTAGTGCAAACAGTGATAGAAGCAACATTAAGAGTAAATTTTCTCTGGCCACAGGCAGGCTATGACACCCTGCTCAGAACTATATTACACTGTGACATTTCACATAGAACTATACTACATCATACACAATGAACACCCTGCTCTCTATGAATAGCAAGCATGGCCATAACTATTTACATACAGTGAGACAACTTCATTACAGTAAGTAAACAAGAACAATCCAAACAATCCAAAGAAGACGGCTATAACTCACTACATATTGCCCAAATCATAGTGTTACAGAAGAGAGCCCCACCCACAGAGCAAGAGTTATGGACCAAACGAGGGTGCACACAGTCACCCACTGATCTATTGTGGAGACAAAACATAACAGGGAAAGTAGTGATGCCTTTATAACTGGTGTGCATAGTGTTTGAACAATTGCACTTTGCAGCACACACTTCAACACAACACATTGCCGTCGATCTCCAGGAAGATTGGTTTATCCCCAATCTCCATGAGTACCTTAGCAAATTGGTAATCGAATGTATGACATGACAAGTATTTAATTCAGGGATGACTCTCAGAACTCTAAGGGGGACTTTACCCCGTCCTGTAGGACCCTTCCGTGAGTTGTATATTGATTACGCAGGCATGGGAGAGAGATGTAAAGGAGCCAGGTATTTGATTGTGGTGGTGTCCCTTTTCAAGATGAGTGGAGGCAGGTCCCTGCGCCCACCTGGACGCGAAATGTGCCGCCAAGTTCCTTGTCAGAGAGGTGTTCCCCGATGGGGGATTTGCGATGTCATACAATCTGACAATGGAACACACTTCGTAAATGATCTGTTCCAAGAATTTATGTCATTGCTAGGAATAAAACACAAAATGTACTCTATTTACCACCCACAAGCAAACAGATTGGTCGAGAAAATCAACGGCCTCCTTAAGAGTAGCTTATGAAAACTGTACCACTCCCTGAAGAAGAACTGTGTGTACTGCTTGCCTTTGGCCCTTTTGCAGCTGCGCACACAACCCAACAAGGACCACCACCTGTCTCTCCATGAAACAGTAAATGGCAGACATAAGCAAACGCCATTGTCACCAGTGAGGAGAATGTCTGATGCACACAGAACAGCAATTGTCCTAGGATAAGTTTACAGGGTAACTCACCCATCTCACTCGGGCAGTAAGATGCATTGCCAAACAAATCGCTCTGCCTTTCACAAGTGAAAATGAGACAGATACAACGGCAGCACCAGACAGCCCAGCACAACCACTAATGCCCGGGGAGCTAGTATATGTGCAGAGTTTTGTGCAAAAATGGAACTCGCTGAGATTCCATGGACCCTATGAGGTGATCTATTGTACCCCCCAGCTGTAAAAGTAAAGGGATTACGGTACTGGATCCACCTCTCAGATGTCAGGAAGGCGCACAACAGTGTAGCACCTGAAGTTTTGGATAACAATCAAGCAAACGTTGCAGTGCCCTAAAGGGCCACTGGGGATAAGAAATACTTGAGAAAAATGAAAATACTAAAAGTGATGTATAGTACAGAATTGTAAAATAGAATATATATGTACTCTCTCTCTTTCTCTCTCTCTCTCTCTCTCTCTCTCTCCATTCCACTTACGGTCTCTCTTTTCTCCTCTCACATGCTACTCTTTCA
This sequence comes from Ambystoma mexicanum, assembly GCF_040938575.1. NCBI lineage: Eukaryota > Metazoa > Chordata > Amphibia > Caudata > Ambystomatidae > Ambystoma > Ambystoma mexicanum. The sequence goes on from NC_090928.1 coordinate 1,302,407,254, forward strand.
CCCTTATGTCTCGTCCCGTCTAAAACATTATTAATGCCCACCCCGTTTTATCCTTTTTTATAGGTGCAACGATGTTGGAGCTGACGCCACTAAACGTTAACAATGTTCCATCAGACTGTAAAAGTACATCCGTTCTGTATTATGTTGTGTTGGCCTAAGCGCACACATTGAATCACACCATATAGACTCCATCTTGGTTATTTCACTCACTTTTCTGGGTTTTCATTCCACATGCGATAAAGGTTCACAGATCCACCGCTCAGAAAGCTCTAAAACATGTCCCTGCACAAAAATGGAAGAAATGCTGAGCACATTGTTTGTCTTTAATTTAGGGCCTTCACGAGCTGGCACGAACGTAGTTAATCAGAAGTTTACGTGTCTTCCTGACTCTTGACTCTCCAAGACAAATTGTGCGACTAGATGATTAAAAGAAGCACAATTCATGCCATGTATATTTCTGAAAGCCTGAACTACCGAGTCGAAATGTAGACTGACCTTTTAATTAGAAACAACATATAGATAAAGGGGCGCAAGGAATGTTACCTTGTCCTAGGAACAAAATATACTCCTACACTCCGCTCTGCTCTGTTCCCAGACAGTAACAGAGCAGTAAAATGCCCACGTTTCATGGGTTATGAACCATGAACACATGATGAACTAGAACAAATTTGATGTAATCCGAAAATGTAGAAAACATATCTGTTCCCCCATACCTTCGCTCATCTTCTCTATGGCTGTACACAGACATGGATGAATCTGAGTCCGCGTAAGCGACAATAAACTTTGTGACTAGTGTGTCTTCATTTATTTGAGGTAACTCAGATTTGGGACTAACAAGAGAGCAGTAGGAATAGGATAAGTGCCACACGTGCATACAGCTATGATTGTGACCTTAATTTTGTTGCCATAGTATTCACGATCACTATGTTGGTTTTGGGAATATATTGGTCAGCATCTTTTATCTGGGGGGCCCATATAAAAGAAAGGGGGGAGCGGTAATATGTCCCTAAGTCTAACGAGTCTGCATAAAAATGTGACCAATGTGACCCCAGAAATGTTATTATTTATGGAAACGGAACTGAAAGAACATCTATTGCATTAACTGTGAAGTTACCACCCCCCCACCATGTTTACAGTTTCACAAGCTACCTCACAACCTAATATAGGATCTACTTCAACGCTTAGTGAAATATGCAATGTGTTCCACACCCCAGTGTCCAATGTGAGATTAAGTCCCTCTTTCCCCACTATGGTACAGCAACAAGACACTGCAGATACCAATGTAAATGTACAGACAGGTATTTTTCCCATGTACAGTCAGCAGCCCGCAAATGTACAAGGATCACTATGCCCTACTGATACACGGTGTAAAATGTTGACAGGGAAAAGCTAATCTCTTTTGCATAATAGAAGAAATAAAAGACAGGCACGTCAACGCAGATACAATGCCTACTGGGATTAGACATGGTTGAGGACCTTCGTCATCCTGGGCGGTCTAACGAGTGGTATTCTGATATGAGTGCAACAGGAAAACGAACGACCAATGGCAGTTGCTACGTGTGTTTCTTAATACTGCATGCCTCCGGGACGCCCACAGTTTTAGTGCCTCAAGAAGCCCTTTTAGTAGAAGCCCAATGTCTCATCTACCTTGCACTTTACAGGATAAAGAGCTCCTTTTAGGCACGCACAGTAAGATTGCAACTCCTCCCGGTGGACAAAAAGATTTGCAAAAGGGATCACAAGGCCCAAAGTGTTTCTAAGAACCGATCCTGGCAATCGAGGGCACAAGCTTCAAGGAAAACAAATGGCAAGAGTCAACCTACATTTGCAAGGCTGAAAGACTGCGTGGCTTGTCAGAGCAAAGGCTGGAGTGGATGGACAAGACATTTGCACAGATATGAACAGAACATATCACCAAACTGACATGGGTCACAGTCCTCCACAAAAAACTATTGAGGTCCAGCAAGAAGAGAATTATGAACTTTGTTTTTATGGGGAAGGAAAAGTGTCAATGAGCTCTAACACACGCTGCAACAGGACCCTCATCATCCCTGATCTCCGGAAAGGTGCTGCTGCCCTAATGGACTATTATTGGGTGTGTGGCAAACAGGCATATTTGCACCTCCGGCCATCATGGAGGGGCTATTGTACTCTTGCAACACTGCACTCCACACTGCTGGTGATAACAGAAAAACATATAAAGGGGGAGCGGTGCCTAAAGAATGACTAAGGGCACCTTGACCGAACGAAGCACAACCCCCATCTTTCACATATTCCCTGAAGAAGGGCGGGGTGATCACCTGTTTTGGAAGAAGCATGCCTCTAACTACCTGTGTCAAGAGTCCTCTGACCTCCTTGCACAGATGCCCGATGAGTACAAACTCTTTAACTCAGCAGAGACATTTTTTGCATCACTTATGCCTAGTGTTAAAACATGAGCAAACACAAAATGGCTGCAAATAGTAAGATGGGAGCTCATCCAGCTGGCAAATGACACTGAGGGAGGGCTTCAACGTCATCAAGGTGGGACTACGAGCCCTCCGATTAATGACAATGCAAAATTGCTACACATTAGACCTTCTCACTGCTAAGGAAGGTGGTGTTTGCAAGAAAGTCAGAAGTTCATGTTGCATATTCGTACCTTCTTCAGACGCTGAAAACGGGACACTATCATATGTGATTGCAGCAGTACATGAACTTGGTGTAAAAATGAGAAAAGAAGGAATAAGTCATCCCTTCGTAAACTCAGGTCTCCCTTCCCCAGCACCTTGCATGGAGAGCCCAAGACTTTGCCACCCCCTGCCAGCTCCACATAAGCCTTGTTCTCACGGAAGTCCAGCCAGTTATTGTTGCAATGATTTAGTATCACTTCCACAGAATGTGCTCACCGCAGAGCGTGAGATCAAAACAGGCCACCTCGCCAAACCAGAGCCCACCAGTCCCTGATCCCCCACTCTCTTTCATGTTGATAAACATCTGACCCCTCCTACGGAGCCTTCCAGAACACCCACCATAGGCTTAATCCAGTGCCACAGTATATTTTCAAGTCAACACATGTCTGTTGGTATCATGAGGCATCACAGAACATAAATAATAGAGCAATCCCTCCAGGGGGAGACCCCTGGGAGTGGGACCCTGGTATCAATGACGCCCTGCATGTAGAGGTCGGAAGTCCAATATATTAACCCATTCTCTCTAAGTACCCCACATTCATGCAAAGATTTGTATGTTCACCATCATTCTCTGGTTATTGGTTCCTGTTGTTTAGCTTAGACAGTTACTAATTTGTCACATTTGCCCTGACCTTGACCACAGCGATGAGCCCAGCTGACCCACATGCCACCTGATCAACTAGGAAGCAACGGCCAATTGCAGCTTGGCATCACCTATAGAACAGGCTGTGCCATATGGCCCCTCCAATCCACACAGTGATTTTGTACCATTTACGATGATGTCATTTGTGACGACAATGATTCTTATAAAGTGCTGCCTGTGTAGCCTTTGGCAGAGTGCTCTTGGGCAGCAGAGTTCTTTGTTGCATACTTTATTTTATACAAAGTTTGTTATCCTTGTAACTCATGTCTTGGACTCATTCCCTGACGGGGCGAGTTATCCTTACTTTTGCATATTTTGAGGACACATGTTTGGGTGCCCACCTTCAAGATAAATACAAAGAATATGTTAGTGCTGACGGCTTTCGCTTCACCACTTTAGCGTAATTCCACTAATGTGTAGAACAATAAAGATAACAAAAGTCTCTGATTCCAAAACTATTTAATGGTGCTATCGAGCACAGCTGACATGTGTTTTCGACCCTTGGTCACCCTCAAGGCTGTTCATACAGGTTATCACATAAAAAAGTAAATTACATTTATAAGGTATTGCATAATTAGAAAATAAAACTGTTACAATACCCAAATTTTGCAGGTGGATGGAGCAAGGACGAACAGACAAGATACAGGGGGTCATTCCGAGTTGGGCGGTAAGGGATACCGGGCATGAAAAGGAGACCGGTGACGGTAATCCCTTACTGCCCAATTCCGAGGTCCCTTAGCGGGAACCGTAAAGGACGTGTGGTCTGACCACACATCCTTTATGGGTCCCGCTAAGGGACCAGGGCACTAATAACGGGCCTGCTGTTTGCAGGCCCGTTATTAGCGCCTTCCCCATTCCCATTGAGCCCTGTGGGGCCTCAAATGGGAATGGGGAATGGTTGGTTGAATGGGGACTTACCGGGTTCTCCAGGGTCGGAATGACCCTATAAGTCCCCATTCAGCCACACCGGACCCGGACCTCGTATGGGAGGCAGCCATGGTGCTAGCAGCACCATGGCTACCGCCCAACTCGGTATGACCCCCACAGTTCCATTAGATCAATGACATAGAGTAAGGTGTGTATCACATTAATAAACATGCTAAGAGAAGTGCACATCTTAGTGCTTGTCAATTAGTCTCAGTGATTTTCCTTCAAGTCAAGCAATTATCAGACCATTTGAATATCTGCATGGTACCTCAAAATAGATCCGCCAGTTTACCAGTTTATATTAATGTGTTTGACATTTTTAGATAATAGTGTTCCAACACCAATGTGTGCGTGAAGTCATTGCATGCCTATAGTCAGAGTGACGTTATCTATGGTGTTGGCATAATGGTATGGTTGCACCACTTTCTATACTGCCATAATACCATGTGCCCAATGGTGAAAGTATGATTTACCAACTCCTTCTTGTTGTTGGTCTCTATTGGCGTAGTGAGAAGTCAGAATAGATCCTACCTTGGATCTAACTAGAATCCTATCTGGTAAATATATGGGGTTACTTACCCCTAATGCTGATGCACAACAATCCTTGTTTTCCTGTTTTCCAACCAAATGCTTCCCATCCTTCTTCTGCACACTCCTCTGGTTATTTCCTGAACTCCTGATCTGCATTGGCAAACTACTACTGTTCCCGTAAACCCAACTGTTTATTTCATAAACCCTATCAACCGCTAACCGCCTCCCTTTCAGACACAAATACTTGCTTACGTCATGAGAAACAATACACTAATGCAAAACCTGTTTACCTGACATGTTCCAACCTAAGGGTCAGGCAAAGTCAGGCAATTGACCAAAATCACACACACCTGACAGCCTTTTCCTTTCCCCACAGGGATAAAAGGTGGAGCGAGAGAGCACAAGGCGAGCAAGGCAGACCCCATGACATGAGAGCGACTCAGCATGGCAGTTCCAGAGGAAGGGAAAGATGGCGCAGACCGAGAGGGTGACAAGGAGAGACGCAACCTTGCCCTTTCCGACCAAGCTCTGCAAAATCTCTGCAGAAGGAATGATAAGTCAGCAAACAATGGCCAGCGTGTATTTCATCAGATGTCTACGGTACATGAGACCCTCCTCTGCTGATAACCAAGCCAGGGAGAGACACGGGTCTTTATGGTACCAACCTAGACTCGAAGGAGAAGAACCCCAAGCAGTTCATTACAGCCAGTGAGTCGAGGGAAGAGCTGATAAGAAACCGAACTGTGTTGAACAATAAAAAGCCAACGACTAATTTGAACATTCAAAGAATTAAAGCTATAAACAATTGATGAAAGAGGGGCCACAGCAACAGAGGCATCCGGCACCACATGGGTGCTCAAGCAGGAAACTGGGTGATTAGCCGATGTTAGAAACTACCATAACCAGAAGCCTTTGGGAAGAGGCGAAAAGAGGTCATACAGGAGTCTTGTAAAATCCTGTGTACCGTGGAAAGTCTTTGACCGACAGATGATTGTGAAGCTAAGGGAACTGAATCCTGCACGGTGAAATCAGTATATGAACAGTGTGCTTTGTAAAAGGTTGGCAGAGTGAGCCCGGCAGAGAGATGCTTACAAAAAAGGGGCAAAGTCCCGAAGTACAGTGAACTATTTGTAGAAGTTGGCGAGAGTGAACCTGGAAGAGGGAAATCGACAATAAGGGAAAAAGCCTGAAGTACTGTTTAAAAAGACATTAAGACTCTTGAAATTAAGAGTTATTGGAAGACCAGGGGAAGTGATTTGTCCCCTTGTCAAGTGGGTCCGAGATTGGTCAATGGAGATCCATGGGTGAAAAATCATCACCAAAAGTTCATTGAGAAAGGAACTGTTCAATTGAATGGTTGAATACGATATGTGAGGGGTCGGCGCCCAGAAGAGGGGGACCCAGGCGTGAAGCCACCACCCAACATGAACTGTGGAAAAGAACTTGTTGTTTGTTTGTTGTGGAATACATCTGGCCCTCAAGGGCAAGAGGCTCTTTTTAGTGAAAAGAGACTTTACCATGATAGCTGGAACGGAACTGTCGGCTCTTGCTGGGTGTAATTTTGAGCGTGTGTTGTGCTCCAAGTTACCGCCTTGTCCCATGCTGAAAACGTGGGGAAGGGAGACCCCTCGCAATCACATCCTGAGTTATTATTTAAAACCCTTCTTTTATTTATTGAAACCCTTTCCCAGACTCTTTCTATAATTATTTGTAGGGAATTGGCAACAGGGTAAGTATGGGCTCTATTATTTTGACACTACGCCACTAGGACTGCCTTATTTTTCATTTGATGGTCAGAACTTGCTCCCATCTTAGATTTAGGTTCAGGTCGGATGAACCAGCAAATTCTCCAGCCACAACTCTGCATAGGAAGCCTCAGGTGAGCTCAACTACTGACAGTTTGAGATGTCAAAGCATTACGCTCGAAATGGATTCAATGCAGGATGTTTTAAGGATGTTTTAAGAGGTACTGAATACAGAGGTACAGAATCTAAAAGTGGAAAACTTTGCTCTTCGACAGATGGTTCTAACCAGGGACATCATATCACAAGAGAATCCTTCATTGGGAACTGTCCTGGAGAAGTATGATGAGTCACCAAAGAAACTGCAACCATTTCTGGATTCATTTATGATCCATTTCACCTTTAAGCCCCTCTGTCATGCTACTGAAATGGCAAAAGTGGGGTTTCTTGTATCCCAACCCACGGGCAATTCATTGTCCTGGGCTACCCCTTGAGACCCCTTGCTGGACATCTACGCCACCTTCATCACTGCATTTAAGACAATATTTGATCATCCTGATGTTGTCTTCTCTACTCAAGAAAAGTTACTGGATTACTAACAAGTTTCTCAGGACATGATCACATAAGTGACCAGATTCAAACAGTTAGCAAAGGAAGGTGATTGGTCCCAGGATGTCTACTTTACATTGTTTATACAGGGTCTCAATGAGAATGTAAAGGATAATCTGGGCAGAATGACAGCAGATCCTGGCCCTCCAGTTTGCAGATATTGATCAATGTGTCCCTACATATTGACTTCCGCACCCAAGAAAGGAAAAATGAAGACATTGAGGCACTTTATCCAGACCGTCTTTACCCGTTCCAGTCTTTCCATCAGTATCTGCTACCGAGAATCCTCAAACACCTGATCCAGAGCCTATACAGTTGGGCTCTCTTCAAGGTGCCTGATCTCATGAAGAGAGGAACCGTTAGCTCAGGCAGGGGCTGTATTTGTAATGCATGTTTCTAATCATTTGGTCCGAAACTGCCAGATTGCTCCACCCAGACGGGCTGGAAACGCCAGCTCCCGTTCCTGAATGGAGCAAGGAAGCAGGAGAACGAGGTTGACTCCAGTCCTACTCTGTCACAACTCTCGATATCACAGACCTCTCTGGTGGTGCTTCCGATCAAGGCTATACTTGCCGTCCTGGCTTTAGTGGATTGTGGAACCGTGGGACTATTTATGGCCAGTGATTGGGCAGCCAAGAACCAGATACCTCGCCAAGCCAGAGCCTCAGTTCAGACCATGGAGGGCATAGATGGTCAGCCCTTGTCTCCTGGCCCATAAGTGAGGAGACTAAATCTATTATTTGTCTAAAAAAATATATTTTATTTAAGTACTTTTGCACCCATAATAAAGAACAGATATAAAATCAACATTACATAAAAATTGCAAATTCAACATTACAACCACAAGTATAAATGATACAACCACAAATACAAATGATGACACAGTACAAAACATATCATACATATTCAAAAACCTAAATTATTAAAATCCATCCGTTCATAACCCCAGTAATTCAACAAATTGCAGCATTATCACATCAGCAGCAATTCATCCAATAGCAGCATTTCCATGTAAAGGAAATATGCATTTTCATATGAATTTTCTTCTCTAGAATTCATGTTTTCTATTAATTGTTTCCATGTGTAAAATGAAGCAGCAGAGATAACCAGCGAATTCCCCCGAATAAACAGTAAACCAGAATTGGTCGGAGAGGTAACAGAGTTCAGCATCAGGAAAATGATCATATCCCTTTTTATACTGGAGAAGCAAAGCTTTGCAGCCAGTAAGGATATGTCTTGATGTTTCTATATGTGTAGAACATAGTCTACACTTAGGCTTTTCTCTCGGTGTCCCATTACCTGCTCCAGTATACTCTAATTCTGGTAAGATATTCAAGCGCACATATAATACAAACCTCGGCAGCTTTGTGCTGTACCATTTGAACAAATAACTGAAAGGGGAATTCAGTGCAAAGTTCTGCCTTAACGTACTCGCCATATCTTTTTTTCCCAGTCAATTCTTCTATGCTGTCCACTTTGTCCCTATATACTGATATGCTCAGTGTCTTCTATCTCTGTCAGAGAAATGAAGAGGTCATTAAAGTTCTGTAGGGCAGTGTGCGATAAATCTCTATAAGCCAGGTTTCTGTTAATTCCCTTCGGCCTAGCCAAAATCTGTGCCGCGTGGTCAACCATGATATTCCTTAGTAAATTAGAGCCATCAATTGTATGATTTACTCTAATGTAAAGTAAATACCTCACAATCTTCCAACAAGTCTTCAACGAAATCAGACCCAATTCGAGGTGCAAATCCTCAACAGGGACCGTCTGAGTTACTCCTAGGAGAGAGCAAAGTATTTGCCCTTCATGCAATCCCAACCCTGCTACATATTTCTCAGGGAGAGTTTCCAAAGCATTTAATATTGCCGGTACCATGCTCTTCACATAGGCCTCCCATAAGGCCTCAATTGAACCCCCACATCTATGATTCACAAACGCTCTAATAACTTGCCACTTGCCCGAGATCTTCGTCTGTATGATTTCCTATTAGGCTGGGAAAAATTAGGGCTTCCCAAATATATATATAGGAGTAAAGTATTTCAAGTTTACCCCCACCAAGGTACCAGCTAAATTTGAGATTGCAACATTGTTTTCCACCTAAAATCATAATCTTCGTCTTACTTTGGTTCATCTTTAGTCCATTTTCCCTTGCATATTTTTCTAAATGGACCAGAGATCTCTGTGATCTTTGAGAAATCAAAGGGTGTCTCACCCGCTAGTCCTCAGGGACTTGTCATCCAGGTGGCCAGGACACGGCCATCACCTTTGGATCCAGTTCCTGGTGGTGGACCAGTGAGGGAGGGTCACCTTGGTGAAGGGTCTTCAGCAATTAGGGGTGAGGCAACCGATGGTGAGACGTGGTATTCCCCCTTTTTTTTCATCTACCCTATTTAAGAGGATTTTCGGAAGTCCCACCCCCCCTTTTTTCCACAAACACTGGGCCGAGGAAGAGGGTGACTAAGAGTAACCAGACTAACTCTGTCACATTGTCCTGGACACATCCTGTTAATCGGGTCAGGCAAAGCCAGACACTAGTTTACACTAAGTGCATACATCTGGTACCAGGTAGCTCTCCTCACACAAATAAAAGGCAACACCTTAAGACACACTCTGAGCAAGGCGGAACAGGGGTAGAAGCAGAACTTTCATGATGAGGGCACACCTACAGGAGCAGAGCAACGGACCAAGCTTTGAGAGCAGTGGGCCGAAAACGTCAAGGGTTCCCTACTGTAGGTTGATGCCTCTGACAGGCCGCGAAAGTCACTGGAGAAGGCCATATCCCACAAGTACAGATTGCATTGTGTTCCAAGGATGGCAGCGACCCTCCCGGGTAAACGGCAGAGTTGGGGAGGTGAGGCCAAGCCTGTGGTACTTAATTTGACTTGTAAATTGAAAATAGCAAAACAACAAAGAAGCGCACACATCCGATGAGTTGACAAGCGACCTGAGAGACCGGGCTGTTTGTTAAAGCGAATGAAGTAGCAACATTAAATCACAAGTCCAGGTTGCACGCGTGTGGATGAGACGCGAAGAAAGGCAGACCCGTCAATGAACTTTGAAGTAAAAAGCAGCTGTGAGATCAGCAATACTAAGTAACTGAGTGATTCGGCGAAAGGAAGTAGCCCATTCGAAAGTTTCACTGAAAGGTAAATTGTTTGAAGTTATAAAGCAAAGAGACTGCAAAAGCGGATTAAGTGAAAGAAAACGTGAACTCTGAGTCAAAGTGGTCCTGCGGTGGTCTGGTAAAAGAACTGTGCACACTTGAACGTCTTCGATAGCTGAAAGGGGTCCGAGCCCAATTGAGGGAGACCCGAAGTACAATAAGCTTGGAGAAGGGAGCCCCCTTGCAAGTTTGTGTTGAACTGTGATGTGAGAAGTCTGAGTCCGACAGAGGGGGACCTGCGTGAACTGTGTGGTGGAAGGTCTGAGCCCAGCAGAGTGGGACCTTTGTGAACTTTAGGTTGGAATATATTTTGAAAGTCAAGAAAGAGATTTTAACTGTGGAAGGCCAGGCGGTCCTCAATCCATGGTTTGGAACTGCTTAGAGTGTTAGAAACCGAGCCAGAGTGTGTCGTCCTGCCTACGAGGACACCCTTATTCTGTGAGGTTTAATGTTGAGGAGGAGAGCTGGCTCAAATACCTTTATTCTTTTGCACACTGATTTTTTCCTTTGCATACATTTGCACCTTTTGTACAAGAGATAGGGAAGGCATTAGGTTTTGTTAGCTAGGCCATTTTGATTTGACAGACTCCACTAGGACTGTTTTATTTATCGTTTGATGGTCAAGCCTGCTCCCATCTTAGTTATAGGGCAGAATAGGAGTTTTCTCAACCCCAACATTATCAATAAAGGTTTTATAAATTGTATCCATTCTGTCAGTGTCATACTTGTGATACTATGCCTTCCCTACAAATCCCAAAGGCGTTTTGATCCATAAGGATCATATCATCCACATAACATTACCAGCTCACAGGCAGGCCTGCCAATTTTGGGGGTAAATTGCCACAATTCTCAAATTCCTCATACAGGTCACTTACACATAAATTACACAAGGAAGGTACACATACACATCCTTGCTTCAGTCCCAAATGTGTGTCTATTAATTGGGTCTGAGTACCTGCTTGTGATGTTCTGACTGTAACGTTAGTACCAGTGTATAACTCCCTTATAAAATATAGTAGTGTCTGGTCAATACCCCAGGCACTTGGCTTCTCCCATAAGCGTGTTCTATTTACACTGTCAAAGGCACAGGTGTAATCCACGTAGTAGACATATAGTCGGCTACGTGGTGTTTTCCTGTTCTCTGACAGTAATAATTGCAATTCCCAAATGCAGTGATTGGTGCTGCAACCATTCTGAAAGCCAGTCTGGGTGCGTCCATTAATCTCCTACCCTCACACAAAATCCGGGTCTGTTCTTGGTCCCTTTTTATGCACTGGGATGAGGATAGAGGATTGCCAGCTTTCTGGGAGAACCCCACTCTCTATAATGACCTTAAAATCCTGGCATAAGGATTTGCCCAAAGAACTGGATTCTTTTTAATGACAATATTTGGGATATTATCAGGCCCTGGTGATCTAGATGTTTTAAGTTTCATGATAATCTGATAGATGCCATCCTCATCGAAGTCTATGTCAACCAATGTATTCCCTCCTCTCCTGTTTATGTCCTTATGTATCCCTCCCGATTCCTTCCGAAACTATTTTTTAATGTGTTGTACCCAAATGGCCTCGGGTATGCTAGTCATTTCCCTGGGCTAACGTTGGACTATGTAAGTGCGATGTAATTGGCAAAAAGTCTTGCCATCTTGGAACCTAATTAGTTTGTATACCAATTTCCAAGTAAAGGAGTTTCTGTTTAGCTTATACTGTTTAGATCGTATTTTGTATTTTTCTGTTAGCATTTTCAGAGCTATTTTCTTTCCTTCCTATTGTAATAATTTTGAGTTCTTAATTAAGCAAAGGGATTTGTGAAATTACTTCTTAGTTTTTTGTATCTCAGCATCATACAAGCGTTCCTTGGTGGTCTGTCATATAATGTGTACATACATCTGTCATGTTTCAGAGTTTCAATGATCTTTTTCGCCACCTCTGTCATGCACTGCACATATTTAGCATTACAGATGTCTCCCAGATAGTCCAGCTGGGACAATATCACGTTAGCTTGGTCAATATTCGCAACTGTCCACCTTATGGGGTTGCCCTTCAGATTTTCAGTGGCCAGGGCAGATAGAAGCTTTTTAGCGATATCCACCCGATAATCAAATGAAGCCACCAATGCCGCATGATCACTTTGGCTGTTGAACTTTGCCTCAAACCTGACCATTCTCATACTAAAATTCTCTGTTACAAAGAAAGCATCTAAACATGACGTCTTCCCTCTACCTCGCCAGGTCTGCGCAGTCCTTCAAGGGATCTTTGACAGCTGTGTGTGATCTCCAGTGTGACTTCCATACCGGAGCAGTCCATGGCGTGTCGTGATCTCGTCTCCCACACGGTGTAGCTTTCTTCAGTCCCACTTCCCGCTGTGCATTCTCTGCAAGGCCACGCTTCCTCAGCATCTACATCTCCGCACAGCGTCCTGCTGCCACCAATACTACACCATCAGCTTCTCCTCCTTCCCGCTCCTGTAACCCATTTATATATTTAAAGGTCCCGCTCAGGTGCTTTCTACCACAACAACTAGACTGCCCATGATACTTCAACTCTGAGTCCCTCTTCCTCATCCTAGTACTATAAGCATTAAGGGACTTGAAGTCTCAGGTTGTTTTTATGTCAACATGTTCAGTTTGTTTACAATAAGCCATTAGGGCTTTAGGAATATTAGGGGACTCATTTAGAGTGGTCTCCAACTCCCCTTGACCTGAGCACTGAGAAAGGCCAAGCTAACCCCCAACACCAAGAAATGTTATCTTGCCCAATTGGCAGTTAAGTACTTAGGCTTCTTTGTGGGGAATCGATTGGTCCAACCTCAGCTGAAAAAGGTCACTGCAGTACAGGACTTGCCAATTCCCAAGACAAAAGGAAGAGGATAGCACAGGGGCAGCGTGCTGGTCTTGGAAGCAAGACCACACAGAGCAACAGAGGTTTAAATCCCAGATCTGCGCTTAGAAACTGAACTCGGGTATTAAGTGCATTATAAAAAACCAATTAAATTAAAAATAAAATAAATAAATAGAGATCTCAGGGTGTTTTTGGGCCTCATTGGGTATTACAGGAGGGTTATACCTAATTATTCTTCTATCACCTCCTGTCTAACCAACACATTGAAAAACATGGCGCCCCAACATGACAAAGGAAGATCAGGCTTGCTTTACTACCTTAAGATTTATGTGAGCTGGTGTCGAAAGTGCACAACTTCAACCAAGATTTCCAACTCCAAACCGATGCTTCCAAAGTAGGGCTAGGGGTCATTTTGTTCCAGGAATATAACGGTATAGAGGATCCGATACTTTATATCAGTTGAAAGCTTTTTCCCAGGGAAAGGGTCTATGCAACTATGGAATCGGAGGCATTGGCAATTAAGCGGGTCATAGGTCACCTAAGATGCTAGCTGACAGGTAGCATGGTCTGTTTTATCACTGATCACTCCCTCTCATGTTATTAAGCCTCAGGAAGGACACAAACGCCCGAGTTACGCAGTGGGTTCTTGATCGCCAACCCTTCTGTTTCAGCGTCGAACAGTGTGAGGGGAAAGAGCAAGGGAACGTGGACTTCCTCTCTCAATTCCCCTTTGGAGATGGGGAGCCGCCAGCCTAACAGGAAGGGTATGTGATGAATGCTCGGATGTTGTCCCTTCTACCCTAGGGGGAGCCCCTTCCCAGAAAGCCATGGAGGTGAGTCTGCTACCTGATAGACCCCCTATGGGTGGTACTCAGTGGGAGGATCTTGTGGGGAGACAATCCCCTATGGGACTAGGGATGACTATCAGAGGAGGACATGGTATTCCCCTCCCTCGCCTAACCTTCACTCACCCTCTTCTCCCATCAACCTCTTGTCTGTACCACATACTTCTATGCATGTTTGTAGGTTAAACAATCCCACCTCTTTAAGTATTGGGAAGAAGAAGAGTAGTGAAGATCTCAGGATACATTTCATCAGAAATATTGAGATGAAGAAGAGTGGAAATCACCTGTGTTGAGAACACCCTATAAGTACTGCAATGAAGGAGACCGGCAGAACAATGCAGAATGGTCCACGGGACCAATTTGAGCAGTCTAGTCCCTTTGAGTCAAGCAAGAATGATCTTACTATAGAAAGTCAAGAATGACTCTGTTGTTCATTAAGCCCGCCATGGAGGAACCGCAAGATTGATCCAGGAAGTAGGAAGGGAGACCAGGACACAGAGTTGGGAGCAGGCTAGTGCAGAGCTGGTCCGGTGTGGAAGGGCTGCTCGGCCAGCACCAAAGGAAAAGCTTCTGGTGTCCCTGACGTCTGACCAGTATGGAAGAACAACACCACAACCGCTGGAGAAAACGTCAGCTGCGGAACCGGAGAGAAGGGGAATCCCCAGGGCTGACTGCAGATGCCGAGGATGACCCAAAACCTTTGCGCACCATGAGAAAAGGTACACATGTTCCTGGGAAGCTGCTGGGGCCCCGAGAAGCTGCGAAGCTCAAACGCAAGTGAGAAAGCCAAGAAGTAGGCTCTTGGACCTGTGTGAGGCTGAGCAACTGCCAAGAAGCCAGAAACCAAGGGTCTGGGACCGTGTGAAGTCGGCAAAGCCCAAAGAAGCCCGAAAACAAGAGCCTTGCACCGATGTAGGTTTGGGGAAGCCTCGAGAAGCCATAAAGTGTGGGTTAAGGACCCATCTGAGACCCAGAGAAGACCTGGGACCAAAGGGACAGTGTCTGGGACCCAAAATAAGAAAACTGAAAGTATTAAGAAAATACTAACAGTGTTTGGCAGGTTAGCGAAGCAGACCTGGGACACCAATCATCACGTAGAAACACCTGAGAAAGGTTAGCCTGAGAAAGACCAGGGGAAGGGAGACATTCCCCCATTGTTAAAAGCTGAAACAAGAAGTAACGAAGCCAGAAGAAGGGACGTAACCTTTTGGTTTATGAACTTTGGGAGTTTGCTGCAGTCTGGAGAAGGGAGTCATTGTCGAGGCTACTCCGGTCAGGAGAAGGGAGGCATTCCCCTGAGTATATCAGGCTTGTGTTGTTGTATCGAAACTGCCTATTTTATTTTGCTTTTACATTTATAGCAGCGCACAACAGCCAGAGACATCTCGGCACTAGTTACAGTACAAGTGCATTGGAGCCGTCTACAGTGTACATGATGTTTTCAACAAAAAGCTTTCGCAGCAGAATGCTGTTACAGTCAAAAGAGGGAGGTTGTAGGTCAGATCCATTTCCAGCAAAAGGCTTCATAAAGTCATATTAGGTGTGTTGCCGATAGCCATCTGGTAAAGCCTCACCTCATGTTGTAGGGGGCTACATCAGATGGTATCCAGTGATTTTACCTAATAAAAAATAGAGAATTACATTTTAGCGAATAGAAACAAATACAAAATACCCAAAAAGTATTTTTTCAGTATTTTCTATTAGTTAAAATTAGAATTAGAAAAAAAAGATATGTGGGGGAGGGGTAAGGGGTTAAATCTGGTGGGGAGGAATTTGGGGTGGAGTACTAAACATGGGGAAACAGGGGGAGTTGTAGGGCCCCCCCCAAAAAGAAAATTCTGTATTTTTTTCTGTATTTTGGGTTTGTTAAAATATCTTTCTCTATTTTTGGCTTCGATAAAATCCCATTGATCCCATCAGATGTGCATGAGGCTGGTGTAAAAAAAGTCAAGAACGTATATAATGAGCGTTGGTAGATGGGTATTTAAACAGGTGAGAGCTATTTGAATCGTCCAATGGGAAGCGGCAGGGCGGAGCATGCTAGCGACGTCGTGCATAGTGTCAATGGAGGCTGCAGCCGCAGCAAATGTCAATGGTAGTGTTTTTGTCAAAAGCGCGCAATGGTGCAGTATAGTGTGCACCTGCCATTCCGCCAAAGGAGCAGAGTTGATGCTTCCACAGACCCCTACGTCATACTTTATTTATTTATTTATTTATTTAAATTTATATAGCGCGCAAGTAACCCATGGGCATTGAGGCGCTGTTACTTGCAAGAGCTTAGTTACAGGCAAAGAGGCATTCATCAGTACATTATGTATTCAACAGGCATAGAGCTGCTGTTTTGGTTGGTACAGTTGGTCATTAAAAACAGTTTATGCACTGGAACATAGGAGATGTATTCAACTGGTGCAAGGAATCTTATGTGAATAAGATGGTTTTTATGGATTTGCGGAAGGTGCAAAGGGAGGCCTCACCTCGGATTATAGGAGGTAGGGCGTTCCAGTGAGTGGGTGCGAGATATGGGAAGCTGGAACCGCCAGCTCTGGCTTTTTTTACTAATGGCACAGAAAGCATGTTAGTATATGGTGATCTGGTTGGCCTCGTAGAAGAGACGGGGTGCATCCTTTGGGAGAGGTAGTCGGGGGCAGTAAGGTGAAAGCACTTGTGAGTCAGTGTCAGCGTTTTGAAGATGATCCTTTCTTTTATTGGGAGCCAGTGTGCTCGTTTTCTGGCTTCCGAGATGTGTTCTCTTTTGGCAATGCCTTGGGCTGCCCGGAGAGCATTATTCTGCATGATTTGTAACCTCTCTAGGTTTTTTTTGGATGTACCTAGGAAGAGTACATTACAATAGTCAAGCCTAGATCCAGTGATGGCTCTGGCTATGTTAGTGCAGTTCTCTTTGGAGAGAAAGGGCCTGACTGCGTTGATTAGTTTGGCATGATATGCAGCTGCAGAGGCTATAGCGTTGACTTGTTTATCCATGGATAGGTTGGAATCTAAGTAGACGCCAAGTGTTTTGACTGATTCTGAGACAGGTATTTTGATGGAGTCTATGGTGAAATGACTGAACTGGGAGTCTAGATTTTTCAGCGTGTCGGGTGAGCCTACCAGGAGGAGTTCAGTCTTGTCTGAGTTGAGGCATAGTCCATTGTCTGCCATCCAGGCTTGGATGGTGTTGTAGAGGTTGTTGAGGGTCATGGAGTCAGTGTCGTAGTTGCCAGTGAGGGTGAGGAGGATCTGTGTGTCATCAGCGTAGTTGGTGTATGAAATGCCCATGGCGTCAAGGATGAGAAAAAGGGGTCGTGTGAAGATGTTGTAGAGGGTGGGTGAGAGGCAGGAGCCTTGGGGCACACCACAGAGTATGATAGTAGGTGAGGCGGATGCTAGGTCCGAGAATACTTGCATGGTTCTGTCTTGTAAGAAGGAAGTGATCCATGCTGTGGCTTCAGGGGAAAATTTGGCCGTAGAGGAGAGGTGGTGGCATAGGACGTCATGATCCACGAGGTCGAAAGCCGCGGATAGGTCAAGAAGTAGGAGAAGTGCTGGTTTGCCCATGTCTCTGGCATCGTCCATTTGGTTTTTCAGGTCAAGTAGGGCGGTTTCGGTCCCGTGTCTGGGGCGGAAGCCTGATTGTCGGAGTCCTAGGAGTTTGTTCTTTTCAATGAAATGTTGAACCTGCAGGTATGCTGTTTTGTCCAGTATTTTGAGGAGGAAGGGGACAGTGGTGATGGGTCTATAGTTGTTGGGGGAGGTGGGGTCGAGGGTAGGTTTTTTTAGGAGAGGGCGGACCCAGGCTTCCTTGAGGGAGGCAGGGACTTTCCCTGTAGCAAAGGAGGCGTTTACAAAGGCTGTAAGGAAGGGAGCTAATGCTTCGGCGCAGTCTTTGATAATGGTGGCTGGGCATACATCACCTTTGCAATTGGAGGGTTTGATGTTCCTCATTATGTTGGTGATGTCTTTTTCTAGAATGGGTTTGAATGAAAAGGGTTGGGGGGGGGTCCGGGGCTGGTGGTGGGACAGGGGTGTGTGTGTTGGGTAGGGCTTGCTTGGTGGCTAGTATTTTGTTTTGGAGCAGATTCAGTTTATTTTTCATGGCTGCTTGTATATCATCACACCAGGCCTTGTCTTTGGTGAAGTTCTGGGGGGCAGGCGCGGGTGTCTCTAGCTCCCTGAAAATGGCAAAGATTTCTTTAGTGCTGGATTGGGCTTCAGAGATTCTGGATTCAAAGGATTTGGCCTTAGCTAGGGTGATTGCTTTTTTATATCTAGTGGAGCAAGATTTAAAAGGCATCTTGTCTTTGTCAGAGTGAGACATTTGCCACTCAGTGAGGGCATCCTTTTTTTTAGTGCGGAGTGCGAGGAGGTCTGGGGTGAACCAGGAGTTGGAATGGGTGGTGGGTTTGGCTTTACAGGGTTTAAGGGGGGCAATGGAGTTAATGGCTGTTTTGATGGCAGCTTCGTAGGCTGTAGCGAGTGTTTCTGGGTCTGTGGAGAAAGGGGGTCTGAAGGCTGGGCCTTGGAGGAAAGGCAGTAGCCTTTCCTTAGTGAGTTGGCGGGAGCTTCTGGCGAGGCAGGGTGGCAGTGGTTGGGGTGGGGGGGTGGTGGAGCGGGTGGTGAGGATGCTGAAAGTGATGATGTGGTGGTCTGACCATGGGGTGGGAAAGTTTCCAGTGATGATGAGTGGGCAGTTATGTTGCGCAATCCAGTCAAGGTTTCTGCCCTGGGCGTGGGTTGGGCTAAAGATGGTGTTGTTGTAGCCCAGAGCCTTGAGGGCTGAGTCAAGAGATTTGGCTGCTGGGTCCTTCCTGTCCAGGAGACCTAGGTTAACATCCCCCAGGAGAATGGCTTGAGATTGTTTCTTGAGGTTGTCAGAGAGGAGGTGGATGAGAGAGGCTTGGAAGTCACCTGTTGGGCCTGGGGGGCGGTAGACAATGTGGACAGCAATGGTACATTGGGGAGATAGGTTAATTTTGACTTGGAGGTAGTCACTGTTGTGCAGGGATTTCTCTACCTTCCTGATAGAAAAGCAGTCTTTGGCAATAATTGCTACACCTCCCCCTTTGGAAAGCCGATCTTGTCTGGTGATGGAATATCCAGGTGGTAGTGCGAGGGTGAGTGCCGGGCCAGATGCATCGTGTAGCCATGTTTCAGAAATCATGAGTAGATCGAGGTCATGGGTGGTTAGGAGGTCGTGGATGTCTAAAGCGTGGGCATTGATGGATCTAGCGTTAATCATGGCGCATTTAAGATGGGGTTCGGTAGTGGCTGGGGAGTGGGTGGACATAGGTGGTAGAACATTTGGCACAGTAGCATTCAAAATGGTGGTAGAAGAATTGCTAACCACCGATTTTACACTGGGGGGTCTAGTTTCAGAAGTGGTGGACACAGGTTGTAAAACATTTGGCACAGTAGCATTCAAAATGGTGGTAGAAGAATTGCAAGCCACAGATTTTACACTGGGGGGCCTAGTTTCAGAAGTGGTGGACACAGGTGGTAACACATTTGGCACAGTAGCATTCAAAATGGTGGTAGAAGAATTGCAAACCACAGATTTTACACTGGGGGGCCTAGTTTCAGAAGTGGTGGACACAGGTTGTAAAACATTTGGCACAGTAGCATCCAAAATGGTGGTAGAAGAATTGCAAACCACAGATTTTACACTTGGGGGCCTATTTGCAGAGGTGGTGGACACAGGTTGTAAAACATTCGGCACAGTAGCATTCAAAATGGTGGTAGAAGAATTGCAAGCCACAGATTTTACACTGGGGGGCCTAGTTTCAGAAGTGGTGGACACAGGTTGTAAAACATTTGGCACAGTAGCATTCAAAATGGTGGTAGAAGAATTGCTAACCACAGATTTTACACTGGGGGGCCTAGTTTGAGAAGTGGTGGACACAGGTTGTAAAACATTTGGCACAGTAGCATTCAAAATGGTGGTAGAAGAATTGCTAACCACAGATTTTACACTGGGGGGCTCACTTTCAGTAGAAGTGGGCACAAGTGGTGACAAGTTTTGTGCGGTTGTGGCACACCTGTGGAAGTGGTACAGTACTTTATTATCTGCTTTATTGTCTGTATTCATCGACGCTGTAGGCTTTGGGCGGATGAGTCTTGCAGTGATCAAATATGGCAAGGGCGGTGAGGTGCGCGAGCTTAGCCGGGCATTGCGGGTGTTCGTGGGTAGGGGATGGGAGTAGAGAGTGGCCTGCAGCGTGCGGGAGCGTAATCTGATGAATCTACTATGCAGGCATGGGTATGAGCGAGGTGAATTGTGGTTCTGGCTCTTACCTCCGGAGTGCGGCATAGATTTCTGGCAGACAGCAGACGAGCAGCAAAGAGCTGATAAGAGCATGGGAGGCCTTTCCTCACGGCCTTCCCTGCTCGGCTTCGCCTCTCGGCCCTCTCCCCCTCCGTTTAAAGCAGGAGGGGAGGGGCAGGCAGAGAGAGGCAGCAAATGGGCGCTCGGGCCCGCGGCGGTGATGTCGGCTGGCTTCTTTGTTGGGATGGCGTCCATGGCAACCATGGACGCCATTTCGAGTGATTGCGGAACCGTGAGACACGCGGCGAATGGCGCTGTGTGTGTGGAACACATGGTTGTTCCGACTTCGATTTGTTCGGCTCCCAGCTGATGCGATCGCTTTGGTCCTCGCAGCAGAGCTGATAAGAGCATGGGAGGCCTTTCCTCACGGCCTTCCCTGATCGGCTTCGCCTCTCGGCCCTCTCCCCCTCCGTTTAAAGCAGGAGGGGAGGGGCAGGCAGAGAGAGGCAGCAAATGGGCGCTCGGGCTCGCGGCGGTGATGTCGGCTGGCTTCTTTGTTGGGATGGCGTCCATGGCAACCATGGACGCCATTTCGAGTGATTGCGGAGCCGTGAGACATGCGGCGAATGGCGCTGTGTGTGTGGAACACATGGTTGTTCCGACTTCGATTCGTTCGCCTCCCAGCTGATGCGATCGCTTTGGTCCTCGCAGCAGAGCTGATAAGAGCATGGGAGGCCTTTCCTCACGGCCTTCCCTGCTCGGCTTCGCCTCTCGGCCCGCGACCGACATGAGGTGTGCAAGGGGGCCTGAGGTGGGGAGGTATTGTGGGGTTTTAGATGGCTTTTGGCCATCTTACCGGCCGAGCGGATATTCGTAGGGGCAGGGAATCGGTTTTTGCAGGAATTAGGCTCCAATGGTAGAAGGAAGCTGCAGGCTGGGGCGTGCAGCTCCTCCACGCCCAGACAGGGCCAGACACGGAGGTGTTGCCTTAAATGAAGGCCTTTTGTCATGTCTGGCCCAACTGGACCCTGCTATTGATGGAATCCGATGGCCAATCAGGCCGCCTCATGTGGGGAAGAAGTAAAGTCACCTTGAAAGACTCATGGAGAGACCCTTTCAACGTTGTTAAAGAATTTTAACTTTGTTTTCAACCCTTCAAGAAGAATCTCTGCAAAAAATAGGAACTTTTGTTGTGGAATAACCTTCGAAATACTCAATCTGATATCGATTACAAACCTGAAGGAGAGGGAAAACCCCCGAAGGAAGACACGTGCGAGTTTCTGATATTGACTGTACTTATCCAGAAGAACAGAGCCATTTCTACGGGACCTAGAAGACTTTTTGTTTGTTAGTATTAAGGTAAGGGCTAGATTGAGGTTTATTAGACACAGTACTTTGAACATTCGGACAGGAACCTTATAATTTCAATTGAGTCAGATAAACTCCTCATAGAGCTAGCAGCAGAATGACCAAAGCATGTTTTAAGGTCGTGGGAATAGAACCATACATGAGAGATGAAATTAACCCTTCAGCAATAATTTCACCCATGTCCTGCGCTATTAATTTAAAAAGATGTTAGCTGAGTACCATCAACTGCAGTGACATTCTCTACCACAGACTTTGGATGCATACCAATACCCATCTTGCCTGCTAGTTCGTAATCCATGTAGTTTCCAATTGCTGTCCACATATGCTTCAAGAGCATAAACCTTGGAAGGTTGAAGGTCACTACTTAGGATAGCTGGAACAACGAAATTAGATATCTGAATTTCCTTCTTCTGGCTCCACAAGTCGATCTCTACACTTGTCGGGGTTGGAGTTTTCCGACAGTTCAACTTTTGTTATATTCCCACTGTTTTCCATGGAGGTTTCCGTGGGCAATTACGAAGATGATGACCAGTTGAACCGCAATAGAGGCACAAATTCTGCTCTTTGCTTTTTTCACTTTCTTCTTTTGAAATTGGACCTCGAACTGCATTGGTTCTGAATGACCTCCAGTCACTTGACGAATTCCACTGTCTTTTGAACAGAAATAGAGGGATCTATTTTCTGATCTGGCATGATCACTCGTCTAGCTTGCAACTGGTGATCCAATTGTATAGTTAGGTCAATGAATTCGGCACAACCCGTAGGAGGGTTCACTACCTGGGCCAATATGGCTTTGAGTTCTCCTCGTAATCCTCGATAAAAGAGTGTTGTTCTCTTTTCCTCAGGCCAATTAGTCTCTGCTACTAATCTATTAAAAGAAGCTATGTAAGCCAATAATTCTTGATTACCTTGGCGTAAAGAGAGCAGCTCATTATTCAAGGCCGGTCTCTGTGTGTGATGGGAAAAGAGTTTCTCTAACTCCTGCTGAAAACCAGGGAAGTTTCTTAATAATGGGTCATCTCGATTGACTAAGGGAATGGACCAATCAGCAGCATGTCCGCTCAAATATGATAACACAAACGTCACCTTAGCCTGATCTGAAGGAAAGTCCCTGGGTCGACACAGGAAATGTAAATTACATTGATTCATGAAAACTGCGAAGCGCTTTGGAGCTCCTATAAACCTTTCTGGGGCTGCTAATGGGATGTTCCCCGGTAAAACCACCTGCAGAGGAGGGCTGGGAGCGGAAACCTGACCCTGTGGGAGACCACCAGGAAGTGGTGCTTGTCCTGCTTGAGACTGTAATAATTGGCGACCCAATTCATCAGTGCGTTCTCTATTAACCACCAACTCTCTCCTAAGAGAATTGGCTTCTGACCTTGCTTAGTGGACTTCTGCCCTTAACTCCCCCAAAATCTGGGACAAATTGTCTCTTTCTGTGTTTTCCATTGCGCTCGGGTGGAGTATTTTAAGTATAGGCTTCGCGTTCTGTAACACTTACCTGGACTCCTCGGGAGCGTAATAACCTTTCAGCCTGTAGACCTGATACCTGGAAGTCTTTAGGATTCTTTTTTCTGTTAGGACAGACAGATAACAACAATAGATATGTTGTAAAAACTATTAACTGTGATAACTACTGGATGAGGTGTGTATAAACACCTACAAATCACCCCCTCCCTTCTAACTCTGGTGCTAAATTCCCTTCTCACCTTTGTCTTGTAATTGTGGAGCTCTCCATCCTGCTTTCAACAGGGGCGTGTTGATATGAACAATGGCTAAACTTGGTATACTGAAGAACGCAATAAATCCATTGTGGCCCTAAAATACATATCGAGGCGGCCCCCCCACTTCTTCCATCTGGGCCCCAGGCTGGATGGTGGGCCGGAGACATCGAACTCAGGAATGGGCTGCAGAGACACTGGCGCCCATGCCTGGGCCATGACAGGAGGTGGCGGCTGAACAACCGGTTGTACCACGGGTGGAGCCTGAGGCAATGGGGCCTGAGGCTGCACCGGAAGTTGGGGCTGGGCTGGAAGCTGCTGTTGGTCTACGGGATGCCCACCGTCCTGGTCACCAGGCCCGTTCATGGGTTAGAGCACACAGGCACCCCCAGCGTGGATCTTGGGGGCCGCAACTCACTCCCACCACCACAGCACAGTCAATACTCACACAGGCAATACAAAGTCCAACCTGGCGGTGATGATGAGGAGGATGATGAAGAAATGAATCCTCAGCTGCAGCGGTGCTGTGTACAGGCACAGATGCCCCAAAAATTGAGCCAAGGATGTCTTGGGCTAAGCAGGCCCAGCCATTTCAGCCCTTCACCTCGCTTTTTACTCGACGTAGGAAGCCCAGAAATCAAGAAAAATCCAAAATTCGGGCATGGGTGTACAGGTATAACTGCCTGCTAACAGTTTGTCAAAAAATTTGGCCTGGGTGCCTCTCGCCGTTCAAACCGGAGCCCAGTGAGTGTCCACGGCCGTAATCCAAGATGGCCGCGTGCCGCGTGGTAATTGCACGGCCTACGGCACGAAACGAAAATCTTCAAGGATCTCCGTTTCAGGAAGAAAAATTGTAGCGACTTTCACCGCCGGGCCTAGGCATTACACCAACCTCGTCGCCACTGTCGGGAGTGTGCCATGAGCCCCACTTGCGATGTCCGTAAGCCCCCAGCACTAACAGACTCACACGGAGATGTCCGCTCTGCTTGGGCTTCCCGGTCGCACTAACTCGGCCGGGAACACCCCCTTTATTTATACTGCACGCGGCGGCGTGCAGCGGCACGCCGCCACGTGCGCATCCCTTAAAGGGGCAGCGCCACAGTGTCTATCATTGAAAGAATGAGTCTTAGGGTAGTTAAGCAGATGAAGACACTATAGTCCTTAAGAGTTTTAAATGATTCCTATGTTGGAGAGATCTCTCATGCTAATTTCTTTTGTCTTTTCCCCTTTTTGCAGGTTCTAGGGTTTGGAGCAGTGACTAAAAATGATGCGCGCTTTAAAAGATGAGTTTTTCTTTATGAAGAAGAAACTATGAATGCGGAATGGCTGCAATGTTTTATTTTGTTCTTCCCCTCCCTTTCTGCACCCCTCTTCCTCACCTTTTGTTTTCCTCCGGCTCTACCAGAAATGTCATCAGGCCTAGTACGGTAGTCGCCTGTTTGCTTCCATTTTCTTCCCACTCTCCCCCTCCCTTCCTTATCTATGTTTTAGCACTTGCACTATCTGAAATGTCGTAAGGCCGAGTATGATAGTTAATTTCACATCCTTACTGTTGTAAGAATGTCATTGTATTTTCCCTTCGTCCCTCCCTTGCCTTGAAGCACTTTGAAACACATTGTGTACAGGCGCTATATAAATAAACTATCATATCATATATCATGTTACTCGGGATGAGAAAACCTTAAAACATAAGTTTGTCAATTCAGAGTAACTGCAACCTTCAACATTGGAGTGCGGTAACAACTGTGATGTGATAACTTGAGCAGTGGAGTAACTTTGCTTAAAATGTTGGGGGGACATGGCATCTGAAAAAAAAGGTGCCCAAGCAAAATTAATGGGCACAGAATGGTGTGCCATGAAAGTTGGGGGGGACAAACACCCCTATCCCTCCCTAAAATTACGCCCATGAACTTGATTAAACTTCAGGTACGTAAGCACATTAAAAACATCTTCTCTTTTAGTCTGTAAAGTTTGTTTTTTATCATTAAATACCTTTTGTGTTTTCTGCAGGTTTTCGGAACGCTGAGAGAAAACCTTCGGAAGATGCTGCGGCTGCAAGTGAAAACTTCTGACGGAAGATGCTGCGGCTGTGAGTGAAACTTCTGACCGAAGATGTTGCGGTTGTGAGTAAAACTTCTGTCAAGTAAGTCTTATCTGTTATCTGTAACGCTCTGTAATTGTCGCAAGAACTGATATTTCTCTTATCTTTGGTTTCTTTAGGTTCTGTGAGGAAAACGCTGGTAGTGTTACACCCCTGTCAGCGGAGCAGACACGAAGCGTGCTTTGCAGTGGAGGCAGGGCTTAAGTAGCCCCCAATGACAAATGAATAGTCCCGTGCTGCAGCTTGTAAATGGGTCCTCCCGGCGGCCATCTTTGAGTATACAATTACTATTGAAACCCATGGAAGTCTATGGGATTGGATGCTGTGAATGGTGAAAATGCCATATGTGCCAGGCTAACACCCACCTTTGATCTGCTGATTACTGTAATGTGCATGCATGCCAACCCTCCCGATTTAGGCAGGAGACTCCTGATTTTTCGATGAAAAATAGAGCTATTTTTCACGTTCTCCCGCCTAAAATTACTGTAGCCCCAATGCATTCCTATGGGAAAATGTAGGTCTCCTGATTTCCCTGTGGAAATCTCCCTCCCAGGTGGCTCCGAATGTTGGCATGTATGAATGTGTTCTGCCTAGCCTGAGTGCCTGAGTGAAGACTAGGTTTTCTGACTGGGATCATGACGTCTGGTGTTCTAGGGATAATTTCCGGAGAGAGCAGGGTATTCTCTTGGCCCACCTCAGTCATTAATGTGTCTCTCTTTCATCACCCAGCAAGAAAGCAGCAGAAGATCAAGCTCCCTCCAGCCCTACTCCTCATCTCATGCCTTCGTCCTCATCCTGAGCAGCATACCATGGAGTTAAGCGCAATTGGGCACAGAACATTGCTGGGCATGGTGCTATCATTGTAATGCAAATGAAATGTGCCTTTTTCAAAATTTTGCCACCGTGTTTGTGAGTTGCACCTAAATTCAAACAAGGTGCTGGCAAATGTTTCTGTAGCATAATGTTCTTTCTTCTTATGCATCTGTGCTGCTTTGGGATGCTTAAAAGGCCTTTTCACATGTTGCTTGCCTTGGCCTGCTGTTCAAGGCGACCTTTCAAGATGGCCGCCTTGTCTAGGCCACTGAGGCCAACCTCCTGCTCTGAGCCTGCTCCCCTATGATTGGCTGTCTCATTACTACTTGAGCCAATCAGGGACAACAGGAGGCGGGAGCCAGCCCATGCATCTAAGGCCCACATCGAGGTTTGGGAGGAAGTCACCCAGCCAGGAAGCAGCAGAAGATCGAGCTCCCTACAGCCCTACTCCTCATCTCATGCCTTCTCCCTCATACTGAGCAGCATACCATGGAGGTAAGCGCAATTGGGCACAGAACATTGCTGAGCATGTTGCTATCATTTTAATGCAAACAAAATTTGCATTTTTCAAAATGTTGCCACCGTATTTGTGAGTTGCACATAAATGCTTAAAAGGCCTTTTCACATATTGCTTGCTCTCTGCTGTTCGAGGCAACCTTTCAAGATGGCCGCCCTTGTCTAGGCCACTGGAGCCATCCTCCTGCTCCGAGCCTGGTCCCCTACGATTGGCTGTCTCATCACTACTTGAGCCAATCAGGGACACTGGGAGGTAGGTGCCTGCCCATGCATCTAAGGCCCTGCCTGTGCCTGCCCAGACCAAGGAGGGCCAGAGGGCTCTCTGATTCACTGCACAATGATCCAACCTCCTGACTTACTACTGGACTGCATCCTATGTCACTGGATCCTAGTCTATCCACGATCCATGCAGACATGAAAGCGAGTCTGGCTGACCCCAACACTAACTCTCCTGATGCGTCTACTGTGCCTTTCACCTCTTTCATCCCCGCCTAACCTAACTTCATTTCGTTCACTGGACTTGCGAGTCCCATTTGTGTTTATCATTGATCTTTGCACTCTTTTTGCTGCCTCCATTTTAAAATCGAATTTAGCATTAGATCTGTGCACCATCTGCTTTGCATGTTTTGCTGCCTCCATTTTAAAATCGAATTTAGGTGTGTTTAGCTTTAGATCTGTGCACCATCTGCCTGGCCTGTTTAGTTTTACATCTGAGTAACACTGCATTGTTTTTGTGCCTCCGTTTTCAAAATCGAATTTCGGTGTGTTTAGTTCATACATTTCTGACCCACTTATCTGATGTAATTCTATTCCTTCTGGTTTTCCGACTTCACCTACTAGGCCTCCTGGTGAGTTTAGCTAGAACTGTGCTGTGCAGCCACTCCTCCTATCACTCCTTCTCTCCCAAAGTCCAGTAGGAAAAATCACAAAAAAGACATCTTGAGTGCAAACCCTGGACTTCCCATTGCAGACACCTATGTCAGTGCTTCCTCTAGAGAGGTTTTCACTGATATCTTCTTTTCTGTCCCCTATCCAGATCTGTGCCCCCCGATCGCATCTCTCTCTCTCCTTCCTCTTACTCTTCCATTAATGGTGGCACCAAGTGGGAAGTCCTCTTGGCTGGTTTCTCATCCTCATGTTGCTTCGTTAATGTCTATCACACTGGCACCATTCTGATTCAGGGTCCACAACCCAACATCCTTCTCTTTGACCACATCCTGCCTTCTCTCATTGACTTCCTTCCTTCTCCTGCACCTCCCCCATCTACTATCTCTCTCCCTCCTCTGACTGGTGTTCCACACCACTCTACTCCACCTCAGAAAAGCTTCAAAGGCACAGACTGCCTCCACCTGGCAACACTTAACGCACGCTCAGCCAAGAACCACTCCTCTGACTTCTGTCTCCTTCTTGAAGACATTGACCTCGATATTCTCGCTCTTACAGAGACTGGTTTCAATGCAAGCTCAGTCACTGCCTTTGACTGCTTCCTCCCTGATGGCTTCAAGATCATCTACACGCCTTGACCTCACCGACTGGCTGGGGGATGGGGGAGTTGCCTTAATCTTCCCCGATTGGGTTCCTGCTTCCAATCTTACCTGCCTGATCGGCTCTTTTGTCCCTGCTCTCGCTGATTTCTGCAATCACTCTTTTGCCACTGGATCTTTCCCCTCCCTCTTAAGTAGTCCCTTGTGTGCCCACTCCTGAAAAAAAACATCATCAGACCCTACTTGCCCTGCCAGCTATTGCCCTATTTCCCTCACCCCTTTCCTTAGGAAGCTACTTGAGTAGCTGGCCTTGCCCCCAACTCAACTCACACACTGAACTTGTTGGTGGTCTCCAGGCCCATCAATCTGGATTCTGGGCATCCAGAGGCTCGGAAACAACTTTTCTGAACACCCGTGAACAACTGCTTGCATCTCTGGACTCCAACTCCCCAGCTGTCCTTATACTCCTACTTCTCGATCTCTCCTCTGCCTTTGACACAGTCAACCATTCCATCCTCATACAAAGGCTCCACGATACCCTCGGTATCTCGGAATGGGCACTGGACTGGCTGACCTCTTTCCTCACTAACCGCTCTTCCCAAGTCATCCTGGGCACCTTCTCCTCTCGTACTTCCCTCTTCACCTGTGGTGTCTCCCAGGGCTGTATATTCTCCTCCTGGCGCTTTAACATCTATCTTGCGCTCCTTGCCCGCTCCATTGCCTCTTTCTCCTCCAACTTCCAGTTTTAGGCAGATGACTTCCACACTCTCTGGCCTTTCTCCTTGGGCTCTCCCCCAATGCTGTCAACTGAAACCAGAAACCTTGGAGTCATCTTCGACTCCTCTCTCTCCTTCCCCCTCACACTCAGCACATTGCCAAGAAGTCCCATTTTCAGCTATTCCTTCTCACTTTCCCCCAGAGGCCCAATGTGACCCACGCCATAGTTCTCTCTAGACTTGACTACAGCAATAGCCTCCTCCTGCATCTACCATCTTCCACTCTGTGACCATCTTCAACTTTATCTCACTAAATACTCTTCCTCTAGACCACTATGTTCCTCAGGCACCACCTCTCTATGTGTAATGAGTTTTGCTAAACAGCGAGTAGGCGGTCGATCACTTTTCTCTGCAGGATCCCCCCCCTTATGGAATAGCCTCCCCCTCGCTCTGCGCCTTAGGCAGGATCTTCTCAAATTCTGGAAGCGCCTTAAGACTTTCCTCTTTTCCTCCTCATTTCCTTCCTCTCTCCCCTGTTAATCCCACAGTTGTTGTGATCGGTGTCCTGGGCCCTTATGCATCCTCGGGACCCTGACCTCCCACACCAATCCTGCCCAGCTCCTGTCTATCCACAGCACTTGCATCTGCACACCCCCCGCCCTGGAGTTTCGCGCTTACACCTCCTGCGGAACCAGTCTGTGTAGCACTCAACATTCCTAGCATTTCATCTGCGGCTCACCCATGAGCTTGGACTCCCCAGCACTTTCCCCCTCTTCCCTCTTCCTTGATGCACTTGCACGTTCTGAATACTCGCAAGGCATAGTAGGTGTGTCCCTTCTACCTTTACTCCCCTCTGCTCTTAAATATTGTGTCTTGAATGTTTTTTTCCCATCCTTGTTCCCTCCCTGCACTGTGGGTGCTTTGAAACAGTATTTTCTTATTGTATAAGTGCTGAACAAGCAAATAATAAATAAATATATAAATGGTTGTTGAAGAGTTTTGCATGGGTCCACTTTCCACTCCTTCAACAAACTAACATGGTACAGCTGCCTTTTCTGATTTCAGTCAGGTTAAAAAAACACGTTATAGGGACCTTTATTTTCAAGGATCTCATATGGTACATACCATTTAGATCATATTTTCTTTGTCTGAGGTGGGTAAAGGGACTAATACTCTCTGGCCCACTGAGAAGGAGCGTGGTCAATCCTTTATGTCATAGGAGGTCATTACAACCCCGGCGTTAAGGGTTAACGACGGCGTTAACCCTTAACGCCGGATTCCCACTTTAACGCCTGCTTTTGGCAGGCGTTAAAGTCCATGGCGCTAACCCGCCATGGTGCTAATTACGCCGCCGTAATTTACGGCGGCGTAATTAGCGCCTTCCCCACTCCCATTATGCCCTATGGGGCAAAAATGGGAATGGGGAAGGGAAAATGGGAAATGGGGATTTACCGCCCCACTCACCTTGGAATGGGGCGGTAAATCCGCCATCCACCATGGTGTAAACGTAGTTTACACCATGGTGGTAAAGTTGGTGCACTTAGCACCAAGGTTGTAATGACCGCCATAGTTTGTCTTTTGGGATTGTTGTGCCCGTCATTAACAATTTCCCTTACTAGAGTCATGTGTTGCCTCAAATGTTGGGCAGTCTGAGTAGTCAGTACCATTGCCACTTCCCTTTCCTCCCAGGTTTCCTTCAGCATGTCAAGCACCTCCCTAGGTTAACTTCGGTAAAGGAGCTCAAAAGGGGAATACTCAAGTGAGGCCTGGGGTGATTGTCTCACTGCAAATAGGATCCAAGGGGTCATGTTTTCCTAATTTTTTCCATCCACTTCTACCAACTTTCTCAGTATCTTTTTCAAAGTCTGGTTGAAGCGTTCGAACAGCCCGCCTGTCTGTGGATGGTAAACAGAGCTTTTGGGTACCTGGTGGCAAAGTCTACGATGACTAGTATACATTTGTTTCCTAGCCTAGATGGATTAAGGGGCCCGGGAATAACCATCCCAATTCGAGTGAAGGGACGTGCTGCTTTTGCTGATATTTAATGTCACCATAGATCCTTGGCCTATGTGAGAAACCTGAGGCGTTTATCCCAGGCTATTCCCGGGGCTCCTTTGTTCAGGTGGCCAGGGGAGGGCCATCGCTCTTGGATCCCAAACCCGGGGCGGACGAGCAAGGGAGGATCACATAGGCAGGGGGTCATTGGGGTCTATGGGAGACACGTCTTTGGCCGAGACATGGTATTCTTCCTGTTCTGATACACTCCTACATTGACATCCCCTCAGTTGTCCTGGGATATTGTCAGAATAGTCCCATCATACCCCAGTACCTTTCTGTAAGAAAAAGTATAAAACAACCAGGGAAATTAAAACCATCTATAAAAACACAAGGACCCAATAGAAAATCCATTCACCCACCACAATCCATTTACCCTCTTAATCCTGACAAAAACCTAAATGGGTTTTCCATGATCTCTGGAAAAACCTAAACTCCCACAGCCCCTACTTCCATTCTAGAAGTTCAACTACTGGGACGAAAAGGAGGCAGATGGGAGTCATGAGCATGTTGTCCCGATAACGAGGTCAGACAGAGAATAGAGAGGGAGGGACAAACACTCACATCTGACTCCAATTAACCCAAGCTGGGAGTATAAAAGCAGCAGCCAGAACAGCATTTTGAGTGAGCAGTGGATGCTGAAGGAACTGTGAAGACCAGAAGGAGAAGTCAGCAGCTGGGAGAACCTTGGGAAGCCAGAAGGGGGACGGACTGCCAAGACACTGTGGCCTGTGAATACAAAGGGGCTACAGTGTAGCGGGGGAACCATGCCCCAGGGAACCAAAACTCCAGCTACACTTTTCTGGGAGTGTTTAAATCAGTAATTGCTCCCTGGGTGGGTTCCAGAAACCCAGGTAGAGAGAGGCAGGTGGTGAGACCCTGACCTCAAGTGAATCCCCATTGAGGACACGCTAACACCTCATCACTGAGGGTAAAAGGTGGAGACCCTCTGACTTGAGGGACGCTAAGGCGGGATAACCTGTTGTGTCAAGAACTTTGCGTAAATCCCAAAAGTGCCTGTAACTGGCGAAGTGGGACCAAAACCTTGAATGTGCATTCTGGGACTTATAGTCCGAAAGAGCAAAGCTGTGAAACAGAGTGGTCCACAGCACCGCGTGTGTGCCCAATTGAAGGTCTCTGGAGGGTATCCAGCTGAGAAGTGTCAAAAGTGAAAGTTAAAGAGTTTTAAAGAATTGTAAATCAAAGTGGTCCTGCGACGGGTCAAGTCGATTCTGGTGTCAAAAGGGATCTGAGCCCAGAAGAGGGGGATCCATGATCCGAGCCCCGATGAGGGAGACCAAGTTGTGAATTGTGAACATTGTGGGAAAAGGGGTCCGAGCCCGGACGAGGGGGACCAAGTTGTGAATTGTGAACATTGTGGGAAAAGGGGTCCGAGCCCGGACGAGGGGGACCAAGTTGTGAATTGTGAACATTGTGGGAAAAGGGGTCCGAGCCCGGACGAGGGGGACCAAGTTGTGAATTGTGAACATTGTGGGAAAAGGGGTCCGAGCCCGGACGAGGGGGACCAAGTTGTGAATTGTTAAAATTGTGAGAGAAGGGGTCCGAGCCCGGACGAGGGGGACCAAGTTGTGAATTGTGAACATTGTGAGAAAAGGGGTCTGAGACCGGACGAGGGGGACCCGTGGTCAAAGCACAAAGGAGGGAGACCAATCATGAACTTATTAATGTGAGAATCTTGACAAAGGAAAGGAACTTTTGTGTTTTGTTTGCTACATCAGACCCTCTGCAGTAAGACACTTTGAATGGCAAAGAGACTTTGGCACAGAAGGTCCTGATATTGAGATATTGAACTGTACGAGTAACATAAGGAACTACAAGTACCAGCAGTCACTGGAAAAGAAGGTAATACTGTGTGTATTGACATGTAAAGTGAACTTCTGTTTCAAGGTGGAAGAAGCCTGTATTCTGACAAAGCAAGTCTGTGATTGACGAGCAAAGTGAACTTGTCCCGGGAGGATAGCTCAGCGGCAACGTGTTCGCCTTGGAAGCAAAACGACACGAAGCAACACAGGTTCGATCCCCGCGTCCGTGCTTGGAAACCTCTGGGTATTTAAGCGCATTATAAATATGCAACTAAGAAAAGAAAAAAGAAGAGACAATTACACAACTAAAAAACAAACATTTCCTGTAACAGCGCCTCGATGCCCGCGGGCTGTGTGAGCGCTATAAAATTGCAAAAAAATAAATAAATAATAACTTTGTTTCAAGACGGAGGAAGCCTGTGTTTTGACAAGAGACTTTTCTTTTGAGAATCCTTTTTGTTCTTAAAGTCTTTGCCACAGTGGTGTGAGACCAGCTGAACCATCGAACTGTGTCCTCGTACCGAGGAAGCCAGAGTGTGCACGAGGCTCGAGCGTGCTGCCTTCTCCCGTGCAGAAAGCATGGGGAAGGGAGGCCATCTGCTCAACTGTCCTGACATTGTTTCTTGAACACGTTTCCTTTTTTCCATACACTACTGTCCTACACTATTTTGTATTTAGAAGTAAGGATTGGCAATAGGGTTATTAGCATAGGCCCTTTTATTTTGACAGACTGGACTAGGACTGCGTTATTATTATTTGATGGTTGTAGCTTGCTCCAATAATTAGATTTAGGTTTAGATAGGCATTTAACCAACCCTTTAAAATGTAATAAATACCCTTAAACTGTGTCTCATTTGTGTCGGTCTTCCTTGATGTTACCAAGCCTTTCCTTACACCAATAAAGCTTTGGAATAATTTGGCCCTGCATTTTATTCACTCCCTGGTGTCCAGCAGTTAAAAGAGAATGCCGAAATCTAGGGCTACCCTCTGGTGACTTCTGGGGATTTCCAGATGGGTTCTAGAAGTGCTCTTGGGTATTAGGTCCCGTATTTCTTTAAAAAAAAAAAGAAAAGGCCAGCTTCAGCCTGACCTTCTGCTTCAGATATGACCGCTGTGAAAGCCTCTGCTAGAATGGGATCACTGTCTTGGGCAAATGGTAAACCTGGAATGAGCTCAGTTTCTTTTTCTGTAGGGGTCGGCTTGTCTTTTTATGGCCTTCTGGCCTTCTCTATGATTCCTTGGGCAACTCGTTCACCCTCTTTAACTTTATATGCACAACACCCGGAGTTAAGCAACAGGATTTTTATATCACCTCCATAGGCAGAGTCAATTACTCTGGCATTGATTTCTAGATCATATCTCCATGAATGTGCAGACTAAGAGACCAATCTAATGCAGGTTCCCTTTGGTGAGGACAAAACTACATCTGTATGGACTAGCTATCTCTCACCAGCCTCGATAATGGCTGCGGCACTAGTGTGCATGCCGAAACCTATTGATTCTGCTGTAGCTAACGTAGGTGGGGAAGCTTTTGGTGTTTGTGTATTGTAGGGTCCCCCACCTTTTATCAGTTGTATTGCATACCACTCCTGACGCCATATGTCTCAGGTTCGTGCTGTTCAGTGTCTACAATTGTACCCGTATCACTCTCCCACTCCTCACCTGCGGTCTCTGAGTTGGCTTCCGAAGGCTCGTCTGAAGAAGTCTTCACAGGTTTCTCTCTCCAGGCTCTTGGGTTCTTCTTTTTCACCGTCTTGCCCTTTTGTTTGAAGAGATAGGGCCGAGCTCCCCCGGAGGCCACTTTGCCAGTAAGGCTATATGCCCGGCAGCGGGGACTCCGGGGAGCCCACCCCAAATCAGGGAAAAGCCGCAGCAGAAAAACCCTGGTAGTTTCAGGTGAGTTGGTCTGTTCAAATAAGTATTCGCAATCCTTCTTGGAATACTGCTCAGCGAATGGGTAATTCGCAATCCTTCTTGGAATTCCACTTCTTTAGAGTACTACATTTACCAGAATGCACTTGGGTGCAATGTCTAAGCTTTGGAAAAGATTCCAAGAACTCCGTGAGCAAGGTTAAGTAAAATAAACAGAAGGAGAGGTTACACAGGTCAGAGGAAGCACACAACTCAGGGGGCACGAGTTGAAGTGACAGCTGCTTGGAAAAGCGTGTGTTGAAAAGAACTGCAGATAGCAAGTCCACGCTCGCTGAGTAAAAAAGCCCCAGAGCGAACGCAGGTGTCTGCTGACTCCAGCAAAATAACAAACACACACGCTGGGAAATTAACAAGAAAGTGCGGGCAGGGAAAGGTCCAAAATAAAGAAGAAATATTCCCCACAGGAGGCGTGGTGGCAAAAATGTACGATATAAGGCAGGCAGACAAACAATGGAAAGGCAAATGGGTAGAAAACAAGGAGTAGCACGAGACAGGAGCACTGTCAACTAGCGTTGGAAAGAAATCAGTTGCAACGCACCGGTTGCCACACCTGACCGTTAATTATAGCCTCTGTTCCAGCGAGGCTAGAACGTAACGTCCAGGTAAAGGAGGAACTCAGTCCTTCTTCCATTGTTTCCATCTCTTCCACAGGCTCCATGGGTGTTTCATGACAGTATGACCCCTTCTCAAAGGCCTTCCTCCAGGTTTACCCGGATACATCCAATGGAATCTTTGTATGAGTCTGGGTGCTGATATGTTGCGAATCGGTTCCCAGGAGCTTTCTGACCTGGGATATCCTTTCCACAACACAAGGTACTGTAATGTACCCTTCTTGTATCTGGAATCGAGCAATCTAGAGACTTCATATTCCTTATCCACATCAAGGGGCTGGTAATTCGCCTTCTTCATCTTTCTAGCATGAGGATCTGGTACGTATGCCTTCAGTAAAGATGTGTGGAATACTGGATGGATTCTCCCCAGTTTGGGTGGTAGAGCTAAACGAAAGGCGACTGGGTTTATCTTCGCCGTTATCTTAAAAAGGTCCAATGAATCTAGGTGAGAACTTGCCATGATGTACCCATCTAGGTAGAAACTTGGTCGACAGCCATACTTTCGTACCAATTTCCCATGTGGGGTTAGGTCTTCGCTTCTGGTCAGCCCATCTCTTGTAGTCTCCACGAGCCTTTTGTAGATTGGTCTGGGCTTCTTTTTGTCGGTTCCGTAGATTGTTCAGAAGTGTTTCCACAGATGGAACATTAGATGAGATATGTCCGAACAGTGGTATGTGTTTTGGATTGTATCCCTAGGTACAATGAAATGGACTCATACCTATGGTTGAATGTCTTGTGTTATTATATGTAAATTCAGCCAGGGGTAGAAGCTGATACCAGTCATTCTGTTCTTGATTACAGAAGCATCTGATGTATTGCTCCAAAGTGGCATTTAGGCGTTCGGTCTGTCCATTGCTCTCTGGGTGGAATCCTGAGGACAGGGATCTTCTTATCTCCAACAATTTACACAGACTTGCCCAGAATTTGGATGTAAATTGTGTGCCTCTGTCAGAGACTATAGTGTTAGGAAGTCCGTGTAACCTAACCACATCTCTAAAAAATACCTCGGCTGTAGTAGAAGCCGTTGGTGTTCCCTAGAGTGGTGAAAAATGAGCCAGCTTACTGAAGGAGTCCACCGTAACCATGATAGCAGAGTATCCTTGAGAAATGGGTAAATCTACTATGAAGTCAGTTGAAATGTGTTGCCAGGGACCTGCCGGTGGAAGGTCTTGTTGTAGCAGACCCAAGGGCTTGCAGTATGGATATTTGTTTTGGGCACACGTAGGGCAGGTAGTGACATACTTTTTAACATCCTTGGTGATCGTAGGCCACCAGAAATGACGAGAAGTCAGTTCCAAGGTAGCTTTCTGTCCTTTATGTCCAGCGGCGGGAAGGTCGTGACACCATGACATAGCAAGATCACGTAACTCCTGAGTTGGTAGATATAAGGATTTGTCTTTGAAGAGGTAGTCACCCTTGTATAGTAATCTTAGATTGGTATGCTGTCCTTGCTCCCTTTGAGCTGTTTGTACTTGTTGGAGGAAGGAATTTACTGTGTTAATGAATCTTTTTCCTGCAAGCAAGATTTCATGGCCTTGAAATCCCTCTGTATCTTCTCCCATGCTTCGGGATAATGCATCCGCCAATTGATTGTCCTTTCCTGGCAAATAAGTGATTTCAAAATCGAACTGGGAAAAGAAGTAAGCCCATCTTGCATGTCTAGAATTTCGATACTCCATCTGCTGAAGGACCTTTAGGTTCCGATGATCGGTACGTACTTGGAACGGGTAAACGGCTCCTTGAAGCAGATGCCTCCATTCTTCACAGGCTTGTCTTATAGCCAAAAGCTCCTTTTCAAGTACAGAATAATTCCGTTCGCTGGAACTGAGTGTTCTAGAAAAATATGCGATGGGATGTTCCAACCCGTCCTCTTTTTGCTGCAACAGAGCTGCTCCTATTGCGCCACCTGAAGCGTCGGTTTCGACTATGAAAGGCTGGGATTGGTCTGGTTGCCTCAGAATAGGGGCTGAAACAAATGCTTCTTTAAGTTGTCTGAAAGCCTGTTCTGCCTTCAGATCCCATACAAACTTAACCCCTTTCTTGAGTAGGTTTGTGATCGGGAGCACTATGTCGGAGAAATTCGGGATGAATTTTCTATAAAAGTTTGAGAGTCCCAGAAATCTCTGTATGTCCTTGACACAAGTGGGTACAGGCCAATGTGAGATGGCCTTAGTCTTGGCTGGATCCACTTGCACCTTGTCAGCTGAAAGGATAAACCCCAGGTAAGGAACTGTGGTTGTCTCAAAAACGCATTTCTCTGGCTTGGCTAGCAGACTGCGTTGTCGCAGTCGTCGTAAAACCTCATTAACATGATGACAATGTTCTGTTAGGGAAGTTGAATAAACAAGTATATCATCTAGATAAATCACTACTGTATTATACAGCATATCAGCAAAGATCTTATCCATAAAACGCTGGAACTGTGCAGGAGCGTTGACCAGCCCAAACGGCATGACCCTGTATTCATAGTGGCCGAGAGGAGTTCTAAATGCCGTCTTCCATTCGTCTCCTTCACGAACTCTTAGAAGATGATAGGCTCCTCGGAGATTAAGCTTTGTGAATACACGAGCCCCTTGGACAGTCTTTCATCAAGGGCATGGGATATCTATCCCGTACTGTAGGGCTGTTTAAGCCCCTGAAATCAATACAGGGTCTGAGTTCTGTGGTTCCCTTCTTGGAAATAAAAAAAAGAGAAGCTCCGGCTGAAGAGGATGACTCTCTGATGAGGCCATTTTGTAAATTGGTTGCCAAATATTCTTTAAGTGCTTCCTTTTCAGGTAAGGAAAGCGGGAACATCCGACCAAATGGCACTACTGCATCCGGCACAAGATCAATCTTACAGTCCTCATTCCGATGGGGCGGAAGGCTTCGTGGTTGAGTGTCTGCAAACACATCAGAGAATTCCTGATATTGTATCGGTACTGTGTTGACGCTGCAGGAAGTATCTTGAAGGGACGCGTGTATCAGAGGAGGTGTTTCCACCGGTACTAAACAATTCTGCTCGCTATATTGAGACTGGAATCCTACTGTCTTCAGTTTCCAATCAATACAAGGGTTGTGCTGTCTGAGCCAGGGGATTCCCAGTATAACCGGGAAATGAGCTGCACGTATTAAATCGAAAGTCATGTATTCTTGATGAGCCGCCATCCTGATTCTTAATTCCTGGGTTTCATGAACAATTGGACCCGAAGTTAGAGGTGTGCCGTCAACCCCTTCCACGGGTATTGGGCGTATCTTTTGGCGTCTGGGGATTTTATGTTCCGTTGCCCATTTGTCGTCAATGAAATTGCCCGCGGCACCGCAATCCAGCATTGCCAAACATTCCACCGGGCTTTCCTGTTTCCAGTCTAAGTGGATCTTAATGACCATCAGGCTGCAATTATTGATCATAGCTGGCTGAGTAGTTTAACAGGGATTCACTGTCGAAACCCCTCCCTTTTCCCTGTTCAAGGTCGGGGTTTGTCGTTTCCCTGTCTCCTAGGTGGAACTTCAGGACAATCTCGTAATAAATGTGTATCGGATTCACAGTACATACACAGTCCTAGATCCTTACGCCTCTTTCTTTCGCTAGCGGTGAGGGGGCCTCGGGCCATACCAATCTGCATAGGCTCATCTGCAGACCATTTTTCAGGTAAGGGAGGGTGGTGAGGAATGGGTACAGTAAGTCTGGGTCTCTTCCTTTCTGCCTTCCTTTCGGCCATACGGAACTCAATTTGCAGAACTAAGGAGACTAGTGCCTGAAAGGTAGAAGGTCTGGCGACACGAGCTAATTCATTTTTGATATCGTCATGTAAACCGCGACGGAAAATGGCTTGCTGTGCCGTCTCAGGCCAACCTGCTTCTGTAGCAACCTTCTGGAAATTGGTAACATAGGTTTGAACATCAGCTGGTCCTTGGCGTATGTCTAATAAAGTCTCAAAAGTAGAGTACAAAACTTCGGTTCTTTCAAACCTATCCCGGAAGCGTTGAACAAAAGTACTGTAATCATTAAGGGCTGGGTCAGAGTTGGTAACTAGTGGAGTAGCCCATGCCAACGCATTCCCCACTAAGTTAGAAATCAAAAATCCCACCTTGGCCCTATCCAGTTCATATTTTTTTTTTTTTTTTTTAACTTAGTTTATTATTAAACTTTTTGTTTTAACACGTCGTCTTGTACAGAGCAACTCCATTACAACCTCAGGATGCCCGCCCCTCCCTTCACGTAATCTTTATAATTGAATGGCATCGATAAAGTTTATCACTGAGCATATTAGGTGAATAGAACTCCCACTCAGTATTCGATACCACCAGTCCTCCATGTTCTCATTTCTCGGGGCGTATTTGATCAGATGTACAGATCTTAAGGATCGGAGTTTGGGGCAGGCGACTACCAAATGTTTTACTGTCTCGGTGTCCTCATGGCAGAATCTGCACCGATTGTCTCTGGTCTCTGCATCTTTTCTTATTAATAAGATTTCCTTAGTTCTTATCGCATTCATTCTCATTTTTAGAAACCGATCACGGTGATGCCTCGAGGGAAACTGTAACAGGTACCTTGGCATCTTGTTCATTTTATTAGCAGTCGGCCCAAGTTTGGGTGCAGATGACTGACTTTCCAGTCTTGCTATATTACCTGCCCATGACCATTCTTTTAGTTTTCTTTTAGCGACTTGTGGCCACTTTAGCAGCATTTCTTCAGATATGTTAGCGGCTATCATAATGTCATGTCCCTTCTTAGACCATTTTGTGTATGCATCTCCGGCAAATTTCATATCTTTGACTGCTAGAATTTCATATGCGGGTTCTTTATTTGTTATTAGCGTCTTTCGCAATAGTGCCAGTGATTTCCATAACACCGTTGTATAGAGATCATCCAAGGCTAGTTCTTGTCTTATGACAGTAATTGAAAGGCAGTTTGGTAGCCTTAGTACTCGTTGCCAAAAATAGCCCTCCATTTTCGCCCAGATTTTATAGTCGAGGTTCCATCCTGATTCGGCTCCATAAGTAATTGAAGGAATGACTTTTTACAAGTAAAACAGACGGATCGGAGTCAAAGAGAATTTTCCATAAAGGTTATGAATTCGCAAGCCTTGTGCTGCCAGAATCTTTATCCGGAGCCCCACATCACGGACCCAGCTCTTCTCACATAACGAGGTATTAACCATGATGCCCAGATATCTGATTTCTGTGACTTCTTCAATTGGATGTGTTCCCACTCTCCAGCTAAATGGATGTTTCTTCTCTCCTTTGTAAGACCCAACTCTCATGATCTTTGTTTTTGAAGTGTTTATTTTCAGGTTATTGGTCGACATATACTGTTGTAACTTTTGAAGGAGTCGTTGCAATCCGATCTGCGTAGTATCGACCAAAACAAGATCGTCTGCATATGTCATGCAATTTATTTGGGTCCCTTTTATTTTAGGTGGAAAGCATCGCACATCGCCTAGGGTGGCGGGAATATCGGCAATGAAAAGCTTGAATAAGCAAGCAGCAATCGGGCAACCCTGCTTGACACCTCTTTTGGTTTTCATTCTGTCCGATAACTGACCTGCTTCGTTCAGCCTTATTTGAATTGTTGTTGCTGTATGTAGTGCTATGATTGGAAGCAAAATATCGTGGGGACAGTTCCAGTTGTGTAGTTTCACCCACAATAATTCGCGATCAATAGAATCAAATGCCTGATGAAGGTCTATGAATGCAAGGAATAAATTTGTGTTTCTTGCCAGAGCATTTCGTTTTAGGATGTTAAGCAATGTTAGGTTCATTTCGGTTCCAACACCTTTTCGTGAAACCTGTTTGTCTGCAGTCTGTGATTCCGGTTTCATTTGGCCACTTTGTTAATTTTTTTTGAAGAAAATTTGCAAACACCTTGCCAATTGTGTCCAGTAGGGCGATGGGGCGATAGTTGGCTGGATTTGCCCGATCGCCCTTCTTAAAGATTGGGACAATTATTGCTGTTGTCCAATTAGCAGGAATTGTTCTCATCATTGCAATGTTAGCGAATAGTGTCTCGATAAGTTTAGACCATGCCAGCTTGTTTTCTTTGAGCATCACATTTGTGATGCCATCCGGACCTGCAGCACGCAAATTTTTCAACTTCACAATTGCAGTGGCTATGTCGTCGGCGGATTCACAGCAGTCCCACTTTGCAGCTGTTAAGACAAGGTGATTTAATTCAATTTTAGCGTCTCCTACGAAGACTTGGTTGAAGTGTTTGTTCCAAGCGGCTTCGGTCAC
This sequence comes from Ambystoma mexicanum, assembly GCF_040938575.1. Classification (NCBI taxonomy): domain Eukaryota; kingdom Metazoa; phylum Chordata; class Amphibia; order Caudata; family Ambystomatidae; genus Ambystoma; species Ambystoma mexicanum. The sequence goes on from NC_090928.1 coordinate 1,302,448,841, forward strand.
CGCATTTGCCATCCTAATGGCTTGATTAGTTGTACAGTTGTTAAGTATCTGCCAGGTGTCTCTACATTAATGCGATTTCAACAGGCTCAACATTACTTCGCCGCGTTCTTGGTCCCACTGGTACTTGAAAGCTTTAACCCAGTTGCGGTATGCTTGTCGTCGTTTTTGTATCAAGTTACTCATGTTCGGACCGCCATGTGATTTCAACTGGCGAATTTCGCTATTTACCTTCTTTTTTTCGTTATTTAGCTTTGTACTCCATTCATGAGTATGCGTTTTAACAGAGTTTGTCTTCCATAACGCACTATCTTGACAGCAGGGTAGAAGTGACACATAGTCTATGTTACTACTCAACAAGTTCTTTGCTTCTTCCAATTCATTCGTAATGATAGCAATCTGACGGGATGATATTCGTAACCTATTTTTCCCGTTGTTTACTTCAAGGATAGATGTTAATTGCTGCCTCATATATCCAGAGGTTATATTCATATTCATCACTATTATCTCGTGATCGCTGTTTTTTGTTGATGTTACGTGCATATCTCTGATTAAGTCCCATGAATGTTTGGACACCCAGATATAGTCTAATGTTTTTGCAAGAGCCAAGTTATGCCACGTATTATTTTGTGGTATGTCGCCCGACACTTGTCCATTTAACATGTCGCAATCATAAATCTCCATGATATTATCCCATTGAGACCGCCTAGTTTGATTTTGATGGCATTGCGTACTCTTGCGATTCAACCGGCCACCATTCAAATCAAACCATGACAAATTCATGTCACCGCATATGATGACCATAAGATTACTTATTTCCTGCAGATTTTTGTCCAGGATTGCAGTTATTGCAGTTATGAAGTTTTTAGTTTTGATCATCACCGGGCTCCAGTATACATTAACTATTAGAATGTTCTGCTGTTGCCGTGGACTGCGATCATTATGTTCGATTAGCGTACATTGGATGAATAAATTAGGATTATCGCTTTTTTTCACTTCCCAATTGCGACCAATTTTAATCATGGTTATTAGACCTGAAAATGGTCGTCCAAATGCATTCTTCCCTGCTGGTTTTAGCAGGGTCACGTAGCCATCTTTCATCGGGGGGGTCCTCAGCCATGTTTCTTGTAGGCAAATTATCAGATTATTTTCTAATTCAATTGGAAATTCGTCAAACAGATGTCGAAATCCTCTCGTGTTCCATGAAATCAGGGAGGACACTGTTTGTTCCTTAATGGCCGATAGCTAATGATTTGACACGTTATGCCTAATTTGACTTCCATAGTGATTTGAATTAGAGGCTGTTTTCGAGTGATATCTTAACTCGGATTTTTTCTCTTCGAATATGAGCGATCTATGTTCATGCCTACGGCTGGGCTTTCCCTCGTTTGTACTGACACCCCATTCAGGTTTAGGCTTTGGTTCGCTAACGTCGAAGCCAAGCTGCAGTAGATCGTCTTTTGCTGCCAAGATGACTTTTCGGACAGCGCTGGACTTTATGTGTAAATAAACTCGGTCCTCATGGTCTTCCGACATGTATTAAATGATCGCTATGTCGTCAGTGGACACTGTTCTTAGAGCAGGCACCGAATGTAAGAGGCGCATAACATTTCTTCTGTTCAAGTTTACCTCAGAGTCGTCATTGAGGATATTGATGATAGCAATTTTTGCATTTTTTTCCATTCGATTCTCTTTGGATTCTGTGCTGGCTTTTGATTTTTCTTTTGCTCGCTGACCAGCTGTTAGTTTTGGATTTAAACTCCTTGTTTTATTTGGGCGGCCCTGATGTACCGCACTGGGCCTTTCATCCTTCAAGGATTTATGAGGGAATTTGGCGTCCTGTGTCCTGTGACTAAGGGTGGAAAATTGGCTTTTCTTATTTAACGGGGCCATCTCATTTAAAGCTGAATTCTTCTTTACGACCCATGGATTTGTTGACGACGAGTCCACATCGGGACTATACACGTTTGAAACAGAGCTACTCATGGTGCTATTCAAAGCACTTTTCTGGGCTCGCTCTGTGTCGTCATCATATGAATACGTGGATAGATCACATAGGTCGATTGATAAAGATCCTGCTGTAATTGCCAAATCGTCGGAATCGAGTCTTTGACGTTTGTTAGGGTTTGCCTTTGCTTCTGTAGCTACAGGCACGGCCTTATCTGTCCTTTTTGAGCCTTTGGCAGTCTGTGGTGAGATTCCATTTGTATTTCTCGAAAAAAAAAATCAGCTTTGGTGGAGTCGTCAGGTTGCGTATAAATTTCTTTGAATTGCTGGTTTGAGGACGAGCCACACAGTGCTTTCGCTTTTCAGTCTGTTCTTTCGGGTGGTTCGTTGTCAAGCGAGTTTTTTGTCCATTTGACGGGATACCTTTGTCCTTGTTTAAATATAGGGCAGGCCCGTAAAAAATGCCAAAGGTTACTCTTTTGTTGGAGCATGCGGATGGATCAAGACTTTTTGGTTCATTATCAAAAGGAGGACGCTCTATCACACTAGAAGATGTCGACGGCTTCTCAACTACATTCGTTGATAACCCTCCAACGGGGTCAACAACAATCTCGGCTATCGGCAGGACTGGAACAACTGGCAAGGAACGGCCTACCTCGGCCTCATTTGCCTGAGTAACAGGTGCGGGGGCAGAGGGCCCTATCATAGCCATCTCGCTCGCAGTCACCACCACTGGTTCCTTTACCACCAGTGGACGGCCACTAGGGCTACCGCCATGCCTGCACTGCTGTTGCAAGGAGATGGTTTGCTTTAAGCATGCCGTAGCTGCTGCCGCTAACTCTTTAACATCTGACGTATCCTTGAACGTGATTTCATGTAGTTGCATTTGCATTGACTGCAAAGCAAGTTTGTCGGTGTCGAGTTTGTTTTGAAGCTGGGCAATAGTTTGGTCCTGTTTGGCTAGTGATTCCATGATGTGCAGGAGCATACCTCCATTCGATTGGATGGCTTCATGTATATTTTCGTATAATTTAGTGAAGGGAATGAGGGCAACCGATGTTGCGGCTAACACATTGTTGTGTATTTGTAGGGCCGCTGCTGCCGATAGATTAGACTTATAGGCTGCCGCCATATCTTTTGTTGTCTCCATATCATTCTGTTGGTTTTGGTTTTCCATAGTCTTATTTGAAATTGCGCCCAATCTCATAGAAGCAGACTTCTTACTTGTCGTGTCAGACAATGATGTCTGATGCAATGGAGTTGAGTGAGTCGACAATGGCCTCAAATTGTCTTTGGACGGTTTCGCTGGCCAGTGGGACCTGCCAACTGCCACTGTCGATGGAGGGCCACTACGAGGGAAATTTGCTTCAACGATGGACTTTGGCACCACTTTGCACGACTCGAGGCCTGATCTTTGATGGTCCTGATCCTGTTCCATACTTGTCCTACTCAGGTCTATCGAATCTGAGTTGGAGGCCAACTTGTCGGGCAGGTCGGAATTAGATCTTACAAAACTGGCCGACAGACATTGCTTCATTTGCTCAAAGTCAGCCCTCAGGCGTTCAGCTAGTCTTGCTTCACGTCCAGCTAGGTCCAGCAATTGACCCGATTCGCTGGGCCTCGATTGTTGGCAGTTTGGGCTGCTAGGGTCAGGAGCTCTACGTCCGCTATTTGATGGACACGTTTTTGGTGCACTCTGATTCGCACGCCATGTTAGAGACGTGTTGCTCCATATCAGATTATTTGCTTCAGGTTCTCGCACAAGGAGCGGCTGATGTAATACCGCGGCATTTGGTTGATAGCACACCATCAGGTTGTCATCATCATTTGCCTCACTGGATAGCTCTGCCATTGTGTAAGTCGTCAGGTTTAACGGCTGGATACAAAAATCTGAGCCCTTTAGACTCAATTTGTTCCAACGGCACTTCAAGTTCCATCAATTCAGAGTCAGTAACATCGAAGGGCGATTGAAACATCACAGTATTTGTTTCAGTCGCCAACTGAGAGGCATTGTTTGCCGCGGTTGGTTCTGCGCGGGCGAGGTTGACTAACGAGCAGCCTGTCTTGTGGCTGCTCGGTACCTCAATGACGCGTTTCCTGAGGCACTCGTCATGTACCCGGCTGGGCTGCAGACTCGAAGTTCCTGCATCTGATATACTCAGTGGTCTGCATTTATCATGGTCCATTATAGAACCTCTAGAAGGGGAGTTGATCACTTTAGGGCAAGCGAATACAGGTGAGTCAGGTGGAACAGGCGCGCTACTGCAAGGCACGTGTGATGGAGCTTGCATGAAAGAAATGGGCACCGTTAACACGTTTTCTATGCACGAGGCCTCTACGGACATCGTTTGACTCTTACTGCGCTGCCCACACTGATTTCCCCAGTCGTATCCGGCTAGTGGAGTCACGGGTGGTGGTGAAATGCTCTGGCTGATATTTCCGGCAATTTCCACCGGGACCACAGGTGCAAGGCTAGGCGCGTCTTTATCACTATGGATATTGCTCTCGGCAGCTGCCTCGGGAGTAGATACAGCGGCGGCTATGTGTTCGGACCTCGCTCTGGGGAGGAGCGTTTGCCTAACCATTGCACGCGTCAGGGGGCCGGTTTCCGCCATCCAAGGAAGTAAAGAAGGATTTAGTGAATTAACTTCACTTACCTTCTCGCGGCCGTCAGCCGAGCCACCCGCCTCAGCCAGCCTCTGTTCAGCCGCGGACTGCCGCAGACTGAACTCTGCCCGAACTCCGCGCGCGCTCCGCGCTCCAGATAGGCTTTTATAGTCAGTTGGGCTTGTCTTTTCCTTAAAGGGATAGATTGAATCCAGCAAAGACACAGTCGCTGCAGCTCCTCACACCACACTCCACCAGGGACTGCCGCAGACTGAACTCTGCCCGAACTCCGCGCGCGCTCCGCGCTCCAGATAGGCTTTTATAGTCAGTTGGGCTTGTCTTTTCCTTAAAGGGATAGATTGAATCCAGCAAAGACACAGTCGCTGCAGCTCCTCACACCACACTCCACCAGGGACTGCCGCAGACTGAACTCTGCCCGAACTCCGCCAGTTCATATGTTTTCGGGCGAAAGGTATAGTGTACCAAACAGGCATCCAAGAATTCCTTCATTCTTCGGGGATTGCCGTCAAACTTGCCACAAGGTAATGCAATGGGAGGTAGATCTCCTCGGTTATCTTCTCTCTGTTGTACCTGTTGTCGTAGAGCTGTATTATCGGCTCTTAGTGACTGTACTTCCACTGTGAGGGCTTGAATAGCATTAACCAATTCCTGGTATTGCTCAAGGCTTGCCATGTTTTCTGGGCGTTGCAATCTCTCAGGTTCGTGCTGTTTAGTGTCTACAATTGTACCCGTATCACTCTCCCACTCCTCACCTGCGGTCTCTGAGTTGGCTTCCGAAGGCTCGTCTGAAGAAGTCTCCACAGGTTTCTCTCTCCAGGCTCTTGGGTTCTTCTTTTTCACCGTCTTGCCTTTTGTTTGAAGAGATAGGGCCGAGCTCGCCCAGAGGCCACTTTGCCAGTAAGGCTATATGCCCGGCAGCGGGGACTCCGGGGAGCCCACCCCAAATCAGGGAAAAGCCGCAGCAGAAAAACCCTGGGTAGTTTCAGGTGAGTTGGTCTGTTCAAATAAGTATTCGCAATCCTTCTTGGAATACTGCTCAGCAAATGGGTAATTCGCAATCCTTCTTGGAATCCCACTTCTTTAGAGTACTACATTTACCAGAATGCACTTGGGTGCAATGTCTAAGCTTTGGAAAAGATGCCAAGAACTCAGTGAGCAAGGTTAAGTAAAATAAACAGAAGGAGAGGTTACACAGGTCAGAGGAAGCACACAACTCAGGGGGCACGAGTTGAAGTGACAGCTGCTTGGAAAAGCGTGTGTTGAAAAGAACTGCAGATAGCAAGTCCACGCTCGCTGAGTAAAAAAGCCCCAGAGCGAACGCAGGTGTCTGCTGACTCCAGCAAAATAACAAACACACACGCTGGGAAATTAACAAGAAAGTCTGGGCAGGGAAAGGTCCAAAATAAAGAAGAAATATTCCCCACAGGAAGCGTGGTGGCAAAAATGTACGATATAAGGCAGGCAGACAAACAATGGAAAGGCAAATGGGTAGAAAACAAGGAGTAGCACCAGACAGGAGCACTGTAAACTAGCGTTGGGAAAGAAATCAGTTGCAACGCACCGGTTGCCACACCTGACAGTTAATTATAGCCTCTGTTCCAACGAGGCTAGAACGTAACGTCCAGGTAAAGGAGGAACTCAGTCCTTCTTCCATTGTTTCCATCTCTTCCACAGGCTCCATGGGTGTTTCATGACAATATGTGCTAGGTCAGGATGAGGCGACGGACCAACGGGTGCAATGTTTCAACAAGATTTATTATAAAATAATAAAGAAAATGCCTAACTTTCCTTATCCTAGTTGTTTACCTACCTAACATAACTAAACCAGGGTGCTCATTGTCAACAGTGAAGTACGTGACCAAAAGGTCTGTCCTCCCTCCCAAAAGCTAACCTGTCCCGACCCTACCATAGTGTTAAACGAGAGAAAAGATCCAGGAGAATATTCCCTGTTCTCCTGCATAGCTTGACCAGCTCAGTTCAGTTTCTTACATTTCTCCTCAATAAGAGATTAAGAGATTCATAGATATTCCCTTGCTACACCTTGTAGTAAATCCTCCAGTTCCTTCAAGGGGCTCCTCTTGGCCCTTGACCGTGAGATCCTTTGGTTTCCCAAAGTCCTCTCTGCCCTTTCTTAACAGTTCAACTGTGTCTTTGTAGACCACTGGTATTTCACAATATCTCTCTCTTCCATACAGTGAACTGTGATGATTCGCATGATATTGTCACTTCTCCTCTACAGTGATACATTTCCCAGGTGGCCAGGGCAGTGTGTCTACAGTAAGATAAGACCCCTGAGGGTGCTGCAGAGCGGGAGGATCACATGGGAAGGGAAAACCCTATGGGACTAGGATCGACCATCTTCAGGAGATGCAGTATAACTCAGTAGAAAATCTTTTAATACATGTGCTGAGACGAGGAAGAGACTGCAAGGATGAAGATCACTCGCATAACCCAAAGTGAGCAGTCTAGTTCTAGAACAAATCTGCTTGATTTCAAATGACTCCACTTCCCAATGCAGGGGTTTAAATATGACACAGCTACGAGCAAGAGGAGAACCTCGCCGGGAAGCGGTGACTGAGGAAGCAACGCTTGCAGCTAGAGAGCAGTGCGAGGAGATGTGAGCCTGATACAGAAACAGGATGCTGTTTGCTGGGGAAGGAGAGAGAAATAATGTAGACAAAGAACCGGCTAATCTGAGGCTCACTCACCGAACAGACGTGGGAGCACCTTGCCGTGTTCACAAAAGCGGACCACGAGAAGGATGCAAGAGACCACAGACGAAGAACCAAACCAAGAGCAAGTCCCAGGGCTACTGGAGCCTCACCATGGAATCGCACCACCCAGAAGACATGAACCAAGAACAGAGGTACGCAGGCTTGTGGGGATTAACAGGAGGTCCAGAGAAGGCAGGTGAAGCTCAGAATAGACCAAATAAGGTTCAGAAAGTATTATGGACTAACACATAGAAACAAATACGGAGAAGAAAAGAAGCAAATACCCCCTCTCATTAATAAGTGCATAACAAGTTGAAACTTAGCTTGGCAAGAGAGTGAACCAGGCTATTAACAACCACGATTGCAAGTCTGGGTCCACCCCCATATCAAGCAGAAAGTCTAAGGGAGTCATAAACTTCACGTGAAAGTAAATTTGAATGTAAGGAACACTACGTTTGGCAGGAGAGTAAACCAAATGAACCAAAGATTCCATCACAAGTCTGGGACCCGCACCCATACCAAGCAGCAAGGATAAGGGAGTCAGAAACTCCATGTGAAAGCAAGGATGAAAACAAGGAACACTACGTTTGGCAGGAGAGTAAACCAAACGAACCATTGTGAGCCTCTGACCCACCCACACCTGAAGTAGAGGATAACAGGGTCAAGGACATTCAAACAGAGGTAATTGGGGCTGGAGCCCTGAACATGAAACAGAGACAATATATGAAGTAGCTGGGTCTTGGCAGGAGAGTACACCATGATCCCTAAAGTATTGCGAGTCTGGGATTCACACCCAAAGGAAAGGTTGGAACAAAAAGGGTTTAGAACCCTGGGACTAAGGAACGTGTTGTACTTTTGGAGAATCCTTTTCTTCTTTCCTCCTTAAGTCTCGGGGAAAGGAGCAACCTCTGGTATTGGAACATTATTTATTCTTAAATCCTTTGGAAGCCCACCTGGCTGAGAACACTTATGTTATATTGATGAACACTATTCTCCTTAGAGAGAGATCACCCTTGAACAGTAAAGTTAATATTGTGAGGGACAGAGACAGGTTTTGCGGACACGGTGGAGACAGACTTTATACTTTTGGACATACTGAATGTTTTCACTAGTTCTTTTGAGGCAGGGAAACCCTGCTTAGTTATAGGGAAAGCTAGGAGTTTCCCCAGCCCCCACCCTTTTACTTCCAATCAAGGTCTATATGCAGAAATATGCCTCCCCTGTGTCCGAGCCTTACTAGTTTTAACTCACAGAACACCTTTGTCAAGGTTCTCCCTCCCTCTTTATTCCTGTTTTCACTGGCCAAGTTGGGCTGAAACCTCCTAGGGCTCTTACTCTTCTTATTTGTATGATCTCACTCATCTTGTAAGTCTCCCTCACACTGGGACAAGTATGATTACCCCACTATGTTCAGATTTGTAACATTTGTAGGTATCACCGTCTCCCTTTGTTCTTATGCATGGTTACCCGGGTATCGCGCTCTTCCCTTTACCTTGGATGCAAATGGGCTGCATCACTGGTTCTGCGTTCCTTCTCGCTCCACACTTGCTACTTTGCAGGCTGGTTCTCTGCTTTCTTCAGTTTTCTCTGGACACACTCTTTGGCGTCCCAAAATGGTATCGTCTCCGTAAGGGTTATACGATTTCTTTCCCTCTTGGCTACCACCCCTCGCATTGAGTTCCCTTGTGGGAACTACCTCAAGTTCACAGACCTTTCAGGGTTGGCATGCCTCTCTCTCTGCACGCCAGAGTTGGGGCTATCTGTCAGCCCAAGACACAAGTCCCCCCATGGACTTTCACCCTCTGGACACTTCTGTTGTTGGCTGTTCACTGCATAGCGCACCTCAGGCACTTCTTTTCTCGCCCAGTTTGCTACGGTACAAACCAGCATTCTCCGTCACAGGCTCTGCTAAGCCAGCTGGTTTGAAACTCTCAGGTCTCTCTCCTTGGTTCTCTGACTCCTCCCATTTTTATCACACAACGCTGGGACTGACCTAGCCTGCCAACCTAGTCCTTTCTTTGTGTTGGACTTGGGTTCATTATTACTCTGTGTAGCTTCTTCATCACAGTATTTGATAGGCAGGAATTCTCCATTACTCCTGTGATCTTACTCGTCACATTAACACACTAATATCTTTTTTCAGTAATTAATTTACAATAGTACATACCAGAGGAGTCTTGGTGTTTGTCATTTTGTTGGAAATGGATTGGGTATTTGAGAATAGTAAAAAGGGAGTTCCTCATTGTAGAAGGGAGTCATTATCCCCAAGTCTCTCCATTTGAGGTCCCAATAACCGCCACCCCTAGGGGGAATGTTACGTAGCGGGCACACCTCCCTACACTCACAGAAAGGGGCTCCTACCTTGGGGAAAGTGACGAAATCTCTACATTCATCCCAAGTACCAAGAATATTGACCACATACTGTAGAACCTCTCACTCACTCCAAGGTCCAGCATTTTCTTCAGCCCTTCACAGATTATTTGTTTTCCAGCCTAAGGTAAACAGTAGGGTTTAAAGAGGAACGATCTCACTGAAGGGGTCTGTATTTTGTGCAAGACACCCTTCACACATCTAGGTTTCGGAGACAATATATCTGGGTACCCTTACAATCAGCTGAGAGTTTCTGTGCCCAGTGTACGGAACTCATTGTGGCAATAGTAAGACAGACACAAGTGACCACAGTTCAAGGGTTTTACAGTTCAAGAGTGAGATAAACGCCTATGTAAACCGAAATCTACAGATGGGAGCAAGCTATGACCATAAAATAATAATAATGCAGTCCTAGTGGAGTCGTGACAAATAAAAAGGGCCTATACTAAAAAACCTATTGCCAATCCTTGCCACTAATTTACAAATAATGTGGGTGTAATGTTCATGAAAAGGAAATAAATGTTCACAAAATGATACGTCTGGATGCTCGTGCCGTCAGCCTCCCTTCCACACATTTTCAGTACGGGGCAAGGCGAGTCACTCGGACACACTTTGGCTTCTGCGGCACATTGATACAGTTTAATTTCAACAGTTCAGGACCTTCTGTGCCCAAGACTCTTTACTTCTTGCAATTCTCTTGACTCAGAGGGCCTGCTGTACAAAAACAATAAGTAAACATTCTTTTCCTTTCACCTGTATTGAAGTAGGGTGTTCACCCTGGATCCCCTCAGCTGGGTTCATATCCCTTTAATTCAAATGTTCCAGGTTGGATCCCCCTCTGCCGTGCTCAGATCCCGCTCAATTAGTTTCCCTTAGCCGGGCTTGGACCAATTGCGATGTACATTAAACTATTGAAGACTTTTGAATGTGCGCAGGCTTTAGCTCGACCCTGTTGCGTGACCACTTTAATCTCAATATTCCTTTTTCTCACACTCACATCAGTTGGATACCTAACAGAGACTTTCAAAAGTGGCGCCGGACCACTCTGTGTATGGTATCTTATCTTGGCCACCCAAAGTTCAATTACTCCTGTCGCTTTTCAATTATATTTGCGTCACTCATCGCAAACACTGCACACACTGTTCTCTTTATACAAAGTTGCCACTTGGAACCTTGGCTCAAAACACAACCTGGTTTGGTATCAGTCTCTTTGACTCACCGGCTGTGCTGTATTTTCGGACGCACCTTTGTTGTAGGAGCTAAGGACAGTACCACATTGCCAATCGCTCCTCCCCACCTGGTTTATCGACGCGGGAGAGCCCTGGGTACCTCCGACACAGTGTGCAAGTTTGATCAGCCTTCGTTCCTGGTCTTCGGTTGCTTACGGTTTCTTACGGTTTCTTACTTTCCAAGGCTCACGAAAGCAATGGTCTTTAGAAGCCAAGGGTACTTCCCGCCTTGTGACCCTTTCTGGTCTCGCCATCTTTCTCCTTGTGTTAAACTGCCATCTTTGAACTGCTGTCTCCTCGTGTGTTTTGCCTTGCTCAGACTGTGATTTAGTGCTCCGCCTTTTAACTATGTGAGGAGATGTGATATAAGTCAGGTGTGTGTAATAATCCGTAATTGCCTGACCCTGCCTGACCACAGCGCTGGGACACGTCAAGCATATGGCTTTGGTGTTAGTCTGTTGTCACTCATGGTGGGCTATCCATGAGAAAGTGTTGGTGTCAGGAAAGGGGGTGGGGGAGTGCGAGTTCCTAGGTATCCTACCTGGTAGGATGGGGAAAAGGTGTTATAGGGAAGGGGAAACCACGTCTCACCATCCGATGCCCACATCCACTCCCCGAAGACCTTTCATCCAGGTGAGCCTACAGCACTGGTCCACCACCAGGAACTGGATCCAAAAGCGACGGCCGTGACCTGGCCACCTGGATGACAGATACCGGGGACTAGCGGGTGAGAAACCTTCAGATTTCTCACACCAGTGGTAGAGAGATCTGCCATTATGGTGATCCCCTTGAACTTCATTTTCTAGAGGTGTTTCTCTGGTATTGTAGGTGTAAAGCAACAGGGGTTGAGGATTGCTATTTTCATTCAAGCCTTTTAATTTATTTACGTGAAATAGCTCAGAAGATTTCTGATCAGCTTGTTGGACTTTGCAGGTATGATGGGAGACCACTTCTTTTTTTATTTTTGTGATTTGGTTTTATATTTAAACCTTAAACAAAATGTATAAAATTCACAATATCCAAAAAATACGAACTCCAACAATAAAACACACAGCAAAAAAACAGAAACTCCATGATTAAAACCAACAACAATAACATTAATAAAACAGTTCCTACTCATTTGCCCTAACAAGACAAACATCTATAATCTTAAAGTGAATTTCATACATGATTACTTCTCATCCCTAACCAGCAATGGGAATTATCATCTACAATATAGACTTTAAGAAATCTGTATTTGCATCACCGTAAAAAGATTGCTTAAAAATCAGGTAATCCCAATTCTGTCCATCCTCATCTACCAGCTTCCTACGGATGTCCTTTAGAGTTTGCTTGAATCACTCCACTAGGTAGTTAGTCTGCAGATGGTATATCAAGGGCCAGAGGCTGTTTATGTTCATGTCTCCCATCATTTTCAACATAAAAGTACTTCCCTGGTCATGAGTTTGCATAACTCCCAAGAGGAAAAGCTTCAGGATATCAGGTTGTATAGTCAATGGTTACTGAGATATACGTGTTCCCAGATTTCCAAGGTGCTGACTTTGTCAATGCCGATCCTGATGAATGGACTCTATAATCTGTATTCCTTGTAGAGGTGCCTGGGGAACATCATCTGGATATGTTTTCTGGAATATCGATCAGCTAGCACACAACTGTTTGATTTCTGCATATAATCCAGGCCAGTAGAATCAATTTAGGAGTCTTTTTGGTCCTCCCCAGGCTGAGAGGTCCTTCTGTCGGGTCTGAGTGTGCCAACTTCAATATAGCCTTCTGGAATTGCTTTGGTACCAGCAATTGGTGGTAGATGGTACTGTAGCCATTAGGGTTCCCATTAACTTGATACAGGAACCCTCTTTTGTCCATAAAATGTGCTGTCTCAAGGTTTGGCTCTTGGCTTCTGACACTGAGTTCTTCTGAACTTGCTCAAGAAGCTGCTCCATCCTTTGGGCTAGGGGAACAGGGTGACGTCATGATGGGGCAGCAGAAACAATTCCCGGGCTTACTAACACTGCTACCACACATTCTGCCCCTGCACTCACAATCTGGTCACTCAACACCATGACCCCCACACAATCTCCTCCCACCTCCACACACAAACACACTGCCCCTACACCAAGCCCTGTATGCGCACAGACACCATCCCCTTACAAAGACACTTCCAACACCCACATTGCATCCCCCACACAAACACTGCCCCCACATGCTGCCCAACCACACACACACACACACACACACAATTCACACACACACAATTCACACCCACACAGAAACATGTCTCTCTCACACACACACACACACACACACACACACACACACACACACACACACACACACACACACACTCCCCCTCACACACATACACTGCCCACATGCAACACACACACACACACACACACACAATCTCCCACAAAGACTGTCACACACTTCATACACCAACACAGTGCATGCACACATACACACAACAATATTTTAAGTACGTTGCAATTTCACATTCATATTTGTGATGTTATTTTTAGCAGTGCACGGTGGTGGCGCGAGTTATGGTTGCTTAGCTTACCATAACTGGTGAATTTCAGGGGTTTTTCGGTTTTACTTGTAACCATAACGTCCCTTTAACAAAGTTTTTCATTGAATTTCATAGATTTTTATTACTGCAAGTTAACCATAACGTCCCCTTAACAATGTTTTTTCATTGAGATATATAAATATATATATCCCAAAACTGCCTATTACAATGCATCACTGTAGTCCTGAGCCGCACTCACGAAGTGAAGAGTAAAAGTTCTGGGACGTCAAGAAAACAGCATCTCAGTCCAGTTAGTTAAAATGTCCTTTAATGTTGCAAATAATTAAAAAAAAAATGATTGCTTGAAGTCTGTGCACAGCCAACGAACAACGGAGAGCCAGCAATGAATGACGCGTTTCGCTACACCTCGTAGCTTGGTCACAAGATTTTGTTAAGGCAATGGACACACATATTATTTCCTTAATTGTCTGTTGCCCATAGTAATAGAAAGAGGACTTCATCTATCTCCCATTGACTATATGTGGGGAAGGAATTATAGCCATCCATTCATGTAAATACTCCACATTATTCTGCCCCAACATACTCCAAACAAATTGTCCACCATCAATGGTTGGTGGATACCATCTCTGCATATTATTTCAGCACGTGTTTCAAATTCCTAATTACATTCTATCATAAAGTGCGATCTCATGTGCGCATTCCATCTATAGTTTTCATAGACATACATACTTGCCAACCCTACAGATTTAGGCAGTAGGCTACTGCTTTTGAAGCAGTCCTACCGCCTACAGATTTCAGTGACAGATCCTACTGCTTTTTACAGTGGCAAGCATGCAACACATTAGTCTGTCTATACAGTGGACTGGTAGGTGAATACTTTGCACTTAGACCAATCCACTGACCTGACAGCTACTTGACTCTGTCCTGCACTCTTGCCGGGGCAACCCTTAGGCGAACCACCAATTAAAGCAAGTGGCAGTGTGTAACACCATCACACAGCATCTGCCGACAATTTGGTGTTACCATTCAGAATTATACATTTTTAACATTTCAACATCTTTCCATGTTGTGCTGTTTGTATGTTTTGTATTTTGCTGTGATGTCATTGTTATGGGAATTATTATTTCTCAAACTTGAAAAATCCTACATCTTTTTGGTCACAGAATGTTGGCAAGTATGGACATAATAAAGTGCACAGTGCAATCCTCAGTAACTAAATCGGTATCCAAGTCATATAATAACATTATAAAGTGCATAGTGCAGTTACATGTGCAACATTCGATATCTGTCTCATGCAATCCTATTCCAAAGCAGCATCATGCAGTAGTGTGTGCAATATATCAAATTACATAGTTTCATTTTTGCTATTTAACTATAACAATTACATGAGCATTTGGAACCAATGCGGATGCCAGTTTCTTAAGTTACTCCACCGGAAGTTGAAACATTAATTAAACGTATAGAAAAATGGGGCAATGCTGCCTTCTCCTATGACTTTCATCAACAGAATATACAATAAAGTGCTTAATGCAAATAACAACCCCTCAAGGACCGTCATGTATAATGTAAACTCCCAACCATTGAAAAGTGCAAAATGCATCACCATATTTTCATGCTTAGCCTATGGAATTGACGGTATGATAAAATGCTTAATGCAAATACAAAAACCCTCAAGGATGATCATATGTATTGTCAACTTCTATCCATTAGAAAGTGCATAGTGCATCCCCATGTTTTCATGCTTTATCTATGGAATTGAAAGTGTCTATTATGTACTATCCTGATCTTAACATATGCTACTTACTGCTCGAGAGAAACTTTGATAGGTTATCCTCTTGTTCACATTCTGTTAAAAGATATCATCACTTACATCTTACCTCGCAGAGAGCTTTGTGGACTACCACTTAAATGTCAAGTTTCGGCCAACAGAGTACTCTACGCTGAATTTTATCTAAAGGATCAAAATGGTGCCATTTGCTAAATCTAAAAAGCTCCCATCAATCAAACTCCAATGATGGGAGCTATTAAAATATCACAAGAAAAAAGAAGAAGAGAAAACGAAATGCTTCATAGGTACAGACAAAAGCCTTTCCATGTCACCCACTTGCATACCAAACATATACTGAGTGAAAAACTGTCATCAAGATGACTGGGGAGAAACGTGAATTTAAAAATAGAATCACCATGAATGGACTCAAGACCACATATATGAATGTCACAATCTATGGGACTGATGTCTTATTATTCACCCAGATAGGTATCAAGTTCCTCATCGATGTTATGTCCCGACGGGGTTTTACTCTCAAAATCGATGAGATAACGGATCTCCTGTTGCATCAAAAGTGTTTCCCTGTTACCTCCCCTTGGTCCAATGTTGATTTGTTGTAATCCGGAAAAAGAAAAGTCACATAACTTGCCCTCATGTTTCTCCCAAAAATTGTTGGCTATGGGGTAAGCAAAATCTCTGTTTTTGATTGCTCTGACATGCTGTTGAATCCGTATTTTTAGTTTGCATTTTTTACTCCCTATGTACCATTTATTGCATGTACATTTGAGTGCATAAACAATGTACTCTGATTCACAAGTAATTCTTTCCATGATGGTAATGGGCTTATTGAGTACAGGAGGTTGGTATAGGGAGCATTCATCCGCAAATTCGCATATCTTGCACTTTGTGCATTTGAAGAAACCGCTACTTCTTTGTTTTAGCCAAGTCTGTTGATTGGGAATCGCTTCAGGTGCCATAAAGCTGCTCACTAGCTAGTCTTTAATGGACTGGCATTTCCGAAATGAAAAATTAGGATAAGCGTCTAGTAGTTGTTTAAGATCGTTGTCAATCATGAGTAAGTTCCAATGTCTCTGAATGATGTTTTTAACTGTTTTAGCTGATTGTCCATACAGAGATGTTTTTATGGGAGGGCAAAAGAGGCACTTGCCCAGGGCCCCCACCTTGGAGGGGGCCCCACAAGGCTTCCTGATATAAAGAAGTAAGATTCCTTTGTTCACCAGACTTAAATAGCACACATCATGATATTTTATGGCATGGTGCTGAGGCTCTAAACCTATTGCCTGTATGTTTTGGCAAGTACATTCTGCGTCGATCAATTCACCATGTAATGCTTTCTGTGTTCACTGTGATATATATATTTTGTGTGTTCCTTGTGGCACAATACCTGTAGCATTCTTACCTTCCTGTGGGAATTATGTTGATCGTGTGCAATAGCCACATTTGAAATGCATATTGGTAAATTGAGTGCCACAATGGTTCAGAAGTTAGCTCAGTGTTTTAAGCACTCATTGCAGAGATATGTGTTCCTGTGCAAAAAAGTATAGTATATTTAAGCTGAAAGTATTCATGTATCCTGCTGTACTCTGCGCTGTGGTACCCCCAGGTCTGGTGCGCCTTACAAATTAATAAACAAACAAATTAATAAACAAACAAACAAGATTAGAATAGCACATTCCTCTAAGGCTGGCTGAGCCTTTCCCATGCCTGAAGTTTATGTACTTGTCTTGCAGCACAACAGGTGCTATTATCAGCAATTTACCTGCACCATATAGAGGTTGCAATAAAAAAGAACATGTTATCCTTATGGTGAATTTCTAGAAATTGGTTTGTTCAGATGGGGTAACACCTAGGCCATCACCTCCAATGAGGAGCATAAACTGTTAGTCCAAGAGATGAATAAGTATCCAAATTTGGAACCAAAGCATTCATGCTTGTATCCTGGCTTTTCCAGCAGACAATACAGTGATTCTGGTCAAATCAACTAATATCTCATACATTACTGTACTGTCTTCTGTGAAGTTTGCCTCCTTGCATGCTGGTGGCATCGTTTAGCCCATTACTTGATCTTTCTTCTTATGTAGGCCATTTGAGAGGAAGCGGTGGTCGACGGAAGGGAGCGGACCAGATGGTGCAGGACTCGGGCAAGCATATTTTAATGTGCTCGTTTGACACAAAAAAGTTTTTTCTGCACCTTTATAAATGACAATTTCACAAGCCAGTGTTTTGGTAGTATGTAAAGCTTTAAAAAAAAAACACAAACCCTGATTTACAGGCCGATTCATGGAATTAATGTGTGCCGAAAATCTCAGCGCGAATCGCAGCGCAAGTGCGAAAATCGCAGTGCAAGCGTGCGAAAGCCGCGCACATCGATTCATGGAAGTCCGTGCGCGTGTAAGTTCTGGGATGTGTGCTAAAATCCTGCGTGGTGCACGCGGGCGCACAGGTCATCAAACGGCATGCGCTACGCGCACAGCGAAAGTGCACATAGTACGGCGCACACAACAAAAGTAGGCGGAACACGGGACGTAACACGCGGAATGGGGAACAACTCATGAAAATGTGGGCATTATGGGGGAAGTACAGGAGGCAAATGCGCGGAATGCCCACACGTGTGCCTACAACACGTATTTATGGAATCGAACAGGGCAAACGCGTGCGGCAAAAAAGACACGCTAATCCGGAAACACGTACGCCAGCAGGAAGCAGGCCTACGCGGACCCGCGCAGCATAAAAGTGCATGCAAACAACAAACAAGCTCAGAAGCTACGATGAATATACCGTTCCTCGCAGCAGTGTTCGTGGGACACCGCAGGAGGAGGAGGATAGTCAGGGCCAGAATGTTTACACCCTGGACCAGCCTTTTTGGGATGTCTGATGACCAGATGTATGGGAGGTACAGGTTTCCACCTCACATAATACTCGACCTGGTGAGTGAGTGGGAGGATGACCTCACATCACCCACCCTGTGCTCCCAAGCACTGAGCCCCTTGGAAAAGGTGCTCAATGTACTGCACTTCTTGGCCACTGGTTCATTTCAGAGGACAAGTGCCATAGTGGGGGGGGGTGTCACAGGCCACGCAGTCACGCTGCCTACACCAGGTGTTGGCCATCATGACTGCACGCCCATCAGTCCGCAGGCACATATACCTGCCCAGAACACCTGCAGAAAGGCAGGCTGTCGTACAGGACTTTTACGGGGTGGCACACTTCCCCAAAGTGCTTGGTGCCATTGATTGCACCCATGTGGCTCTACGTCCTCCCAGGGCAACTGACCACATCTATAGAAACCGCCAGCACTGGCATTCCATGAACGTGCAGGTTGTATGTGATGCCAAGGGAATCATCACCTCAGTATATGCCAACTATATGGGGTCCAGCCATGATAGTTTCATTTACAGAATGTCAACCCTAAACCGGGACCTAGAAGCTGGGCGGCATGGCGACACATGGCTGATTGGTGAGTATAAATGCCCCTGATACTGAATAATGTCACAACCCCACTAATGATACCCATCATCACCTTCCCAGGGGACAGTGCCTACCCACTGAGCACCCACATGATGACGCCAATTCGGAACCCCACCACACCACCCAAGGTAAGATACAACACAGCCCATATTGCAACCCGGGGCATAGTGGAGCGCACATTCAGAGTGCTCAAGTCACGCTTTCGCTCCCTTGACCGCTCTGGTGGGCAGCTGCTATATGCACCCCCAGTAGTGTGCAGGATCATAGTGGCAGCATGTGTCCTGCACAACGTTGCAACCCGCCGGGGCCTGCCGGTGGACATGGTGGTGCCCCCACATCCCAAACCACATTCACGTCCGCTGCGCATGGGAGGGGAAAGGGCACGTGGTGAGGCAGCCCGTACGCAGCTGGTGGCTAATTCCTTCATCTAAAATCACACCCCTGTCGAGTGCACACAGCCCTGGCACATACCAGCTGACAATCAATGATGATGACATAAGGGACAGTCAACTGTTACAACCATAACAGCCTGAGATTGGTCAGCTGGAAGTGTTACATTGTGTGCATCCCTACCTACCGAAAGACAACCAATGCTGTGTCACAAAAAGACACACATATATGCTGCATGAATGACTACCCCCTTGCAAAATAGAACATGAAAACAACGCCATGTCACCCAACCCCTCCCCATCTCCGCTACCCAACACACCATGGCATGTCATGCAATGTGAAAGCAAACAAAGGAATGCACAACACATGACACAAGTGTCACAAAGTGCACTGTCCCAAATGGAAACAGGCCACAGACAATATGCTCCCAGTAATAAATAACAAACAACACACATGACCAAATACTTACCAGCAACACAATACAGCAACACAGGATGAAACATTGCCAAAATATGACAGTACCAAATCAAAGTAGTGCAAGTTTTACAACCTGAATAAGCCAGCACATCCACCCCTTCCAACTGCAGAGTGTTGACGTCAGGAAAATGTGTCAGTGTACTGCATACAACATGTACTGCATCCGCAAAGGAGACGGCCTTGTGAAGACATGAAGAAGGTACCTGTGAATAAGGAGGAAGACATGGATGCACAAGCACATATCAATACACGATGCAGTGTTCAATACAACAACAATCCCCACTAGGGATGTACACACAGTTTTGACTACAGACTGCCCACACAGCTCATGGGAGCCCAATGTTACTGTGTAAGTCACTGTCACTTGGTCACACCCTTTGCAAGCCCATGGAAAGGGAAGCAGGAGGGGTGTGTGTGCCAGGAACCCAAGCATCTAACCCAAAGACAGGACAAGCCTGCATGTGCCCAGCTGGAATACACAGTGGAGGCCCACGGGAGCCACACAAGACAACACACTGTAAAAAAAAAAAAATAATAAAATAAAATGGCCATGTGGGGGCCAGGGGGAGGAGGCCACCCAGGAGGTTCAAGGACAGGGTGCACACCAACACCCACCTGCGTGGATGTTGCAGAAAAATAAATACCTCCATGGGCTCATGGCCTGCACGGCTACGCTATTGTGGGAGAACTGCTGCTGTCGCTCTCTTCACCCTCTGCTTCTGCATCAGGAGGTGGTGGTGCTATGGGAGGCAGCCCACACAAAGCCCTGGTATGGTCCTCCATGGCTGCAAGCATGCGGGTGTTGAAGGTCTGATTCTGGAGGATGATAGTGCGGAGATCCCCATGCAGCACCTCACGGGTTGCCTGCATTTCTGCACGCATGGCCTCGCGTGATACCCGGATCTCCTCCCGAGTTGCCTGCAGCTCAGCTGAGAGCGAACATGTGAGCTGCTCCAGCTGCTATTCTGACCTTAAATTTCGGGAAGCCTCAATATCTTTCCTGTGTGATTGGCAAATGGAGTCTATTGCCTGCTGTTGTTGCTCCATCTACCTTTCAGGGGGGAGAATGGAAGTGGCCACCCAATCCATTGCCTGAGCCATCATTACAATTGATGCTCCCTGTTGTGCTGCTATACCGTACATGGAGTTTTCCCATACAGTATTGCCTGGTGGCGTACGGCCACCGCGTCGGCGGGCACCACACCTGTTTGGGGCAAGGCGATCTGCACCTTGCTGTGCCGGCACTGCCTGAGGCTGCAGGACTGCATTCCCCCTCTGATATGCTGGCCCAGGAACAGGATCAGATGTTGTGGAGTGTGACCCTGCATCCGTAACCACCAAAGGCAGACTTACCAACACTAACATCCCCATAGAGGGTTCTACCCCTGGTGCAGGTGGGTTGGACAGAACAGAATCCCTGCCAGAAACACTCACCTGCGACAGCACATAAGTCTCATCATCCGATTCAGCACCTGAATCATAGAGGTCTGGGGAAGTGCACCCAGAGACACCCCTGGACAGTATGGTCTACAATAAGATTGGGTTTTCACCCACCACCACACCACGTCCTCCACTGGTGCCCGGTCGTGCCTGAGATTCCTCCTGGGTCTGCACCATCTCCTCAAACAGCATCAAGTGCGTCATCACCTGCAAAAACATGAAAGACAACACATGGAAACAGGTATGAGCACCATAGCACACACATAGGCCTGACAAGCCAGAGATCCAGTACATGAATTACACATGTCCCACAGACAATACCCCTGGCATGCATGCACTGTCAATGAGTTGGAAGGGGAGGCAAAAAGCAGACACTGAGGACACCAAGATGGAAAAGCAACACATTTGCTGCATGCTGGATAGCACTGGCATCACACATTAGCCTGTGACTGGCATGTCCAATACACATACATGACACATGCCAGCACACAGATGGCATGTAGCCTAGCCATGGTACATTTGACAAGTACAGCCATATGCCAGTGAATGAGTACTGTCACCCATCCATGTAAGATGGACATGATGATATGAAAAATGCTAAATAGTGTGACAAAATACGCATGTGCCACACACTGCAACACATCTTTTTTTTAATTTATTTTTTTTATTTCTTATACCGCGCCAAAGCCCGTAGGCGTCCAGGCGCCGAGAGACAGACCATACAGGCTACCTATGGGAAGAAAAGGGTACTAATGAAAGAGATAAGTCTTCAGCTGTTTCCTAAAGGAGAGTAAATCCTCAGTCTTACGCAGTGTAGCTGGTAACGCATTCCAGGCCTTAGCGCCTTGGATGTGAAACGCTCTGCCTAGCCCACGGGACCGTTTCACACGATGTTGGACTAGCAAGAGATCTTCCGCTGATCTGAGCCTTCTTGAGGGTTCATAAACACTTACCACATCTTTCAAATAAATTGGTGCAGTCCCAAAGATGCATTTATGACAGATGGTGAGAAGCTTAAACCGAATTCGGGCCTCAAGAGGAAGCCAATGTAGTTTTTCCCTAGCAGTAGTGGTGGGTTCTGAATATTTCATTTGATAGATGATGCGAATAGCTTTATTTTGGACTTTTTGGAGTTCAAGGATGTTGGCCTTGTTTGCCCCACATAGGAGAGCATTACAATAATCTACGCGTGGTAGAATAACAGCTCTCACCAGTTTAGTACGGTTTTCGATGGAAACAAGTGGGGCAACCTGTCTGAGCACTTTAAGATGGTAGTTAGTGCTCTTTGATATGGCAGCAACGTGAGCTTCGCAGTCTAAGCTACTCTCCATGAAGGTGCCTAACGTTTTAACCTTCTGTACAACTTTTATATCACTACCATCAATCTTGAAACCTGAATATGCCTGGTCCAGTTTGGTTAGCACCTGACGGGGTCCGAATAGCATGAGCTCAGTCTTCGAGGCATTAAGGCAAAGCCAATTTGTAGACATCCATTTTTTTATCAGTTGATATACCATATCCACCAGATTTTGGTCTGTGTCATGATTACCTGTGATGTCAAGGATCAACTGGAAATCATCCGCATAATTGCAAAATAAAATGTGAAAGAATTCAAAATCATTACAAAGGGGGAGGATATAGATATTACATAATAAAGGGGAAAGACAGGCCCCCTGTGGAACTCCACAGGTTAGCAGTTGAGATTCCGGGGCGCAATCCCCCCAGTATACCTGTGATCGACGGCCCTCTAGGAATGATCTTAGCCATTCTATAGCATTTGCAGAGAGGCCCCCAACTGACGGCATTCTCTCAAGAGGTATGTTATGATCGAGCAGGTCGAAAGCTGCCGATAAATCCAACAACATCAGCAGCCCTGACCTGCTTTCTTCCAACTTAGAAAGCATGTGAGTCTGCAAGTCCAGGAGGGCGGTCTCAGTGCCACGATGGCTTCTAAAACCTGACTGTTTAGTATGGAGTATATCAGCCATCAATACATAGTTCTGCAATTGGATGGTTGCAACTTTGTCAATCAGTTTGAGTAGAAACAGAGTATTAGTAATTGGCCTTAGGTTGGCAGCGTCAGTGGGGTCCAGTCCAGCTTTTTTTAGTAAAGGTGAGACTGCAACATTTTTTAGTGGCTGGGGGATTTTGCCTGACCGAAAAGAGGCATTAGTAAATCTGCATAAGAAAGGCGCAAATTGCTCTTTGTGCTCCAAGATGATTTTGGATGGGAGAAGTTCACCTGGGCAGTTAGTAGGCTGCATAGATTTCATGATGTTAATCATTTCTACTACAGAGGTTTCCTTAAAGGAAAAGCCATCTGCAGATTCGGGTTTGGTAACAGTATTGGGCATAGAATTTTGCTCAATAACCTTAGGTTTAACATCAGGTTGTGGTACCTGCCTAGACAGAGGTATAGTCTTAACTGTGGACGATGGGAGAGTCAGGGTTTCCTGCTTAATTTTGTCTTGGGCTTTGCGTAGTTTATCCGCAAAAGCTTTCTGCACACGGTTGCAATCCTCAGTGGTGGGTTTAATAATGGAGCCACAAGCGGTGGGTTTTTCCCAGGATCTAAAGAGGCGAAAGAGTTCTTTGTTCTGATCACCTGCAGAATTGATTTGATCGTTATAATTTTTCTTGGCCTCGAGAATAGCTGATTTATACTGCTTCTCTTTTAGCTTCCAGTCCGACAAGTTGGCCATAGAACCATCTTTACGCCAGATATGGTCAGCCTGCCTTTTACTTGCTCTAAGGTCAGCCAAGGAGGGGGAGAACCATCTCTGGCGATTTTGGTAAATCCCTGACCAGCTTATCTTTCATAGGAGCGAATTTATCTAGCACATCAGTGATCAGGGTATTGTATTTACCTATTAATAACTCAGGATCGTCAGTATCCTTGGTTATAGTCATCAAGGAGTGTAGGTAATCAGTTAGGACAGGTGAGATTATGTTTTTTAAATTTCGGACTCTAAATGGATGCATGGGAACGTGTACTCTGCGTGCAAGGGCAGGAAGCCGTAAGGCACAGGTAACGAAGAAATGATCTGACCAAATACATGGTGTGGTCGAGATATCTTCGATAGATAAGTTACTGCTGCCAACCCAGTCCAGAATGTGGCCCTTAATGTGTGTTGGGTCAACATTATGGATTGTGATATGGTGGTTAGCCAGCATTTTTTCTAACGACAAAGCTTCCTTGTCTCTCCTGTCACCTTTCCAGCGGTTAAAATCACCCAAGACAACCAGGCCAGTATTTGAGGTTAGCATAGGCGAGATGAGGTTAACTAAGTCTTCATTAAAACTAGCAGAAACCTCCGGAGGTCTATAAAGAAGAATCAGATTTAAGGTAAAATTAGGATTTGACGTCATCTTGATGTGTATCATGTCAGTCCCACAACATTCAATTTGAACTTCATAGAATCCTAAGTGTTTGTTACATATAATGGCCACTCCACCTCCCATTGCTCCTTCTCTATGTTTCCCGAAAAAAGCATAGTCGGGGGGGGTCACCTGCTCTATGGTAGGTCCGTGGGAGTCAGTAAGCCAAGTCTCAGTGAGACACATACTATCCACTTTATGTTCCAATATATAGTCATATATGTCCAAGGAATGTTTAGCTACAGACCGGGTATTAAGTAGGGCGACCTTGAGAGGAGACTCAGACTGTTGCTTAGGGGGATGGCCTGGGGTATGACTTACAGGGTTGTGTTCCGGTGTGGTACACACGCCCTTACCTGAAGGTGCCATGAGTACAGGGCAACAGAGAGGTAAGTGATGTTTGAACGTCAGCGCATCCCAGCACGAACCCACACAGACCCACTAGTTCCGTTCGCGCCGGCGTTTCAGGCAACCAAGTATTCAAAGGTTTTCAAAGGTTCACACACAGAACTTCGAGCAGCTTCAATTACATTCACATAAAAATCATACGATTATTACTAGCACAACTTCAATTTTAGATCTCTAATAATTAAAAGAATGTTTGCTAAAATCACAAAAACGATCTTCTTCAAATAAAATCCTATTAGTGGAACCAGTCAGGTAGCTCTTCAATTAAATGCTAAAATGAGTGAATAAATGCTAAAATAACATCCACTGTACAATAATACAGTGATTGCAGGCAGATACACACAACAATGGTTGGTCACTTCAACATGACAGGAAACAACTATCATGTTCCACATTCAAACAGGCCCCAAAAATTAATGTGAGCAGGCCAATACTCAATCAGCCTGAATGGTCTAATCATTCACATAACAAGGTAACAAATGTGGGCCAATGTGGGGTGTAATCAATGACAGAAGCATGTCACATATGTGGCAATAGGGCTGAAAAATGCGTTGCAAAAATGGGAGAATTGAAACAATCAGCCTGAATGAACACTGAAAAATTCAGAACAATGTTGTTGCAAGATGACACTTCAAGGGCAACTGCAGTAATGTGGCGCTAAATAGCTACTGTGGGCAGAAGGGATACTGTCACACCCAAATCCAAGGCCGGTGAATGTTTTGGAGGAAGCACATGGGTGACCCATACCACTCAGGAGTACACCCCCCCCACCTGGCACTCAATCAGAACCCGTCATCCAAACAACATACACATGGATTACACACACATGCATGGGCACTCACCGGACAATGTGTCGTAATCTAGTAGGTCTCCCACGCCTTGGATCTGTTCCTCTGTGACGAAGGTTCCAGCAACAGACTCATATTCAGTGAGTTGGTTGTCCTCTGGTGGAGACCCACCGCCAGTCACCAGAGTAGAGGCATGATTTGAGGCCAGCTTGTTCTTTGCTCTGCGTTTCAGGTCATTCCACCGCTTGTAGCAATCATCAGCTGTGCGCCTCTCAAATCCAAGGGCACTAATGTGGTCCGCGATGGTCTGCCAGTGTGCCCTACGTTGACCAGGTGTGGTCTTGCACCCTGCAGTCACCACCATTTCGCGGCTATGTACCGACACATAGGCCACAAGTGCATCAAGTTCGGCGTCATTAAAGCTAGGCTTCCGTGACGTGCCGGAGTGTGTAGCCGTGTCTGGCGTCTCAGCCTGTAGTGCCAGAGCACCCTTCTTCTTCTTTTTCAAAGGTGGTGCGGATCCTGAGTGCCTTACGCCGCTCTGGTCAGTAGGGGTAGAAGCGCAGGCGGACTGGGTACTAGAAGTGTGCAAATGCACAATGACCATATGTCTTGGTGCAGGCATTGGCTGCAGGGTGATGTTGGCAGGGTCAACGTCGGTTTGATGGACCTGGACCGACAATGTCCTGGCTGGGAGACTCAGAGCTGGGGTGGATAGAGCTGCAGCTGCCCCTGCTGCCTCTTCACCCTGCCTACTTGGGGCAGCAGATGACATTGCTGCCCCAGATCCACGTGATCTGGTGACAGCAACTTGCACCGCCACACGTGGCTTAGACTTGCTGACCTGGAAGTCAGCCTGGGAGTCATCCTGTGCCGGTTCAGGTGCCAAAATGGGCCAGTCCAACAAGGGCTGAGCTGGGATGGTGTCAGCTACGTTTCCCACAACCATGGGGGGGGGGCATGGGTGTCCCTGATTGGTCCTCCACACACGGGGGTCTAGGGGCACCCTGCAAATCCTGGCCACGTCCCCTACCGCACCCACCAAGCCCACCTTTTGGAGGTCGGCCACCTTTGCCTCCCTTACTGCTTGGTCACCTCCCAACCATGGCACTGATGTTGTTGTGCGTATGGGAGTTGCAGTAAACAATTGTCCTGGGCAATTGGGGTGAAAGGGGTAGGGTACTAGATGGAATTCGTACCCTAGTGCTCTAGCAAGGCTGTATGTGACCACTGGGGGAAGATGACGGGTCACGCAATGCACAGGCACCCCAAAAACAAAAGCACACGTGCACGCAACCCCTGGTAGACCACGTGCGTGGAAAAATAAACCTGCACTACGCTGTGGCACCCAGAAACACAAAAATAAGCGTACGTGTGTTACACGCAGCCTACAATGACCTCTGAAGGGGTACGCGACACACGGGGGCAACCACAGATGGAAAATACGTGCGCGACTCACTGTCTGCCTTGAAAAAGAACGTGAAAAAGACACGCGTGTGCGCGTAGGCAACACCCCCACCAAAAGAAGAAAAGAACGCAGTCTGAGGAAACAGGGAGTACGAATTGAAAACGTTGTGAAGTAATCGCGTGTGAACCGACAATAAGTACAAGATACACCCGCTCGCTCTCCACAAAAAGCACGTACAAGGAAATAGCGTGATACTCGTACATTTTAAGCCAGCCCACACGTGAAACGTCACTTACGCGCTTACGTGCTAAGGCCCTTTCCTCCAATAGCACGGTGACGTACAGTTTTCTCACGTGCTGATTCACTATGCACCCGTGTTGTGGGCAACGCCTGCGCGCCTAACGTCACTGACACGCTTACGCGCTAAGGGCCTTTCCTCGAATTATACAATGACGTGCAATTTTTTCACGTGCCAAATCACTCCGTATCAAGCTGGCCACGCGAATACACACGGAAGACCACGCTCCTGCCCAAACGGCCATTTTCCTGCCCCCCAGAGCCCCGAGCACGCTCCCACCTGCCATCTGCTGCTGCCTGACTGCCTGCTGCACATGTGCCCTGCTATTTGCTGCCTGCACGTCAGCCAGGGGTGCAGTTGCTGTGACCACCCCTGCTGGAACTGAAGACTTCCGACTGGGATACCATCGCTCCACAGCCCAGCCCCAGGACCCAGTTGCCCACCCACACCTGCCTCAGGGGTTGCCATGTCGGGCACAACACCATCTGACACCACTGGAAACCCCCAGCCAGAGAGGCAGAGGGCCACCAGCTTCAGTGCCAGGGAAGTTGGTGTCCTGGTGGAGCAAGTCCTGGGACAGTATGATGCCCTCTTTGGAATTTCGCGCGCCGACAATGAAGGACGGACCAGGATCTGGATGGACATAGTGACTGCCATCAACGAGGAGGGGGTGGCAGTCCGCGACATCAAACATGTCCAGAAGCGCTGGGAGGACTTCAGGTCCAGGACCCTCGACAAGGCCCAGCACCTCTTGAAGTCAGCGGATGCCAAGGGGCGCCGGGGCCACCTGTCGGACCACCAAATGAGGGTCCTGAAATGCACACGCCCAGCGCTCCACGTCCAGGTCCTTGAGAGGCAGACCCATCTGGAGTCGAGCGGTAAGTGTACATGAATACTGATTTGATGCTGTGCGTGTTGTGGTGTGCCAGTAGTGTGCAGGTTGCACATGTGTTTTTGTAGGGACACGTATGGATGTGTATGTACAGGGGCGTGAGGCTGACACATGTGAGTCCTCTCATGTGTGGGACACATGGATGGTGTATGTGTTGGTAAGCATGCAGGCCAAATGCAGGTGTGGGAGCACACATGTTTGAATTACTGTGTATGTACGTTTGCATGGTTGTGGTGTCACACATGGTTGGTGGTTCCAGCTGCATGTATCTGCACTGTGTACATGTGCATGTGTGTGTATTTGACAAGTGTGCAACTGTGATGCAACATGGATGCATGTGACACTGACATGTAGAAGGCTGATTGGCAGATGTGACATGGATGGCGATCTCATCACTGCGACAGTTGGTGGAGATGTACACATGCATGTAAGTGTGTTGGCCTGTGTGCATGTGTTGTGCACTCCCAGTGTTTCATGTGACATCAGGCTCACCTTCAGCTGCTCGTGCTGTTGTTTGTGTATGGATGGTGCTGCCTGGTGCAATAATGCTGTTGAATTGCTCATGTGTGTGAGTTGAAATGACATGTGTGTTGGGGAGTGTGATGCCATGTCTGAAGTTTGACACTGACACTCATGTACAACTGTCATGTGTGTATCAGTCCTTTGTCCAGTGCCCTGATGCCTGTGTTCTATCTCTCCCTGTCTGCAGCGTCAACTGATGAAGAGGGCGGAGAGGGTGCTGTGGAGCAAAGCGGCAGGGATCGCACCACCAGCCGGAGACGTAAGGCCTGGCTCCCCTCCCAGGTTGCCATCTTGTCGGGGAGTGAGGAGTCTGGTGCCTCGTCCCAGGCCGCAGCTGCCGAGGGTAGGTCCAAGAGGCGGAGGTTGGAGGTGGACTCCTCGGCAGCAGAAGGGGCAGCTGAGACCCCACAGGGTCCGACGGAGGAAGATGGCACAGAGTCATCCAGGTTGGTGGGGGGTTTGGTGGAGAAGGAACCCGGGGCCATTGACATCCGAGGGGTAGGCATCAGCCAGAGGGCAGGAGGACCCAGGATTACAAGTGCCTTCCGTGTGGCAGCGGTTGGGCCACGCCATAGATGCGGAGCGGCGGAAGGCGGAAGAGGCATGGCTCACAATGGTCAGGGCGGAGAACTCCATGCGGAGGGCACTGAGGCGGGCCGAGTGCCTCGAGGCAATTCGCAGGGAGTTGGAGGTCAACATGTCATCGTCCCTGCAAACCCTCGGAGCCATGGAAGAGGACCGCCTCCAGGACATCGAGCAGGAGTTCGATGATGCCCTGGCCTGGGAAATCGGGAAGTGAGCCGTTGGACTAGCCTGCCGCCATTGTATATAGTTTGTAGTTTTAGGTTTCCTTTATCTTTTTCATTCATTTGGGGCACTTGGACTATGCCCCACCTTTTTGTATATAGTTCTTTATTAGGTAGTTTTTTTTACTAGGTTTCATTTCATTCGTTGGGCTCATGGACCATGGATTACTTCTTTGTACAGAGTTGAACAGTGGATTTATCTATTATTATTTTTCTCACCATGGATCAATGGATTTTACTGTTTCAGTTTCCTTTGGATTTGATTTGTTGGCCGGAGACTTTGGACACATTTTCATTTCGATTGATTTGGATTCAGACTTCATGATTTTCTGTTTGTGTTTTGGACATGCTGCATTTCATATTTTTTTAATACTTTTTTCATGTTTTCATTGGATTTCCTTATTTTTCTGTACAATACATTTTGTTTTATTACTTTGATGTGTGGTATTCTCTCATTGTTTTCATGCATGTCACGGTGTAGGTTTTCATAATCACCAGCACCCATTGTGGGTTTGTGACAGACATGTGTTGATGTACATTCTTGCCATTTGGGTTGTATCATGTAATGGGCATTTCAATGTGGGGTGGATGGGATACTTGGTTGGGTCTTTGCACAGGGGCGGCATGCGGTGAGATTTGGGAGGCCATGAGGCACATGATTGTGGATCATGATGACGTGTTGGGGGGACATGAGCCCGGGCCTGAGCCTCACTGCTGGGTGGGTGGGGGTGCTGGGGGGACATGAGTCGGGGCCTGCTGGCAGGTGCCCGTTAATGCTTGGTTGGTGAGGGTGCTGGGGGACATGTGTCGGGGCCTTCTGGCAGGTGCCCGTCAATGCTGGGTGGGTGGGGGTCCTGGCAGACATGAGTCGGGCCTGCTGGCAGGTGTCCATCACTGTTGGTTGGGTGGAGCTGCTGGGGGACTTGAGCAGGGCCTGCTGGCAGGTGCCCATCACTGCTGGGTGGGTGGGAGTGCTGGAGGACATGAGTCGGGGCCTGCTGGCAGGTGCCCGTCAATGCTGGGTGGGTGGGGGTGCTGGGAGACATGAGTCGGGGCCTGCTGGCAGGTGCCCGTCAATGCTGGGTGGGTGGGGGTGCTGGGGGACATGAGTTGGGCCTGCTGGCAGGTGCCCATCACTGCTGGGTGGGTGGGGGTGCTGCGGGACATGAGTCGGGCCTGCTGGCAGGTGCCCGTCACTGCTGGGTGGGTGGGGGTCC
Source organism: Ambystoma mexicanum (assembly GCF_040938575.1). NCBI lineage: Eukaryota > Metazoa > Chordata > Amphibia > Caudata > Ambystomatidae > Ambystoma > Ambystoma mexicanum. The sequence goes on from NC_090928.1 coordinate 1,302,479,534, forward strand.
TGGGGGACATGTGTCGGGGCCTGCTGGCAGGTGCCCGTCAATGCTGGGTGGGTGGGGGTCCTGGGGGACATGAGTCGGGCCTGCTGGCAGGTGCCCATCTCTGTTGGGTGGGTGGGGGTGCTGGGGGACATGAGTCGGGCCTGCTGGCAGGTGCCCGTCACTGCTGGGTGGGTGGGGGTCTGGGGGAACATGAGTCGGGGCCTGCTGGCAGGTGCCTGTCACTGCTGGGTGGGTGGGGGTCCTGGGGGACATGTGTCGGGGCCTGCTGGCAGGTGCCCGTCAATGCTGGGTGGGTGGGGTCCTGGGGGACATGAGTCGGGCCTGCTGGCAGGTGCCCATCACTGCTGGGTGGGTGGGGGTGCTGGGGGACATGAGTCAGGGCCTGCTGGCCGGTGCCCGTCACTGCTGGGTGGGTGGGGGTGCTGGGGGACATGAGTTGGTGATCACTAATGCAAGGTGACATGTGGGCTGGCTGGGGGGCCTGCCCATGGTGGATGGGCTGCGTGTGGAACATGACCAGGGGTGCAGGGTAGTCCCCTGTGGTGTGGGCTGCCTGCAGGGGCCGTGGAGGGGGTAGAGGGCACACCTGGGAGGATCCACACTGCCAATTCACGTGTGGGACTCCCCGCGCACCCCACTGGATACACGTACCCCGCTCTGACAGCGAATCGTGTGTGAAACTCCCCGCGAACCCCAGTGATACACGTACCCCGCTCGCACAGGGCCAATCGCGTGTGAAACTCCCCGCGAACCCCAGTAATACACGTACCCTGCTCGCACAGGGCAAATCGCGTGTGAAACTCCCCACGAACCCCAGTGATACATGTACCCCGCTCGCACAGGCCCAATCGCGTGTGAAACTCCCCACGAACCCCAGTAATACACGTACCCCGCTCGCACAGGGCCAATCGCGTGTGAAACTCCCTGCGAACCCCAGTGATATATGTACCCCGCTCGCACAGGCCCAATCGTGTGTGAAACTACCCGCGAACCCCAGTAATACACATACCCCGCTCGCACAGGGCCAATCGCATGTGAAACGCCCAGCGAACCCCAGTGATACACGTACCCCGCTCGCACAGGCCCAATCGCGTGTGAAACTCCCCGCGAACCCCAGTAATACACGTACCCCGCTCGCACAGGCCCAATCGCGTGTGAAACTCCCCGCGCAGGGGTGTACATGTATTCGGAGGGATGCGCAGGGAGTTTTACAGGCGTTTTCATGGTTGGGGGGCTGTATGCTGGTCCACTGGCCTGTGTGCCATGTACGGGATTTGAGCGCTGTGCATGGCGCACGGGGAGGGGTTAGGGGCGTAACTGGCGCTGCTGCAGGGTCGCTGTGCCACTCTGCGCCACGGCTGGTAATGGATGTTGAAATCCATGAATACGCTGGGCGCTGAAATGGATTTTGGCACACGCAGCTGGCGCAGACTGTCGCACGCGCGCACTGTGCGCCAGCCGCGTGCGCCACTTGTGCGCTGAATTCTATGAATTACCCTCTAAATCTGTTAAATCACACTGATTGGTATGCTATACTTATATACTTCTCCTGATGATGGAAAGAATGAAGCTAGAATCATTCTGTGTTACACCCTTCTATAATATTTTGTTTTTAAAAATTGTCATGTTTGCTAATGTGATTGGTGTACTTTCCAAGTCAGTTTTATAAAATGAGATTATTTTAGTTCATGGTAAGAACTGGTAATTAAAGTGTTCAAATGCAGAAATTGCAGAGTTGGCACAAATCCCAACTTCACCCCATAACCAGTGTGTGTAATGATGGGCATCTAATGTAATCTTGTATTCCCTAGTCTCTGGAAATTGCCTGTCCCTAAACCTTTCAAAAATTGTCAGCCTTCAGAGTGATTTCCTTCTCAGGGTATGATCTTCAAAACAGCCCCACTCATGGTTTCACTGGCTATAGTGTTGCTTCCACTGTAATAGTGAGCATTGATATATTGCACACCACAGGCACTTTATTCTTTTGATCTCTAATGGCACACTATTTGGAAACCATGTCTCACTTATAATTTTTCCGTTCTGTGAGGCAGCAAATGTGAGTTCTCTGTCTATTCTGGGTTACATGTGTCTTTTACATACGGTCCTGCATTAATACTACAGGCTGCATGTCTTCCTGGATGCTATTGATAACAAGTCTCCTGTATCTATGCTAGAACAGAAGTAATCTCTTTGTAGAATGATAATGTTGGCCTTCAAATGGTACTTGTTTATCATTCTGATTAGAGCAAGAATGAAGAGGATAAGGGGACTTAAAGGGAGTGAACATGCTTATTTTTAATGCTTTGAATCAGCATATCAACATATGGGTTGTGATTGCGGCACGGGGGGGGGGGTGGGGCAGATATTCTTGATCTCTTAATTCCTTTGGTTTGGTGGATGGGGGCCCCAAAGATGTCCGTGCCCAGAGCCCCCAAAAGTGCTTAAAATGGCTGTGTCCATAAATTAATACCAGGTGTGTTGTTTCTTTATTTCCTCCACTCCTTTTTATGTTCTTTTGGTCGAGTAGGAATGACGATCTGTCACATTGGCATGCCTTCAAATACGCCCGTTCTATGATTTGTTTGGGGTAGCATTGTTTCTCAAAACCCCAAGTTGTGATTTTACTTTCTTTGTCATACATCTCGATCTCGGAGCAGTTCCTACGTAAGCAAAGGAATTTGCTGTATGGAATGCCCCAAATCAGTGTGTTGCATGTAATGGAGCATTAACTCCCGTAGGTTTGCGAAACATCTTCTATGAGGACCGTCACATCCAAGAGAACCACCTCTTTTGGACTGTGTGTCTCTGTGAAGTTTAGATTGAAATTATTGATGTTCAAATGTTTCACAAAGTCTGTCCAGTCAATGGGGGCCCCTTTCCATATAATGAATAAGTTGTCAATGTAACGATGCCACATTACGACTTTGTTAGTGAACCTCTCATTTTCTTCTTTCCAGGCCTCATACTTTTCCCAGTACCCCATCGTAAGGTTGGCAGAGGGGGGGCGGGGGCAGGTTGTGCCCATCGCAATATCTTGTTTTTGTTTGAAGTATTTTTGATTGAATAAGAGTATGTTGTTTGTCAAACAAAGATGGATCATGGCCAAAATCATTTCCGAGTGTCGGGTATAATTCGAATGATCTGGTGTTAAGATAGTGTGCACATGCCTTCATACCCTGCTCATGTGTTATTGAAGTATACAATGACACTGCAACCATCGTAGCCAGAATGTAATTAGGATCGCATATATATGGTAGAAAATCTGTTAGTTTGTTCCTTTTACAATTCTACACCGTTCCACCAATTGGCACCAATTGTTGCATACTTACCAGTTAGGACCCTCCAGACATTACTGGCTACATGACATTTGCACACCCCACTCAATTTCCCAGATTTCATGGTTGCTTGAAATCGGCGAAACATCAATCTGATCATAGAAGGACAAGACAGAGCTCATTCTAAGAGTCTTGAAGGGAGAAACAAACCTCAAAGTCCTTGAAAACCACCTCTCCAAGGCCCTAGGATGCACCGTTTCTGAGATATTTGCACCACAAAAGACAGCACCGCGCCAGGGTGAGGCGACTGATGGGGAGAGAGCACAGTAAGTCCCAGGATGCTACAGCATGCCAACTCTCGCCTCCCCTCCATCTCTGGTCCTGGGTATGTAAGCCAGCCACACACATCCAGTCTCAGTTCAGTTTACTTCAGGGTGGAAAGCACATTAAGCGATAAGCTATTCGTAGCAGAGACCTGCACGATCATTGGTTTCCAAAAATTGAGTGTTTTTATGGGCCTCATTACGAGCCATGGCTACCCCCATACCGCATGCCGGGATTGGGTACCTTCAATGAGGAATTACCGGGTCATTCCAACCTTGGAGGACCCGGTAATTCCTCATTAAAGGAACCCATCCCCATTCCCATTCGAGCCCCCATAGGGCTCAATGGGAATGGGGAGGGAGCTAATAACGGGCCCGTTAATAACGGGCTTGTTATTATAACGGGCTCTGGTCCCCTAGCGGGACCCGCTAAGGCCGTCTGGTCTGACCAGACGTTCGGAGCGTGTCCTGATAGGGAACCTCGTAATAGGGCGGTAAGGGGTTAACGGCACCGGCACCCTTACTGGCACCGTTAACCCCTTACCGCCGACCTCGGAATGAGGCCCAATGTCTGTCTACAGAACCAGTACAGAGAACGGGTACTGTTTGCTAGCATAGAATATTCCCAGGGTTCACATCATAAAAGAAATTAGAAGAGTGTGACGTAGACAGTGGGAAGAGATGTCAGAGGAAGTAAACATTTCAATAAGTGAAATATGCAAATTTCATTCAATTTGTGTTTCCCAGCTGAAGAATGTATGCAGGATAAATACGCATTTGCTAACCAAGAGTACAGATTTTCTATAATTGCCGGCTAAGTATGAAAGGTGCACCCCTTTTATCCTTTCATGTTTATGAATCTGTAACAAAATGTTAACTACATGATGAAAGATTTGGGTGGTCTTATGGCTAAGTGTCTGGGCTCAGAGACAAGCGACTTGGATTCAAATCTCTGCCCCAGCACTTTTTACTTTAAGTGGAGGCAGCAAACTTTCTTTTTTACTTTCCTTGAAAACACACAGAGGTGCGACATCTGCTTACATACCAACGTTTTGCAGCATGTAGGAGGGATATTTTGTAACAGAAAGTGGGAGAATTGATTGCATTTTTCAATTTGATTGCATTGGGGTTAGAATTATTTTGGGAGGGAGAAAATCAAAAATAGCAACAATTTTGATAAGAAAAATCAAGACTCTTCACCCTAATTCAGGAGGGTTTTTCATGGTATGTGTCGTATAGGTCTGTGTAGGCCTGATCGCATCAGCGCATGGAGTCTGAGGGCCCTTAGCAGGGAAGGCCGGTGTGCGCGTGGTGCATACATAATTAACACCCAACTAAGTTGGTGTCTCTCTCGCAACTGCCGTCCTCCCAACGTCACGTACAAGGGGGTTGTCGGTTGATTCGTGGGGTGTCAAACAGGAATATTTGAGGAACCAGTATAGTTAAAATTCTGTGGGGCATTTTGGACCTTTGCAATCCTGAGGACTTTGTTGATGGTTCTCATAAAATGTTCGGCGTCCCAGGTCACCTGCGGCCACCGCAGTGTGATGAGATGTTGTACTATTTGAAGCTCAACCAGATACTTCACAAATTCTCCCCTTTGAAATGGGGGCCCATTGTCACTTTTTATGGACTTGGTTAATCCATGTGTCGCAAACATCTTCTACAGGGCCGGCAACAGAGCTTCTCCCACCATCAAGGGGACTACCTCCACTTTCGCTTATCAGGAGTACTCACAGATGGCCATGAGGATGTAGGCCTCTTCCTGCACTGTGCAGAAGTCAATGATGACTGCCTCCCATCATGAGGTTCCTCTCAGAGTGAATTTGATCGGTTTGGGTCTCAGTGGTGCTCCTGTGACCTGGTATGGGAGGAATGAGCAAATGATTGCTTTCACTTTCGAATCCACCTGCCGGAACCACACTCGGTTCCTTAGTTGTGCGTTCGTCCTGACAATGCCTTGATTGCCCCCGTGCGTGAGTGCAACAATCCTGTCCTGCAGATTAGACAGCACCAGGATACTGTAGGGGAGGATAGGTCATTAGGACCCCCCTCACATACATCTCCGACCCAGGTGGAGACTCATGACTTGGCGGCCCCCTCGCCCTAAGAGCCCAAGAGGCGGGGGGGCAGCGGATCGACACGTGAGGCTGCACGACTACAGGATAAGACATAACATAGACCCCATTTTGTATTAAAACAACTCCATTTTGTGTAAACAGGCCCTAAAATCCAGTCCATGCAAAGTTGCTCGCACACTCGCACACACAGAAAGATGCAGCCTGGCCCCTGCTTGACTGCGCTCAGAGGAGCATACACTTCCCCACAGCCTCCACCTCATGGTAGATCCGCTGAAGGCCTGTTCTCACGAGCAACCAGACACGAACAAACAACAAAATAAATACTGTATCACTTGGCCTTCCGCAGTACATCATTTGCCCCAGCCGTGACCGGGCTTGTTAGAAGGTAACTGAAACCAGCCCAATCCCGCATGCCCTGACACTGTACCAAGCCCTCTAAATTGGACTGTGTGGCGCCCCTCACCCCCACCAACCCCCGAAGCACCTTGCATAACAAAATAAGCATTTGCATAATATATGTCGTGTTGACTAACGTTTGCTGCTATTCTGGAGACGTGTGATTTAAGAGTAATATGTGATCACTCCTGTACATGATGTAACAAAGCGCGTTTGTAATGCACGATGATCAGCCGAGGCAGTAGAGCCAGACTGTACTGTGATGTAAATATGCAGTGCTCTTTCATACACACAACCCAACCTAATGCTACCTCATGTTCGTATGTCAACTACTGATGCGAAATACTGTGTTCAATGGCAAAGCCCTCTCCAGCCTGTGTTCCCATATTAATGTAAATATATGTGTATAATGCCAGAAGCTCCAAGTGTTGTCACCCACCCTTGCCAATAGTGCGGGAAGCTGCCCTGTGCAGGGAAACAGGCCCAGAGCTGCAAGGTCGTCTCCCCCCCTACTCCCCCTGCCAGGCCCGCCAGGGATAGCTGGTGTTCGAACAGCACAGCCTCGCCTCCCCTCCCAATCTTGCTGGACCCGCTTCAAGCATTCACCTCCCCATGTCAAAAGGCCGCCACAGCCTGACTCTATGAATTACGAGCTACCTGGTCCTAAATCCCACCATCCCCCGGGCACCGGTTACATGCCCCCCACAGCCCATTGGTATCCCCGTTCACCCCAAGTTAATGGCCCACGAAGGGGGGCGCCCACCCTTGTACTAACAGATCATAATACCGGCCTTCATTATAACCACCAGGAATAACCCCCCTCTGTACCCCTGACCCTGCACATGGACCCGTGGGACTACCATACCTGAACCCAAATGTCACTACAACAGATGGATAGGGATACCCCCTATCACATAACCATGTCCCTGTCTCCTCCTTGAGCTAAGGTCAATGTGTCACAGGATTTATCAGATACCTGACATTGTAGAATGTGACAAATGATTGTGAATGTGTGGCCACAAGGGCAAGTGTTAGAGTAGCCACCAATCATCAATACAAGTTATGTCCGGCCGGCAGCTCCACCCCGAAGAGCCCAGCTGACCCGTCTACCCCGTGTGGCACCGCACGGACGTCCGCCAATCATGGAACAGCAACAGAATACATTGTATACCACCTAGCCTTCACCACCCAATCCCTAAGACTATGTGCCCCCTATAGCTTGTGTCATGCGTGACGTTAGTTCTGTAATAAATAAGACTGTCTTTGCTATTGTCAGACAGAGCGCTCTTGGAGATTGCAGAGTCCTTTGCATGCCCTATATTGATTTATATAAAACCCTTTTGATCTCACCCGCACTTGGTCCTGGTCTCATTCCCCTCCTGGGGTGTGTCCTTTATTGCCTCTTACTAAGGGGGGTGCATTTTTGGGGACGCTCACATTCAGTGGTGACCCCATAGACATGATATATTTTCCCCATGGAAGCAGCACCTCCATGCCTGTCTGCTCTCTGAGCATCTGCCGGTGCCTGTCCCTACCTAGCCCTGATTGGCTTGTTTGTTGTTTTTAAAGTGGACCAATAGCCGGCAGGCTATCAGCCGGCCTACGAAGTAAGGCCTTAGAAAGAAGTCCTACTACTCTACTGACCAAGCTTACCTGCGCCTTCACTATCCACCATTCCTCTCTCATGCCGGAGCTGGAGCTCCTGAGCACAACCGCGTGGGCTGCAGGAGCAGGATCCCCCCCCCCTGAGAAGTGTCGTGCTATGGAGGTAAGGCCAAGGCATCTGGAGAATTGTGCCTGAAGCCCTCCTTATCTGTGCAAAACCGCTGCATGAATCGGAGCGCACCCGCCGAAATCCGTGATCTCATCTGACCCCCTGTTTGCATTTACACCGGGATATTGCCACCAATCTCATGTAATGCAACATAAGGGAACCCATCACAAGATGGCCGCCGCCGCAGCACCTCCATGCCTGTTTGCTCTCTGAGCATCTGCCGGTGCCTGTCCCTACCTAGCCGTGATTGGCTTGTTAGTTGTTTTTAAAGTGGAGCAATAGCCGGCAGGCTATCAGCCGGCCTACGAAGTAAGGCCTTAGAAAGAAGGCCTACTACTCTACTGACCAAGCTGACCTACCGCCACCGGCGCAAGGCGAGGACTCTACGTTCTACACGCATGCCACACATACCCGAACTGTTGGACATTTGCCGGGAGATTATCCGTCCCGTGGGTGAGACTCTACCTTCACATAACTGTCTTAACTCTGCTGCTCTGCCGCTGATTATCACGATCGTGATACTAGTATATATATTTCATATTCTACGTAGCACACAGATATTTGCCTGTATTCTTGTTTGACTTACCGCATTTGATGAGTGACCGTCGAGAATCCCAGATTAACCGCGCCCATCTTGTCCCCCTGAATTGGCCCATCGCGTACCTAGCAGGTATCTATGCTAGCTCTATCGCGTGCACTTATTAACGGCACTAATAGTCCTTTGCTGCATAACATCCTAAAGCGCTCACCCTACCGTGTATGTAATTGCGTACTCCTACCATACTGCATACTGCTCGTTGCGATCACTTACTGCCTTGTTGCTGCCTATGCTTATTGTTATTGAACTGCTCATCTAGCATCCACAATGCCCTCTGCATACTGCAACTTGAGTTGGTGCCTATGCTTATTGTTACTGAAATGTTCATCTAGCGTCCACACTGCCCTCTGCATACTGCAACTTGAGTTGGTGCCTATGCTTATTGTTACTGAAATGTTCATCTAGCGTCCACACTGCCCTCTGCATACTGCAACTTGAGTTGGTGCCTATGCTTATTGTTACTGAAATGTTCATCTAGCGTCCACACTGCCCTCTGCATACTGCAACTTGAGTTGGTACCTATGCTTATTGTTATCGAAATGATCATCTAGCGTCCACACTGCCCTCTGCATACTGCAACTTGAGTTGGTGCCTATGTTTACTTTCACTACATACTTTAACTGATTGCACAAACTATTTTTGCTAAAATAATGTACCCTTCAATTTTCTGAACCTCGCTGCCACCTACTGCCTCTACCACCAGAGTCTAGCCACCCATGATGGCCACACTTAGAGTTGCCACTCTAACCATGGCTACACTCCTCCCGCTGATCCATAATATATCACCACAGAACTACGCCTACACTTTTCCCAGACTTACTATCTCCAGTGGACTGGATAAACAGATTCGCCCAACCTCCTACACCCTTCACACCTTGTCCTACATCCCTCGGAAATACAAGAGTAGGTTCTCACCTTCTTGTACCCACTACCACCTTCCTGAACGCAGCCCCACCGACTACGATTAGAAACGCAAGACTTAGCCATCGCACTAATCTTGACATTAAAACTCACCAGAATGCTCACAAACCAGGCTATGAACACCACGCAGCCTACCTCACACACTGACCCTCCACCGAGTCACAATCCCATAATACCTCACTCTCCACCACACACGAAAGTCAACCTTCCACCCACCTCCATCAAGGGTGCTCTTATCAACGCACGCTCACTGGTAGCCCACGCCACTGATGTCGCCGACATTATCTCCACCAACCACCTAGACTTTATCGCTATCAAAGAGACATGGCTCCATCCATCAGCCGGTCCCACAATAGCTCTAGCCACCCCAGATAACTATAACATTATCCGAGCTGACAGAAAAAATGGAATAGGAGGAGGGATAGCTAATCCACCCTAAACATCAGAGAAGTAACTAGCACAACTCTACCCTCAGCCGAACTCCTATCCATCAAACTCCCATTATCTAACACCCAAACCATCCTTCTCCACATTATATACAGACCTCCAGGTCCCCCCTCTACCTTTGAAGAGGATATCTCTCTCTTACTCACTACAAACATGAAACCTAAATCACAAATCATCATTTTGGGTGATATCAATTTGGGACTCATTGACCCCAATGACAATCACGCCACCTCTCTTAATGACACCATTACTCATCTAGGGCTCACCCAAAACATTAATAAACCCACACACACAAAAGGGTGATCCCTGGACTGGCTTGCAGATGCCAACTGCAACCTTTCACTGACTGACATCACTCCTTGTGCTTGGACTGACCATCACCTTATCCCTCTCTACCCAGATCCATACCCTCAACCACACTACCCACTAGGATACCTCAAATAATTTCCAGAAATAACCGCAACATCACCATAGAGAACCTTAGACCTCTTCTCGTGCCTATCAATAAAGCTAATCTTCCTAAGCAGAATGACAACCCATCAGCCATTGTAGACTTATACAACAATACTCTAGAACTGGCTCTCAACCAGATAGCTCATCTTAAACAATGAAAAGCCAAACCCATTGCCCACTCCGACAAATGGTTCTCAGCAGAACTAAAGGCTCTCTGCAACATCAAAACAACTGCAGAAACTAGTTGGAGAAAAGCCCCATCTCTCTCCACTAAAGATAAATTCGCTTCAGCAGCCTCCACCTACAAATCTGCCATCCTAAACGCTAAAAAAGAGATCTATAACACGAGAATACAAAACGCCAAATCTGGCACTAAATAATTATTCTCTATATTAAGGGAACTTGAATCACCCCTGCCTCCTACAGAGGACTGCACTAAAGACAAGGCCTGGTGTAATAATATCCAGCTTGCCCTCACCAACAAAATCGCCCTCCTACAAGCTAAAATAGAAGCTAAAAAAGCCAACCTTGCCATCAAAGAGAACCCCAAAAGTAAAACTGACCACACCACCCCTAATTGCCCCTCCTTCCACTTCTCACCAGTCACAGAGGAGGAAGTAGTCAAGATAATCGCCAGCCTCAAACCATCCAAATGCAAAGGTGACATATGTCCCGCCTCCGTCATCAAAGATGGAGCTAATGAGTTAGCCCCTCTCATCACCTCATTGATCAATTCTTCCTTCAAAAACTCAGTGGTCCCCAACAACCTCAAAGAAGCGTGGGTCCTCCCCCTGCTCAAAAAACCTAACCTAGACTCCAACATCCCCACAAATTACAGACCCATCACCACAGACCCATTTCTCCTCAAAATCTTGGACAGGATAGCCTAGCTCCAAATACAGCAACATTTGGAAGACAACGACCTCCTAGGCCTGCGACAATCCGGCTTTAGACCAAGGCATGGGACCGAAACTGCCCTCTTGGATCTAAAAATCCAAATAGATGATGCCAAAGACAAGGGCAAACTGGCCATTTTGCTCTTGTTGGATCTCTCCACTGCCTTCGATCTGGTTGACCACCAGATCCTCACACAACACCTCTCCTCGGCTGCTGCATTCTCACAGAATGCCACTGAGTGGATCCAGTCATTTCTGTCTGACAGGTCGACCAGGGTCTTCGCCCCCTCCGCGGCTGCAGACCCCATCCCAATCCAATGTGGAGTCCCCCAAGGCTCCTGCATTTCTCCCACACTTTACAACATCTTCACTAAGCGCCTCTTTGACCGTCTTGACGATCTGGGTGTCAGCTACACTAATTACGCGGATGACACTCAGGTCCTCATCACTCTCACTGGCAGCTATGAAGAAGATAATGCAAAGCTTAATGAAATCTACCTAGAAATCCAAGCCTGGATGGCCACACACAGTCTCTGCCTCAATGACGATAAGACAGAACTGCTTATCGTAGGCTCCCAGGCTCGCCTCAACAAATTGGACTACAGGTACCAATCCTTACCATTGATGGCAACATCATAAAAGTCTTCAAAGAGGTCAAAACACTAGGTGTGTACCTCGACTCCACCTTGTCACTAAAAAAACAAATAAACTCCACCATTTCAACCACCACCTACACCAATAAACTGATCAATGCCTGCAGGTCCTTTCTCTCCCCCTCAAGCTGCCTCACCCTATCCAGAGCGTTGATATTGTCTAAATTAGACTACTGCAACACACTTTACCTAGGCACCACTACAAAAAACCTGAACAGGCTCCAGATCCTGCAAATGAATGCATTAAGATGTGTCCTTAACCTCCCGCGCAAGGCTCACATATCTATGGCTGGCAAAGAATCCCATTGGCTCCCTATCCGTGACAGAATTAAGCTAAGAACGCTTGTCATCACCCATAAGTGCCTGTCACGCACTGCCCCACGCTACCTCTCAGAAAAATTCTCCAGCCATTGCTCCAATAGACCCACCAGAACCCCTTACCTGCACCAACTAAAGGTTCCCAACTACAACCTAAAAACAGCAGGAGGTTCCAGTTTCCCAGTTCTCGCAGCACAATGCTGGAACGTTCTCCCTCTTGCAATTAGATCGGAAGCCGCGTTCTGGCCATTCAGAGCCATGGTGAAATCATGGCTATCAGCTTAAACACCCAGTCTTTCACCTACACGCTCGGCCAGCCCCTGCTTTCCACCATATAGAAATGTTTACCCTATCTAAATCCTACTCAGGACCACCCTGTAACCCGGTCCTCACTCTCCACTGTAATTATCTTGTACCATGTTTTGTGTACATTCTGTTCTCTGTATGTAACTACTCAGAGCCCGGACTAATGTATGTACCCTGCTTTTATTGTTGTATTAATGTGTTTGTGTAACGATATGGAACTCTGCTGTGCACATAATTATGCGCCCAGCTACCTGAGGGTTCAGACGCGCTTTATAAATAAACAAACTAAACTAAACTAAACTAAACTAATAATTGTCCCCTTGGCACGAGACGGCCCCGGTCGCAGTGGAGATGCACGGTGCGCCCGCTCAACAGAGCCGCCCACCTACGGCAACTGGTACGCAGAGATGTGCGCACGCAGTTAGGGCGAGAGGGTACGGGTCCCGTTTGAAAAAAACCCTTAGTACCGCTCGCCGGAGCCGGGTGGGGCCATTGAGTGCGAGGCCGCACCGCTTGGACGGACCAAGTCCGGAGAGTCCGGAGAGTCTCAGATCAAGACGGACACGTGAGTATTAGATGCGAGCGATACTAAAAGGGGAAAAATCGAGAGGACAAAGGGAAATAAGTTTGGGGACATAAAAGGGGACCTTCAACTTCTACTACGTTCTCTTTCTTTGCATATGGCCATTAGGATATAAAAGTGATAAAGGGAGAAGAGGACGGGAACCTAACTCTGCAAGGGGGTAGAAGGCGGCTAGTGCTGGGAATAAGTAAAACAGTGGAAAAATAAATTGAGGGTGTCTGAGTGAAGAGACACGGCAAATACGTTAGAACTAGCTTTTCTTTCTCTTATTCTTCTTATCTGGGGTAAAACAAGGTCCGCTAAGGAAATTAAAATATATATATATATATATAAACAAAAGCTGTGTGAGGGTTAGAGGGTGTCACCGTAGAAGGCGAAGGGCTAGGCAGGGAGGGTAAATGCTATGTGTGTATGCTGAGGCATGATGAATGTCTGTCGTGTGTTGTGCACATTGTGTTGTTAGAACTGATATAATATTGTTTCGTCCTCATTGTATATGTTGGCCTATGCCCAGTCGCTTTGCGAGGAAATTCGTATTACAAGGTCGTGACCGCAAGTGAATCAAGCCTCCATTTTAGGTTAGAGCTGCCATTTTAGTCTATTGTACAAAGTCACCCTGTAGTCTCAAATGGCCGTCTCGTGTGCTCTTGTTCTTGCCTTAACCTCTTCAACCTCTGTAGGAGAGTTAATGTTCAACCTGCCTTCAGGCTACATGTTAGGGTCATGTAGACCTTGTCCTTTGTTGACCTCGGGATCAGGGGATTACTTGAATCAGCGATGTTAACCTACAAGTATACAAGAACAATAACGCTATCCAAATATGACATGCGAAACACTTGTTTGATTTGTATTAAAGCAATGTGTAAAGAGTGTAACTTTAAACTAGAGGATAATAATGTTTGTTAGTGAATGTATTAAAAAAGTAAAACCGCATGCACAAGATATGTAAATTAGGAATGAACCTGGCGTGACCCTAGCCCAGTACATGATTAACTTGAAAGAGGCTGGACATCGTTATAACGAAAATGTATAAATACGCCGATGTCCAGCTAGCAAATCCTGCTCACTGCTCACATTGAACCCTGCTGGTGGTCTCTGTGATGTATTGACGGCCAAATAGCTATTTGTGTACTTTGTTTTATAACTGTTCAGTTTTGTAATAAAGATTCTGGGAATCTTTACAAGCCCGTGTCGGTGTATTTTCCTTTGCATGGTGTAAAAGCCTTAATATTGTATTTTTCTGATTCCACAGATGGTGCCCGAATAGGGACCCTCAAGATCGACTTCGTCTCGTTGAAGGTTGGCTCGGCTATCGGACCGGGATCGGACGGTGCCAACAGAAACAGCCACTCTGGACGAGAAGTGAATTCTTCGACAAAACAGCACGATCCGATCCCTGAACGGTGAGCTGTAGCCCAAGACGACGTCTTGACGAGGGTCCATATATCGAGGTGAGTACATTTTCTGAAAATCACCAGACACGTGGGTCTTTAGCATTGTTCTTAGCAACCCGATCGGGCCTCCCAGTCCTTTGGTCAGGTGAATCGTGACCCGATTCTTAATTTAACCCTGACAATTTGAATTTGGCGCATTGTACTCGCAAGCACAATTACTTGACCAGGTAACACCAGAACTTTGATATGCCTGGGAAATTGTCTGCCTGCTTTAGGGCATTATTCCGCAGCGACAGACAATCTTTGGAAGATAGCCGTCCCGCACCACAGGAGGGGTCGCCGGCATGTACTATGTACTGTAAGAAAGGCTTTGGTAGTATAGCATTTAATGACATTTGGCACAGACAGACCAGACATAATTCTAATCTTTGGTGGCCAACCAATGGTAGTTTTGAAATCCCTCGTATAGAATATCTAGAGTCTGTATTAGTAAAGAAAAAGGCTAGACCTGCAGCATTTGATGCATTGCATAGTTGGAAAACAGAAGCTTTGAAGCAACAAAAGAGTAGAGAGAAACATATGTGTAGACATATGACAAGTGTCGAAAAGGCACGGTTATATGATCAAAATAAACAATTGGAGTCAGTTAGGAATACGGACAGGGCGTTTCAATTAGGCATTCAGAAAATGTACCCTTCAAAAGATTTTCAGACGTCAGATGAATTGATTAATAAACTATTGCATGAACGAAGGCCCAGTGCCTCTGCGCCACCTCCATACGTCCCTCCTCCTGGCGCTTTGCCCCTTCCCTTTGTTATTCCCCCTTCTATAGTTCCTCCGGTCCTCCCTGCTGTTCTTCCTGTTGTTCTTCCAGCCGTCGCCCCTTTGCCTGCCCCCTTGCCTTCACCTGTTGTTATTCAGAATGTGCCTACTTTTCCTCTTCCAAGTGATTCCGCATCGCTTGTAGTAGACCAGGGAACAAGACCAAGGGTTGTGACTCGTAATACTGTGTCCCCAGAAAAAAAGAATGAATTGATTGCTTGGGCTAAACATTGTATGGAGAAGGGTGAACAAGCTGATGTTTTTTCCACACTCGAAAATGTAAAAGATATTCCTGAGAAAAATGTTTTTATTGAAGGATTAGGGACTCATTTGAGTATAATGTGGAATAGATTAAACGATGTAGATTTCCCACAAGGGTTACGGGATTTGAACGCCTCAGCGTTGTCCAGAGATACTGCGGAGAAGGTATATGAGCATGTTGAGAGGATTTTTGAGTATAGGAAGGAGTTGGAAGGGTTACAGAATGAGGAAGCAGATAGTGGTAGTTTAGGTATTATGTACTTGCAGAAACGGTTTTCTCCTCGCCGTGAATTAAAATGTGAGGAAGCGTGAATTTGTATAAAGGATGCGATAAGGTGGATTTCGGATATGTCGATAACTCCAGATGAAGTATATGACACATATAGTCAGTATACGTTAGAAATGCAAAAGAAGGTGATACAGGTGATGGTAGAATACCTGCAGAATGAGTGTGTAAAAAGAAAGATTTGTTGTCCCGCAGAATTGTTGAGTGTTTATAAGAGAGCCTTTTCGATTGATACTTCTTCGACTGCCTTAGCGCTTGATTTGGCTCTGTTGCTCAGTAAGCGTTCGGAGCTACCTACTTCTCAGTTGCCTATGAGAGAGGTCCCTCCGACATTTGTCCCGAAAGTTGAGATTGCGGCCGATGCTGCGCAAGGAATACTCGCGGGGGAAATTCCTGCACATTACGTATCGCAGTTTGTTCACGTCCCGTTTTCAAGACAGGAAGTGAACACCATAAAGCAATCTATTCCCGATGTAAGAAAGAATCCGACCGGGTTCTATAAGGAAATAGAGTCGGTCTTACAGTCGTCGGTATTCACCTTAAGTGATATTGATTTATTATTTCCCGTACTCCTTCCAGTTGATTTATGGAAACAGATTAGGACTGTAGATGATGTACCTGGGTTAGGAGATACATGGGATAACATGGTTAGGCTAGATAGAGAAAGACCAGCTGGCGAGCGACCGCCTCAAGTGATATTAACTTTGCCTGATAGGATTATTGTAAAATTGAAAACCATAGTTCCTGAAAAAAGAATCATTTGGGACAAGCTTACGGCCCGTGTCCAAGGAAAGTCTGAGGGTCCTACCGATTTCTTCAATCGGTTTGAACAGGTATTTTCAGATTTCAGTGGACAAGACTTAGGCACAGAGTCAGGGAAAAGGCTGTTTGTCGACAAATTTGTACATGGATTGTTGCCTGACATCCAGTTACAGATTATGTCTTCCGAAAGAGCTTGGCAGGCGAAGTCTCAATCAGAAGTACTGCATATGGCTCAGTACTATGAAAATCGTGTAAATAATGAAAAGGAAAAACTTGAGAAAAAAAAGGGTGACCTGAAAACAAAAGTCCTATTACAAAAGATTGTTAGAAACCCTAGAGGGGGTAATCAATTTAGAGGTCAGTACTTTCCACAGGGAAGTACGCCCCTGGCTCCGGTAACCATTAACCAGTGTGCCTATTGTCGACAGGAAGGCCACTGGCACGCACAATGTCCGACCTTGCAGCAAAGGTCATTTGGGAACTTTATTCTTATTATTATTATTATTATTATTATTATTATTATTATTATTGGTAGACGATCCAGAGGTCGCCCAGGTGCAGGGGGCCCTGGCAGAGGTCAGTTTGCACCAGAATCACAGCAACCTCCTTCACAAGATAAGCAAGTTTCGAATGTGGATAATAGAAACATTTTTGATCACCCTTCTGCCGCGTACCTCTCCGAAGAGCTTCCTTTTGATAACATTTTGTTCGGCTAGGATTGCCCGAAGCAGGATTTGGAACATACGCCTATTCCCGTTCATCAGAAAGGCCCCTACGATGAGATGGCGGTGGGAAATAGGAAGCATCTATTTTTAGTAGATACGGGAGCACAGAAATGTTCCATTGACCATTCACGGGTTCCAAATATTCCCCTGTCAGGGCAGTCCAACGTTTCCATAGGGTTTTCAGGCACACCTGTAGTTTGTCCGGTCTCTTTGCCGGTACCGATAACTCCCTTCACAGAACAGTGTCCATTTCTACTTACCACAAACTGTGTGGAGAACTTGCTGGGGTTAAATTTGTTGAAGGCATTGCATGCAGTAATACATTGTTCTCCGGACAGAGTTCGGTTAACAATTTCACCTCAGCAATCACTCGTCTCTCAGTTTTTGACTCAACCTTTACCGCCAGAATTCAGTAATGTTCCGGAATGCTTATGGGCAATTGATGATAATGATGTGGGCATTCTTCAAATTGAACCTGTTAAAATTATTCTGAAACATGGAGTAAAATTGCCTCGCATCCCGCAATATAAGATCTCAGTTGAAGGCGAGCAGGCTTTGAAATGTATAGTTTCTGATTTTGTACATCGTGGAGTAATTGAGGAAATTATGGGTAGCCTATGTAACAGCCCCATTTTGCCAGTATACAAAAAAGGTGAAAATGCGATTCCCTTTCGGTTTATAATTGATTTACGTGCTATTAACAAAATTGTGGCCCCTCAATTTCCTATTGTACCTGATGTTATAACGCTACTAACCATGATTCCGGCTTCTGCCACTCATTTTAGCGTTGTTGATCTTAAAAACGCGTTTTTCAGTATTCCTATACACAAGGATAGCAGGTATTTGTTCGTGTTTACCCTAGGTGGACGCTCATTCGCATTCACTCGTGCACCACAAGGGTACACTGAGAGTCCAAGTATTTATAGTAGGGCATTAAAAGAGCAGCTCGATACTCTCGAGTTGCTACTACTTGCACGTTACTACAGTATGTAGATGATCTCCTCTTGGCTGCTGATTCTGAGAGCGCCTGTAAAGAAGGCACCGTGTTGTTGCTTTGTCATCTAGCGAAACATGGCCACAAAGCTTCACTAAAAAAATTCCAATATTGTTGTCAGGAAGTCGCCTATTTAGGCTATCTCCTGTCAAAGGAGAGAAGACAGTTGACACCTGAATGAATAAAGACTATTTCTGGCATGTCTGTCCGAAATACGCAGAAAGAAGTTAGAGCCCTGATAGGTATGGCTTCTCACTGTAGATTGTGGATCCCTAACTTTTCGTTAAAGATTAAACCAATGCTGGCTTTGACAAAGAAGGGCATTTCTTTGCCATTGCCATGGACCTTGGAACACCAGACAGCATTTGACTTGCTCAAATCCGCACTGTGTTCAGCGCCGGTTTTAGGAACTCCGAATTATGACAAGGCCTTTGTGTTGTATGTGCATGAACGTGATGGATGTGCTTTGGCTGTGTTAACGCAGGAACATGGAGGGAAGAATAGGCCATGCGATTATTTCTCATCCGCCCTTGATGCTGTTGCATGCGCTTTGCCGAGATGTTTGAGAGCTGTTGCTGCTGCTGCTACGTCTGTAAAACAGAGTGAGGGGATGGTTCTGGGTCATGCGTTAACCCTAATGGTACCTCACTCTGTAGATATTTTATTGAATAGAACTCAAACGCAACACCTCACTTCTGCACGATTGACAAGATATGAACTAATCTTGTTTGCCCCCCACATTCAAATTCAGAGGTGTTGTGTATTAAATCCAGCTGAACTTTTACCTGTCCCGCAAGATACTGTTGAAAGTGACGAAACATCACACGATTGCCTTTATGCGACAGAACAAGAGACTAAAAGTTGAATCGATCTGAAAGCCACACCTTTGAATAGCCCACAAGCAGAGCTATTTTGTGATGGCTCTTGTTTTAAACTTCCGAATGGTACATCCACGGCTGCTTATGCCGTTACTACTTTAAGCACGATTGTGGAAACCAAAAGAATTATGCATAATTCTGCGCAGGCCGCAGAAATTATAGCGTTAACTCGAGCTTGTGAACTTTCTGAAGGGCTTACAGTAAATATATATACTGATAGTCAGTATGCTTTTAGGGTGGTCCACAACTTCGGTAGACCTTGGAAAGAACGAGGTTTCTTGACCTCGCATGGCACGAAAATTCAGCATGGCACTCTAATAGTGCGATTACTTTCGCCACTCGCACTCCCTGTTCAGCTAGCTATCATAAAATGTGCAGCACATCAAAAGGTTGCAGATGATGTGGGAAAAGGGAATGCTTTCGCTGATCAGATAGCTAAACAAACTGCCACTGATTTTAGTTCAGAAATGTATGCTGTAAGAGAAACTGGAAATATTTGCACTTTGGGAGAAAGTATCGATTCTGTAAAAGACATTCAAGCAGATGCTACCATAGAGGAAACTAAGAGATGGGTCGAGGGTGCAGGGAGACTGGATGATGATAGTTGTTGGGTGGACAATGTTGAAGGAAAATGGTTACTCCCTGACGCCTACATTACAATGATGGTTATTATGGCTCATGGTTCGACACATGTTTGTGCGCGTAAATTGACTAAAATGCTACACAGTGTATGGGCCAATGATAAGATCTTCAAAACTGCGGCGCGCTTTGTCCAAGGGTGCATGGTCTGCTTGCAGCATAATGTAGGAAAAGGTACCTCGACTCCTAGAGGAAGTTTCGCTCCACCTTCTGTTCCGTTTGAGGTTGTTCACTTTGATTTTATTGAAATGGAATGTTGCAACAATCTTAAATATGTGTTGGTTGTCATTTGTGCATTTAGTAAGTGGGTTGAGGCCTTCCCGGTTAGAGATGCAACAGCCATAACCACGGCAAAAACTCTGTTGAAAGCGTTTTTTCCTAGGTTCGGGCTGCTGAGAGTCATCTGGTCGGATAATGGGCCACACTTTATCGCTGATGTAATCCTACAAATATGCAAAGGATTACAGATTGATAAACGGTTCCATTCGGCCAGACATGCCACAAGTGTCGGATTAGTGGAAAGACATAACGGCATTATAAAGAACAAGCTCGCTAAGACATGTGCTGGCACCAAGTCAAAATGGCCAGACGCCTTAGCGATCGTTTTGCTGTCGATGAGAACAACCCCTCAAACTAAGATTGGGCTCTCTCCCTTTGAGGTGTTAATGGGGAGACCTGCTAATATTTGGGGTTTGCCAAAGAGCAGTTCGTTGCGGGATATAGAAAATGTGCTTCTTTCAGATTACTGTAACCAGTTGACTAAAAATCTGTTTTCGATTTATCACCAGGTGCGAAAGGCATTACCTGTACGGTACGAGGGTCCTGGCCACAGTCTACGACCGGGGGACTGGATCCTCACGAAAGTTTTTGAGAGGTCGTCTTGCCTTGCACCTCGGTGGAGGGGTCCCTACCAGGTCCTGCTAGTCACCCAGACTGATGTGCGGGTAGCAGGTCGTAAGAACTGGATCCATGCGACGCACACCAAACGGATCCCGCAGCCCCGTGCCATACGATACAGAAGACACAGAATCCCTTCCCACTGCTGTAACTAACGTGCCTGAAACAGCAACAACCAAAAAGAGAGTATCGGAGACCGTTCCAGAATTCGCAAGGCCAGACAAAACGGCCATCTTGTCTCTGCACTCTCCAACAGTGGAACTTCCGGATCAATCCTTTTCTGATCCCATTTCCGTTCACTCGCCACCTCCAGGAGGAAGTGACGACACTTTGTTCTCACCAGAAACTGTGAAATATAATTTACGTCCAAGGAAATAGATGTACAGCACGGTCTGACTGTGCGATTGAGAAAATCATTTGAGGGCTTGCCTTTTGCCCGACTGGACGGGAGGATTCTGTTGGCTAAGGGTTGTGGGAAAGACATTAAGAAGACGCGCGACTGGAGTCGCCAGCAAACGAACAATTGGTGTTTTTTCGATTGATGACTACAATGCCTGCACCCGCTACCGCTCGTACCGAACTTTTAGATAAATATGTGACTAGCAGAGACAATGATCAAGCATGCAATTGGAACCCCAAAGTGTATTGGTGCCTTTTTGTAATAATAACTGGATTTTTAGTAACTGTTGGTTTTGGGTTATGGTATCTGGAGGAAGCATATCCGTTAGAGGACTTTTTACCTATTGAAAATGTATCTGTTATCCCCACTCCTGTGCAATTGCATACTTTATTGCCTAGAGATTCTTCGCATAGACGGAACTATCAGAATAATACCCTTTTGTTAATTATGAATGCCACTCATGCAATTTTAAATAGAACCAATTGCTGGATCTGTTCACATCTACCGCAACATGGGGATAAGGGGCTAGGTTGGTGTATTCATCCCCTACCTTTGACAACTGCCTGTTACGCTTCTCTTAGAGCACTATTCTTTGGCCGATGGAATGACAGCATCTCATGGAACTTTGATGGTACAAATTTGGATAGTTTTGAAAAACGTGTTTTGATGCCCCTGGGAAGCTCGCTGTTTGCAAATAGGAGTAAACCGAACGTTGCTTCTGTTAAGCCCTCTGATAGATTGTCTCGTCCTTTTCAGTCTTTGATCTCTTTCAAAATGGCTCCTATAGGCAATAAGGTTGCCACGCCTCCCTCTTATTCTGTTAATCATAGCCCCGATTCAGTATCCTTCTGCATTCAGAGGAATGGAACACGGTCAATGGGTAATTTTAGAAAGTGCGCCAACGTTGTGAATTTGACTAGTGAGAACAGACCTCTGTACGTAGGCGAACCTGTCTATTCTGTTTGCGGTAATGTGGCATTTCCATGGTTGCCCAGGGATTGGCAAGGAACCTGTTATTTAGGGATTCTATTACCTGGGGTATTTATTGCCAGTACTGCAGAAATTTCGAAAACTCGTCCAAGACGAGGTGTAAAAGGGGATACTCCAGCACAAACTCTAGGGGACATTTTGAAATCCTTTGTGCCATTTTTTGGGCAAATTACGAATTCAGAAGATATCAGGGGACTAGCGAGAGTATTGGAGAGAACCATCAACCGGACCACTGACATACTCTATAATAACCCTGACAGTTATGGACATCAGGACCCCATGACGTAGGGCTACTACACGGGGTCACTCCAGTGAAAATTAACCTTAAGCCTGGAGCCATACTGCCCCGAGTAAAACAATACCCTCTGTCCCGGGAAGCAGAAGAAGGGTTAAAGGAAACAATCAATGCACTATTGGCACAGGGGATAATAGTACCTTCAAACTCCCCATATAACACATGCATTTACCCCATCAAAAAAGCAAAAGGAGGGGCATGGAGAATGATCCAAGATCTACACCCACTTAATGACGTCATTCAGAAAGAGTTCCCTTTGGTCCCAAATCCTGCATCTATTTTATGCAGTATCCCAAAAGATGCATCTCACTTCACCGTGGTGGATTTGAAGAATGCATTCTTTTCCATACCACTCGCAGAAGAATGTAGATACCTGACAGCATTCACCCTAGGGGGGAGGTGGTACAAACACTGCAGATTGCCCCAGGGTTACTGTGAGAGCCCCAGCATATTCAACAGAATATTGCATGAAGACCTCGGAAACATGACAGCAGACAGCACGATAATTCAGTACGTGGATAATCTACTGATCTGCAGTAAAAACAAAGCCAAATGTAGAAAAGACTCAATTGCCCTCTTGACATTGCTGGCTCAAAAGGGGTACAAGGTAGACAGAGAAAAATTGCGATACTGTCAACGTGAAGTACTGTACCTGGGGCAACTGATTTCGAAAGACGGCAAGAAAATAATACCAGACCGGGTAGCAGCCATTTCAGCTGTATGAAGACCAAAAACAGTGAAGGATATGCAAAAATTCCTAGGCATGTGCGACTACTGCCGTGCATGGATATATGTTGAATACACACGCCCATTGCTTCAGGCACTCAAAGAAGCCCAGAAAGAAAATACAGAGATACAGTGAGACTCAGAATTATGTGATGCATTCACCACACTCAAAGAACTCATTTCGAGTGCACCAGTGCTCGCGAACCCAGACTATGAACACGAGTTCTACCTGTTCTCACACTGCAAGGGAACACTCATGACAGCAGTCTTGACCTCGCATGGCACGAAAATTCAGCATGGCACTCTAATAGTGCGATTACTTTCGCCACTCGCACTCCCTGTTCAGCTAGCTATCATAAAATGTGCAGCACATCAAAAGGTTGCAGATGATGTGGGAAAAGGGAATGCTTTCGCTGATCAGATAGCTAAACAAACTGCCACTGATTTTAGTTCAGAAATGTATGCTGTAAGAGAAACTGGAAATATTTGCACTTTGGGAGAAAGTATCGATTCTGTAAAAGACATTCAAGCAGATGCTACCATAGAGGAAACTAAGAGATGGGTCGAGGGTGCAGGGAGACTGGATGATGATAGTTGTTGGGTGGACAATGTTGAAGGAAAATGGTTACTCCCTGACGCCTACATTACAATGATGGTTATTATGGCTCATGGTTCGACACATGTTTGTGCACGTAAATTGACTAAAATGCTACACAGTGTATGGGCCAATGATAAGATCTTCAAAACTGCGGCGCGCTTTGTCCAAGGGTGCATGGTCTGCTTGCAGCATAATGTAGGAAAAGGTACCTCGACTCCTAGAGGAAGTTTCGCTCCACCTTCTGTTCCGTTTGAGGTTGTTCACTTTGATTTTATTGAAATGGAATGTTGCAACAATCTTAAATATGTGTTGGTTGTCATTTGTGCATTTAGTAAGTGGGTTGAGGCCTTCCCGGTTAGAGATGCAACAGCCATAACCACGGCAAAAACTCTGTTGAAAGCGTTTTTTCCTAGGTTCGGGCTGCTGAGAGTCATCTGGTCGGATAATAGGCCACACTTTATCGCTGATGTAATCCTACAAATATGCAAAGGATTACAGATTGATAAACGGTTCCATTCGGCCAGACATGCCACAAGTGTCGGATTAGTGGAAAGACATAACGGCATTATAAAGAACAAGCTCGCTAAGACATGTGCTGGCACCAAGTCAAAATGGCCGGACGCCTTAGCGATCGTGTTGCTGTCGATGAGAACAACCCCTCAAACTAAGATTGGGCTCTCTCCCTTTGAGGTGTTAATGGGGAGACCTGCTAATATTTGGGGTTTGCCAAAGAGCAGTTCGTTGCGGGATATAGAAAATGTGCTTCTTTCAGATTACTGTAACCAGTTGACTAAAAATCTGTTTTCGATTTATCACCAGGTGCGAAAGGCATTACCTGTACGGTACGAGGGTCCTGGCCACAGTCTACGACCGGGGGACTGGATCCTCACGAAAGTTTTTGAGAGGTCGTCTTGCCTTGCACCTCGGTGGAGGGGTCCCTACCAGGTCCTGCTAGTCACCCAGACTGATGTGCGGGTAGCAGGTCGTAAGAACTGGATCCATGCGACGCACACCAAACGGATCCCGCAGCCCCGTGCCATACGATACAGAAGACACAGAATCCCTTCCCACTGCTGTAACTAACGTGCCTGAAACAGCAACAACCAAAAAGAGAGTATCGGAGACCGTTCCAGAATTCGCAAGGCCAGACAAAACGGCCATCTTGTCTCTGCACTCTCCAACAGTGGAACTTCCGGATCAATCCTTTTCTGATCCCATTTCCGTTCACTCGCCACCTCCAGGAGGAAGTGACGACACTTTGTTCTCACCAGAAACTGTGAAATATAATTTACGTCCAAGGAAATAGATGTACAGCACGGTCTGACTGTGCGATTGAGAAAATCATTTGAGGGCTTGCCTTTTGCCCGACTGGACGGGAGGATTCTGTTGGCTAAGGGTTGTGGGAAAGACATTAAGAAGACGCGCGACTGGAGTCGCCAGCAAACGAACAATTGGTGTTTTTTCGATTGATGACTACAATGCCTGCACCCGCTACCGCTCGTACCGAACTTTTAGATAAATATGTGACTAGCAGAGACAATGATCAAGCATGCAATTGGAACCCCAAAGTGTATTGGTGCCTTTTTGTAATAATAACTGGATTTTTAGTAACTGTTGGTTTTGGGTTATGGTATCTGGAGGAAGCATATCCGTTAGAGGACTTTTTACCTATTGAAAATGTATCTGTTATCCCCACTCCTGTGCAATTGCATACTTTATTGCCTAGAGATTCTTCGCATAGACGGAACTATCAGAATAATACCCTTTTGTTAATTATGAATGCCACTCATGCAATTTTAAATAGAACCAATTGCTGGATCTGTTCACATCTACCGCAACATGGGGATAAGGGGCTAGGTTGGTGTATTCATCCCCTACCTTTGACAACTGCCTGTTACGCTTCTCTTAGAGCACTATTCTTTGGCCGATGGAATGACAGCATCTCATGGAACTTTGATGGTACAAATTTGGATAGTTTTGAAAAACGTGTTTTGATGCCCCTGGGAAGCTCGCTGTTTGCAAATAGGAGTAAACCGAACGTTGCTTCTGTTAAGCCCTCTGATAGATTGTCTCGTCCTTTTCAGTCTTTGATCTCTTTCAAAATGGCTCCTATAGGCAATAAGGTTGCCACGCCTCCCTCTTATTCTGTTAATCATAGCCCCGATTCAGTATCCTTCTGCATTCAGAGGAATGGAACACGGTCAATGGGTAATTTTAGAAAGTGCGCCAACGTTGTGAATTTGACTAGTGAGAACAGACCTCTGTACGTAGGCGAACCTGTCTATTCTGTTTGCGGTAATGTGGCATTTCCATGGTTGCCCAGGGATTGGCAAGGAACCTGTTATTTAGGGATTCTATTACCTGGGGTATTTATTGCCAGTACTGCAGAAATTTCGAAAACTCGTCCAAGACGAGGTGTAAAAGGGGATACTCCAGCACAAACTCTAGGGGACATTTTGAAATCCTTTGTGCCATTTTTTGGGCAAATTACGAATTCAGAAGATATCAGGGGACTAGCGAGAGTATTGGAGAGAACCATCAACCGGACCACTGACATACTCTATAATATGACGTTAGAACAGAAGGTGATAAGATTAGTGGCTCTTCAGAACCGGATGGCATTAGATGTCATTTTGGCTGAGCGGGGAGGAGTATGTAAATTAGTGGGGTCTGCTTGCTGTGTTTACCTTCCAGACTCCTCTCCAACGATCTTTAGGCTATTCAAAATCTACATGTTCTTAGTTCAGAAGTGCATGTTCCTGAGGGAAACTGGGAACTTAGTGCATGTTTTTGGGACCTCCCACGGTCGTGGGGATGGAAGTTGTTTTCGGGCCTTCTGATTATCTTGGGAAGTTTTCTATTCCTTTTTTGTTGTATACAGTGTCTCCCTGGTATATGTTCAGTATTAGGAGGGTGTTGCGCGCAAGCAACAAGTGTATTAGGGCATAAAATATACGCCCCAGATAAGGTTTCCAAAGAGTATGTGTTGAAAGAAACTCTAGTGTCTGATCTGATGGCAATAGATTTGTCCGACAATGATTCGGGATGTATAGACGTTGAAATGTGGAGTTAATCACAAAATGATTGAATGTAGTTTAGCGCTTGGCATAGGCCAAAAGGAGGGTTTGTTAGAACTGATATAATATTGTTTCGTCCTCATTGTATATTTTGGCCTATGCCCAGTCGCTTTGTGAGGAAATTCGTATTACAAGGTTGTGACCTCAAGTCAATCAAGCCTCCATTTTAGGTTAGAGACACCATTTTAGTTTATTGTACAAAGTCACCCTGTAGTCTAAAATGGCTGTCTCGTGTGCTCTTGTTCTTGCCTTAACCTCTTCAACCTCTGTAGGAGAGTTAATGTCCAACCTGCCTTCAGGCTACATGTTAGGGTCATGTAGACCTTGTCCTTTGTTGACCTCGGGATCAGGGGATTACTTGAATCAGCGATGTTAACCTACAAGTATACAAGAACAATAACGCTATCCAAATACGACATGCGAAACACTTGTTTGATTTGTATTAAAGCAATGTGTAAAGAGTGTAACGTTAAACTAGAGGATAACAATGTTTGTTAGTGAATGTATTAAAAAAGTAAAACTGCATGCACAAGATATGTAAATTAGGAACGAACCTGGCGTGACCCTAGCCCAGTACATGATTAACTTGAAAGAGGCTGGACATCGTTATAACGAAAATGTATAAATACGCCGATGTCCAGCTAGCAAATCCTGTTCACTGCTCACATTGAACCCTGCTGGTGGTCTCTGTGATGTATTGACGGCCAAATAGCTATTTGTGTACTTTGTTTTATAACTGTTCAGTTTTGTAATAAAGATTCTGGGAATCTTTACAAGCCCATGTCGGTGTATTTTCTTTTGCATGGTGTAAAAGCCTTAATATTGTATTTTTGTGATTCCACAGAGTGTTTCTGGTTTTTTGCAATCAATTGTCTCTATATAATATTACTGATTTAAGTGATTTCCAGGTGGTGTGGTCAATGTAAGTGTGACCTGGTAAGATTTGACAAAGAAATGTCTTTTGTTGAGTATAAGTTGATCAATAGAAACTGACAGCGATTAGAGCCCCACACACACAGCTACACACGCATAGTGATAGAAGAGGTTGACTCAAGAGAAGTAACACAGGTCTAAAGATGGGGGTGGAGACACCGTTAGCACACATTTGTAAAAGTTTACCGGGGCATGTGGAAAGAATAACTAAGTACCATGACCAGTGGGTCACGGAACTGAAGGGGGAGGGTCTCCCCCAGGTTTGGCCACAAGGAGGGTCCTTTGATAAGAGCGTTCTGGACATGGTAGCCACCTGCATATTCCTAAAATACAAAGGAAAACATTTTCATAACAGGAGAGAGATACTAGATCTGTGGCAATTATTCGAGGAATAATTAGAGGAATTCGAAGAAATACCCCCACCAAAGAAAATAGACACCACACTCGATCAACCTGCCCTCACTGCTACCCCATCAGGAAGAGCAGAAGGTGGTAAGGAGGATGGGGGAAAGAGGTGCCCACCAGCACCCCTACCCCCACCGCACAACCAACAGCACCACCACCATATGATTGCCCCCGAACAAGTGGGGAGGCGAGTACGCCATCAGTGAATATATGTAAACTAACAGAAGACTTAGATATACGACTCACAATAGCTAGAGAAGAGCTATCAAGGATACAAAGCATATGCGAACAAAGTGAGCCAGGCATGACAAGATCAGAGCGATTGTCCTGATCACACACCCTAGATAAGTCAAATGAGGAGGGGTGGAAAAAGGGGGATATACTATTCAGGATACAGGAGGAGCCCACAAGGATAGCAGAACTGGGAGCACACAACCCTGGAGGGAGTGCAGGGGAGGAAGAAGTGGCAGGCAAAGGGAGAGAAGAGCTATGGTGTGATATAGAAGAGGATGAGCAAGAAGCTGGGAGGTTAGGGATGGCCACAGGAGGTGATTCAGTGGAGTTTGAGGAGACACCATTAGGAAGAACAATGGAACAAGAATGGACAGGGAGATTAAGGAACAGGATGGGAAGGATGGCCCTGGTGGGAAAGAAAGGGACAAAGGTGAGTATTGGGAAAGGAAGCAAGGGACGCCTACAACTCCCACTGATACACCGGGGGCGGGAAGACCAAATTACATACCCTGGGCACAAATGGATAAGACTAATTTACTAAAATCATTGCCCCCATTATCCGGAGGAGCCAGTAAGTGGATATATGCCTTCAAGAAAGAAACCGCGGGAGTACCCCTGGCCATAGGAGATGTCAAGAGTTTACTTGTGTCAGCAGTAGGTGACCAATCAGACTGGGTATGGGCAAAAGTAGGTTTCCCGGGAATAACATTGGACAGTGACAGACATGATGGTGCTGCTTTCAATACAGTGCGAGCGCGAGTTTGGGATGCGTTGAGGGAAACCTTCCCAGGCAAGCCAGATTTACAGTCAGTGATGCAATGCACCATGAATGATGGGGAAGAGGCTATGGATTACATTTTCAGAGTGCAGGAGATGTGGAGAGCTGAAACGGGTACGCCGTATGACTAATCAACATCCTTATTTTACTTCATAATAAAAAGAAGTCCGAAAAGCGCTTGATAAAATAACGGGAATCGAGGCGAAGGGATGGCCAGAAATACAGAGCATAATAGTTCACCATTGTAAAAGATTCAAAGAAAGGGAGAAGGAGGTGATACAAAAAAGGCTGGCAGATGAAGCTAAACTAATACAAACAAAACTAGTGAAGGTCGCTGCAGCTGTAGCAGCACTCCCCCACCATCGGGACGCAGAGGAGGAGGAGGGACTGGTAGCAATACAGGGGAGGATGGCTGCAAATTGGGCAGACAATGGGCAAAGGCAGTGGAATGGACAGGAGGAATACGGAGGGCAGCAGTGGCAAGTGTGGCACCCCAGCAACAGGAGAGGTGGGTACAGGGGCATCAGGGAGGTGGACAGGGATATGGAGGTAATGGCGGAAATGGGGGACCAGGTCCCAGAGGAGGCCAAGGAAACTGTTGGAATTGTGGGAGGTGGGGACATTTCTCACGTGAGTGTAGAAGCAGACCGAACACAGCTTACCAAGATGATCAGTATTGCGGGCACCCCCATCCAGGGAGCCCCTACGGATTGCCCCGGGATCGAGGAAGGGAACAGCCAGAATACAGAGGGCAAGAGCAAAATAGGGAACGACCACATAATGTTCAACAACACCCACAAAGTAGCGAACACCTCCCCTACACACAAAATAACCCCTTCACCGAGACACCAGATGGCACACCTGGCCCATATGGAGGAGTAGCGGTAGTGTCAGGTAATGTTTTCAGTCAAGGGGGAACGACGAGACACCCAGCATAGGACAGCCCACAGGGAGCACTTGCGTGTCCAATCCTATCGACAACCTTCAATGCAAATGAGGAACCATTGATAGGGGCAGAGCTAGGGAAGAAGCAGTTCATCTTTATGGTAGATTCCGGAGCCGAGAAGTCATGTATACGTAAAGGTCAGTTTCCGCTATCTAATCGTAAATTAGAGATGCAAGGGTTCTCTGGGGCGGTGGTCGAAGTTCCTTACACAGAAGATTTGGATGTAACAGTGGGGGGAAAAACACTAAGGGCACCCCTATTGTATTATGAGCAATCTCCTGTCAACCTACTGGAGAGGGATCTCCTCAGCAAGCTTAACATGACTATTTTGTTTACCAGGAGAGGAGGGATTGTTTGCTCAACCCCAGGGATGTGCTCTATGCGTGTGATGCTAGTGATATATTTGCGAGCAACATGCCCAGAGGTGTGCGGCATACCGGTGGACCCAGATATGTTCATACATGGGTTAAAAAACATTGGCTCGGGTGGTCCCAGAGTTGAAAAAACTGGAGTGGAGGGTGCCAGCAGAATTTGTTTTTCATCCAATAGCCCGCCCAGAAATAGTTCCAGGGACAGTCATGTCGCTGGACATACATGCAGTACAAATCTCAGCCAAAAGAATAACTGTAATTGCAATGGACATACACGGGTGCGAGTGGCGTACAGTGTTATGCATAAACGCAGACATTGCACTCCAAGATCTGTCACATGAGGAACTTTTTTCAGATTCAGAGAGTGATGGAGAAATCATAATGGAGATAGCGATCCCTTGTGAAATAATGATACAGCAAAGACAAGTGCCAGTACAGCTCATGGCGGTAGTGGAGGCCCCAACGTCATTTTTTAATGACGACATGCAATCAGTACCCTGACAGTTATGGACATCAGGACCCCATGACGTAGGGCTACTACACGGGGTCACTCCAGTGAAAATTAACCTTAAGCCTGGAGCCATACTGCCCCGAGTAAAACAATACCCTCTGTCCCGGGAAGCAGAAGAAGGGTTAAAGGAAACAATCAATGCACTATTGGCACAGGGGATAATAGTACCTTCAAACTCCCCATATAACACATGCATTTACCCCATCAAAAAAGCAAAAGGAGGGGCATGGAGAATGATCCAAGATCTACACCCACTTAATGACGTCATTCAGAAAGAGTTCCCTTTGGTCCCAAATCCTGCATCTATTTTATGCAGTATCCCAAAAGATGCATCTCACTTCACCGTGGTGGATTTGAAGAATGCATTCTTTTCCATACCACTCGCAGAAGAATGTAGATACCTGACAGCATTCACCCTAGGGGGGAGGTGGTACAAACACTGCAGATTGCCCCAGGGTTACTGTGAGAGCCCCAGCATATTCAACAGAATATTGCATGAAGACCTCGGAAACATGACAGCAGACAGCACGATAATTCAGTACGTGGATAATCTACTGATCTGCAGTAAAAACAAAGCCAAATGTAGAAAAGACTCAATTGCCCTCCTGACATTGCTGGCTCAAAAGGGGTACAAGGTAGACAGAGAAAAATTGCGATACTGTCAACGTGAAGTACTGTACCTGGGGCAACTGATTTCGAAAGACGGCAAGAAAATAATACCAGACCGGGTAGCAGCCATTTCAGCTGTAGGAAGACCAAAAACAGTGAAGGATATGCAAAAATTCCTAGGCATGTGCGACTACTGCCGTGCATGGATATATGTTGCATACACACGCCCATTGCTTCAGGCACTCAAAGAAGCCCAGAAAGAAAATACAGAGATACAGTGAGACTCAGAATTATGTGATGCATTCACCACACTCAAAGAACTCATTTTGAGTGCACCAGTGCTCGCGAACCCAGACTATGAACACGAGTTCTACCTGTTTTCACACTGCAAGGGAACACTCATGACAGCAGTCCTAACACAAAAAACATCACTAGGTCACAAGCCTCTGGCATACTACAGCGGGACACTAGATGCAGTAATGCAGGGACACTTTGCGTGCGAACAGGCCCTTGCAGCCACCGCGTTCGGCATTGAGAAAGGCGCCACCCTAGTAATGGGATGTTCTGTGACACTATACGTGGAACATTCCTTCTTCGCCATACTAGAACGATCGAAAAGCACACTGACCAAACAGAGAGCCACTGCATACGAGGTAATTCTATCAAGCACCAACATACATGTAGTAAGGTGTAAGGTAGTTAACCCCGCAAGATTCATTTCAGAACCATGCACTTTGGAGGATGTACAAGCACATGACTGTGCAACATATCAAGGAGAGGAACAGGGAGCAACAATAGTGAGTGAAAACGCACTAACTGAACGTGAAATATTTTTCATAGAAGGGTCAGCCTCCATAAATTCAGAAACAGGAGAAAAACATGTAGGGGTGGCTGTCGTGCGATTGGAAGAAGGTGAGTACGAAGTGTTAATACAGCAGCGCCTGCTCGCCCATTTCTCAGCACAAGCGGCAGAGCTCATAGCATTGATTGAAGCGCTGCGTGCTGCAAGGGGGTGTGCAGTCACAATCTACACGGACTCAGCATACATGACCACAACAATACATGGTGGACTTGCAAGGTGGGGGAGAAGGGGATTTAACAGGGCTGATGGGTCCCTAGTGCAACATGCAGAACTCTTGAA
The DNA here is from genome assembly GCF_040938575.1 of Ambystoma mexicanum. Taxonomy (NCBI): domain Eukaryota; kingdom Metazoa; phylum Chordata; class Amphibia; order Caudata; family Ambystomatidae; genus Ambystoma; species Ambystoma mexicanum. The sequence goes on from NC_090928.1 coordinate 1,302,512,230, forward strand.
AGAGCTCATAGAAGCCTTGAAAAACCCCACTGCAGTAGCAATAGTCAAGTGCCAGGCCCATACTACCAACACCGATTTCGTCTCTTTGGGAAACGCGGCAGCGGACGCTGCCGCGAAAGAAGCTTCCTATTTTGTAAAAGAAAGGACAGGTGAGTACTTAGTGAGGAAGGAAACAGTGGAGGACCTCCCAGACGGTTACAACACTATGCCCATATCACAAATATTAGAGCTACAAGACGGAGCAACAGAAGAAGAAAAAGAACTGTGGGAAAAGAGGGGATGCAGCCAGTCAGCAACTGATTTATTGTGGCGACAAAACAACACAGGGAAGGGGGTCATGCCCACTAAATTATTAGAAGTGGCCTTCCAGCAATTGCATTTTCCAGCACACAATGCAAAGCAACACATTGCTGCAGAAATACAAGAACACTGGTTCGTACCTGTGTTGCAAGAACAACTTTCAAAATTGACAATGGAATGTACAACATGCCAGATATACAATTCAGGCATGACTCTAAGAAAATTAAGAGGGACCATACCCAAGCCAATAGGCCCATTCATAGAGCTGCATATTGACTATGCAGACATGGGGGAAAGGTGCAATGGAGCTAGGTACATGATAGTGGTAGTGTACCCATTCTCAAGGTGGGTAGAGGCAGGACCATGTGCATGTCATGATGCGAAGTGCGCTGCAAAATTTCTGGTGAGAGAGGTATTCCCCTGCTGGTGAATTTGCGACGTAATTCACTCAGACAACGGCACCCACTTTGTTAATGACCTCTTTAAGGAAGTGACATCGATGTTGGGCATTAAGCACAAACTGTGCTCGATTTATCACCCACAAAGCAACGGCGTGGTAGAAAAAATAAACGGCCTGCTTAAAGGAAGACTCTCCAAGCTTTGCTTCGCTCTTAAAAAAAATTGGGTGCACTGTCTCCCCTTGGCCCTATTCGAGCTGAGAAATCAGCCCAGCAAGGACCACCATCTGTCACCCCATGAGATTGTGACAGGAAGACAAATGCACACAGCAAACTTACCCCTTCGCAGACATTCCGACGCCCACAAGAGCGGAACGGTGCTGGGAGAGGAATTCAATGAGTATCTGACAAAACTCACTAACGCAGCCCGCATGATAGCAAGGCAGCTTGCACCGCCATTCACAGGGAAGGGAGAAGCAGACGCATCAAATACAGAAAAAGAAACACCAACAGGGCAGCTAGAGCCTGGAGAAATGGTGTATGTCAGAAGCTTTGTACATAGGTGGAATGCCCCAAGATTTCATGGCCCATATGAGGTAATGTATTGTACGCCGATGACAGAAAAAGTGAAGGGCCTGAGATATTGGATACATTTAACAGACGTAAGGAAAGCTTATGACAGTGTGAATACAACAAACAGCACTGAAACAGATCAGATTCATGACACACAAGAATAGGAGGGCAAAGGCATAGCTGCACGAAAATTCACATAAGTGTGCACATGAAAATAAATGCTGATATACGATGACGAAAAGTACAAGTAAAAAAACAAAAAAGAAAAAAAAAAAATCTTTGAAAAGAAAATCATAAATAATTGTAATATACATAGTTATTGTATGTGTGCCAATCGTTAAGAAGAAAGTGTAAATAAGTAAAATAATTCTCTTTCTCTGTCTGTCTCTCTCTCTCTCTCTCTCTCTCTCTCTCTCTCTCTTTCTCTCTCTCCCCCTCTCCCTCTCTCTCTCTCTCTCTCTCTCTCTCTCTCTCTCTCTTTCTCTCTCTACCTATCGTTCAATTCCAACTGACACTGTTGAAAAAGTTGAAAAAGTTAAAAATGTAAGTTTTTTTTAATGACAAAATGCTTAATACCCCTTTATGTTTCAATATGTAGGAGAATCCATGGCAACAAACAGGCAGCCTGCAACGACTAAAGATAGGGAACTTAGGAATGGACATGTACAATTCAATCTGCCTACTTATTCCTACGAGTGTGGCTTGACTGTCTGTGCAATTACATTTTTCACACTAATGTTCAGGCTTGCCATTTACTGGCCCGTTGCATTTATCTCCATTGAGATAAATGAGGGGGGAGGTAATGGAACCATTATGGAGAATGCAACAAAACCGTTTGAGGAGGGTAATTATTTGATATGGGATGGTTTCCAGCTGGTATGGGGGTACGGCCCTCACCCCGATCAGGCTAAGAAGCAAAATGTTACCAGTAACAGCCCAACTACGCTCCCAAAGCCCCAACTCAATGCAAAACTTTTAGTGTATATGATTTAAATGATCCCAATCCCTCTGCTATATCATGGCTATATGACACCACTGCTACCCTCCCCACTCCAGCAACCAATCAATCAACAGAAAATGTTTACATCACAGATAGAATGAAAGAGAATGCAGAAATGACTAATAACTTCATGACCCTGTACGACGAGTGGGAAAAGGGGGGGCGGGGGAAAGGGATACAATACTACGATCAGCCAGGAATGCGAAAAAAATCCTTAAAAGCACTAGAAGGAGGAGAGAAGCGGGGAGGAAAAGGTATGATGAATACTCCGGCCTAGGGTTAGATACAACAGAGGACCCCAGACACCCACACCAGTCTAATAAATGGTATGACATGAGTTCCACAGCAAAGCAAACAACAAATGAGAGTTGCTATGTGTACTCATTGATCCCCCATGCCTCAGGTATACCTAAAGTCTTGCTGCCACAAGAATTGCCTCTCACAGATGCCCAATGTCTCCTTCATCTAACCCTGTGCAGAATTAAGAACACCTTCCAGGCACACACGGTATCTTTTGAAATGATGCAAAATGAGAAAACATGCTACTCCAGAGCGAAAGGAGTGGTGTGCATGAAAGAACCTTTTTTCGTCATACAAGGAACATTGTTTTTTTAAAACAAATGGAAGGATGACGTGATAACATGCAAGGCAGAAGCGCTGCGAGGATTGCCAACAGAAAAATTACAGTGGATCGAGAAAACATGCAACCCGGTCTGGACCGAACATATCTCTAAGCTAACATGGGTGAGCGCAATCGAAAAACCATTCAAACTGCAAAAAGAATTAGACTATGAACTGTGCTTCCAAGGGGAAGGAAAAATGGACATGGGAAGAAACAAAAACTGCAGTAAAACGCTCACGATTCTGGATATGAGGAAGGGAACGGCAGCACTCATGGTCACTTACTGGGTGTGCGGCAAATGAGCATTTCTGCACTTCCCGCCATCTTGGAGGGACACATGCTCTCTTGCGACGCTGCACTCTGCTCTAATGGTAATACCAGAGAGCCACATCAGAGAAGGGCGAATGCTAGCAGCTCGAGACACAGAGAGTGTACGACCAACTGAAGAGCCACCACTGTATGCCCTGTCAAAGGACAACATCCAAGGGGTCGTATTCAGGAAACGAAGGTCTCTAACTACATATCCAAGGCTTCATCCGAGCTACTGGCACAAATCCCAGACTGGTACAGACTGGTCAGCTCTGATGAAACTTTCTTTGCATCCCTTGTCCCAAGCATCCAGGCATGAGCAAATACAAAGTGGCTCCAAATCACACGTTGGGAGCTGATCCAACTAGCCAACGACACTGAAGAAGTGTTCAACGTGAACAAGGTGGAATTAAGGGCTCTGAGGCTAATGACGATGCAGAACAGGTATGTCCTAGACCTGTTGACGGCGATGGATGGAGGTGTTTGCCGAAAAATCAGGAGCGCGTGTTGCACATTCGTGCTTTCTGAAGACGCAGTTAATGGGACATTATCGCACGTTATCACTGCAGTGAATAACTTGGGGGAATGCATGAAGAAGGAAGGCAGCGCAGAGGCAAGCACATGGTTTGACAACATCTTTTCATGGGTGCCTTCCTGGATGGGACTCGCCTTCAAAATGCTGATGCCCCTCATCGTGTTTTTTCTCTTGATTTTTTGTGTGTGCCAGCTGGGTCTTCGCTGCTGCGCAGTCCCCAATGGAGCAATGATGATGGTGACAGTGGGCAACGCTAGAGGAGTGGCACGACCGCAACAGGAGGCACACGTGCAGACTGGCGAGGACTCCGAGCCAAAGTATCAAATGGTCCCAATGTATTATGATGGGGATATAATGGATAGGTTATATCACACTACGATAAAGGAGCCCTTGGAACTAGAATGGTACACTGAGGTATGGGTAGACCTAGAGGGAACGGGGGACTGTATATACATGACCTGCACACCAGATGAATACGCTAGAAGGGGGGAAAGCCTCCGGGGAGTCTGCAGAGCCTAGGTGCCTATAAAAGGAACACCAGCATGGGAGGAGGCAGTGTCAGATGAGAAGGAACGTGAACGGTTGGGGGAGCTGCGTTATTTGTTACTTAAGTAACAAAAGGGGGAGATGTAGGGGAGGATAGGTCATTAGGACCCCCCTCACATACATCTCCAACCAAGGTGGAGACTCATGACTCGTTGGCAGCCCTCTCGCCCTAAAGGCCCAGGAGACGGGGGGCTGCGGATCAACACGTGAGGCTACACGACTACAGGATAAGACATAACATAGACCCCATTTTGTATTAAGACAACTCCATTTTGTGTAAAAAGGCGCTAAAATCCAGTCCATGCAAAGTTGCTTGCACACTCACACACACAGAAAGATGCAGCCTGACCACTGCTTGACTGCGCTCACAGGAGCATACACTTCCCCCCAGCCTCCACCTCATGGTAGATCCGCTTAAGGCCTGTTCTCACGAGCAACCAGACACGAACAAACAACAAAATAAACACTGTATCACTTGGCCTTCCGCAGTACATCATTTGCCCCAGCCGTGACCGGGCTTGTTAGAAGGTAACTGAAACCAGCCCAATCCTGCATGCCTTGACCCTGTACCAAGCCCTCTAAATTGGACTGTGTGGCGCCCCTCACCCCCACCAACCCCCGAATCACCTTGCATAGCGAAATAAGCATTTGCATAATATATGTCATGTTGACTAACGTTTGCTGCTATTCTGGAGATGTGTGATTTAAGAGTAATACGTGATCACTCCTGTACATGATGTAACAAAGCGCGTTTGTAATGCACGATGATCGGCCGAGGTAGTGGAGCCAGATTGTACTGTGATGTAATATGCAATGCTCTCTCTCTTATGCACAACCCAACCTAATGCTACCTCATGTTCGTATGTCAACTACTGATGCGAAATACTGTGTTCAATGGCAAAGCCCTCTCCAGCCTGTGTTCCCATATTAATGTAAATATATATGTATAATGCCAGAAGCTCCAAGTGTTGTCACCCACCCTTGCCAATAGTGCGGGAAGCTGCCCTGTGCAGGGAAACAGGCCCAGAGCTGCAAGGTCGTCTCCACCCTCCTCCCCCTCCCAGGCCTGCCAGGGAGAGCTGGTGTTCGAACAGCACAGCCTCGCCTCCCCTCCCAATCTTGCTGGACCCGCTTCAAACATTCACCTCCCCCATGTCAAAAGGCAGCCACAGCCTGACTCTATGAATTTACGAGCTACCTGGTCCTAAATTCCACCATCTCCCGGGCACCGGTTACATGCCCCCCACGGCCCATTGGTATCCCCGTTCACCCCAAGTTAATGGCCCACGAAGGGGGGCGCCCACCCTTGTACTAACAGATCGTAATATCAGCCTTCATTATAACCACCAGGACAGGGTGATCGAATAACCCCCCTCTGTACCCCGGGCCCTGCACATGGACTTGTGGGACTACCATACCTGAACCCAAATGTCACTACAACAGATGGATAGGGATACCCCCTATCACATATCCATGTCCCTGTCTCCTCCTTGAGCTAAGGTCAATGTGTCACAGGATTTATCAGACACCTGACATTGTAGAACGTGACAAATGATTGCAAATATGTGGCCACAAGCGCAAGTGTTAGAGCAGCCACCAATCATCAATACAAGTTATGTCCGGCCGGCAGCTCCACCCCGAAGAGCCTAGCTGACCCGTCTACCCCGTGTGGCACCGCACGGACGTCCGCCAATCCTGGAACAGCAACAGAATACATTGTATACCACATAGCCTTCACCACCCAATCCCTAAGACTATGTGCCCCCTATAGCTTGTGTCATGCGTGACGTTAGTTCTGTAATAAGTAGGACTGTCTTTGCTATTGTCAGACAGAGCGCTCTCGGAGTTTGCAGAGTCCTTTGCATGCCCTATATTGATTTATATAAAACCCTTTTGATCTCACCCGCACTTGGTCCTGGTCTCATTCCCCTCCTGGTGTGTGTCCTATATTGCCTCTCACTAAGGTGGGTGCATTTTTGGGGACGCTCACATTCAGTGGTGCCCCCATAGACGTGATATATTTTAATAATTGTCCCCTTGGCACGAGCCGGCCCCCGTGCGTGAGTGCAACAATCCTGTCCTGCAGATTAGACAGCACAAGGATACGTGTGCCCCTCAGTATGAGTCCCTCGCTTGTGATGGACAGTTTGTGGCTTTGCAGCCGTGGTACAGTTGTGATTGTTTCGTAGAAAATAATTACACTCTCCTGCCAGTATTGCGTTCTTCATTAAGTTACAGCATGGGTCACTGTTTGTGGCCTCCACTATGTCTGATAGACTGACTGCCTTTGGTAGTGTTGCTTGAATGACATGGCAGATATGCTCCTCTGATTCTGCAGACTCGGTTATTTCTACCGCTGTGGCGGTGCAAGGGTACCTGGACAGGAAGTCTGTGGGATTGTCCTCTCCTGCCCAGTAGGTGAACTCAAAGTCATATTGTTGTAGTTGCAGTGGCCACTTCCCAATCCGTGCTGGAGGGTGAGGTGCCGAGCCAGTGAAGATGGGAACCAACGGCTCATGCTCCGTGTAGGTCTTACATTTCTGTCCATACAGGTACAGGTGAAAATGCCTGCACCCCCACAGGACGGCGAGTAGCATTGTTGTGTGGGAGCCAGAGCCCGGGACGCGAATGTCTCCATTTGAATCACCCCATTAGGGGTGTTTTGAAGTAGGACGGCACCAACCCCAACAAGCTTGCGTCCAGGTATAGCTCCATTTGTAGGCAGGTGTCATAGTATGCCATGGTGGTACTGGTGAATCGCGACTCTTTGGTGCCCTTAAATACTTCTTGACATGGCTTGCTCCACTCCCATTTGGCTCGAGGTTTGGTTAGGGCTTGCAGCTGTTCAGATAGGTTGTTGATGAACCTCCTAGAGTACATGGCCATCTCCTGGAAGCTGCACACCTCAGTAGCTGTGTTAGGTGGCACTGCTCCCTTATTGTTGGCAACCTTGAGGGGGTCTGCTGATCCGCCCTTGCTGTTGAACACATAGCCAAAGAAGGTTACCTCTTCTTTGAGGAACTTGCGCTTGTCCTAGCGGATGGTCATACCACCTTTGTCTAGCCCAGTGGTCTTCAAAATGTTTTGGCCTGGGCCCCCCTGACCAAATGTGGGCAGGCTGGGCACCCTCAAAAATGCCAAATGGACAGTAAGTATAAATGGCTATGAACTATTGCGTGCCGTCACCGCACCATACTCCCAATATAGTTCCTGGGCTGCCCCATCTGCTCCCATCACAGTCACTTAGCTCCCTCATTCCACTCCTAGCCCAGTCCCTGGGCTCTCCTGACCCCACCACAGAACCTGGGCTTTCCCACGCTGCTCCCACCAATGTCCCTGCGCCCCCCTGTCCTGCTCCCACCACCATGCCATGGCTCCCCCCATCCTGCACCCACCACAGTCCCTGGACTCACCCCACCCCACTCTTAGCATAGTTGCAGGGCCAGTGGCGGCTGGTGAATTTCTTAAGTGGATGAGCATCAATATTTCTCCTAGATATGCCATAGCAACTGAGCGTAGTGAGGAAGTCCGAGCCAATCAAGTGGGGTTTGGAGGGGGGTTTCTCCCCTGGAAGTTTTTTAAAATAATGGGTTAAAATGTTGCATTTTAGAGCGTACATTAAAAAAAACATTGGTTAAAAAGCCAAACAGTTTGCAACTGGGGCCCATGATGCATGCATGGTATTTTGTACTGGACATCTATAATAGATGTCCAGTGAAAAAATACCATCCCTGGCCCCTGTGCTCCATAGCGCCTCAGAAGGAGAGCTGAGTTTGGCAGGTGGGTAGGGGGAGTGTGCAACAAAGGCATTTTTAAAATGACTTTGTTGAACAATTCCCATCCCCCACACACTTGCCAAAGCAGCTCCACGGACAAGCATGCACGCATCCATACACATAAATAAAAAATAAATGAACGTAAACTTACCTTCTGTCCTGGTCCTGAAGTGTCCTCCCAGCGCCCCAGCTCCCGCATAATGAACAGGAATTGAGAAGCAAGAGCTTCTTGGTTCCTGCATGCTGGGGCTTGTGTGTGGGTGCTGAAAGGCCCTGCTCCGTCTGTATGTGCGAGGAGGCGTAGGAGCTCCCCCTCGCACATACAGACATGCAGTTCTCCAGCCAGCATTTCCAATGAGCTATGCAAGGCTGGTGAAGCAAATCGCCCCCAGCCTTGCATGGCTCATTGAACATGTGCGGCTGGGGAACTGAACTGCCAAAGGGAAAGAGTGTTTCCCTTTGACAGTTTAGCCAGCCCAGGAACGCTCCCTCAGCTGGAAAAAGCAGCTGAGGGATATCACTTGGCTGGCTCCTCCATAATGGGTCAGAGGGCCACTGGGTTGACGCCCCCACACCCATTATGGATGAGCCACACCGGCCCAGGTCTCCCCCTGCCCTGCTTTTTCATGGATTTATGTGATCACTGCGCTGCCCATAATGTCGACTTTCAAAATGCTGACTTCCATTACGGTGCGGCGCAGTGATCACATAGATCACTGTGCCCTGCATCTCTCTACCCACCTCCTCCCCTACCCACTTACGTTTTCAGCAGCACACTTCTATGCATTTTGCTGTCTCTCCTCTATCCCTGCAGCGTCAGTTCGCTCCCACTATCGTGGGTCAGAACTAGAGCCGCAGGGTCCTTTTTCCTTTTTTTTTATTGTCTCCCACTAGCATCTAATGGAAGCAGTGGACACGCCTTCAACCCGAACCCCATTACACAGAATAAGTGGAGCGAGGGACACACCCGCAACCTCCACTATCCTTAGTCGGCACAATGATAGTCAGGATTTTTGTTCTGTGCAAGGGCGCAGTGTTTGTAATGGCGACATTTTGGTACATTCAGGCTCGGTTACTGTGTAACAATAAACAAATATATATATATTATTTTTTTTAAAGACAGATAGGGCTATAGGGCAATGCCCAAACCAAAAAGACAAAATGATAGTGTGGCCCAGTTTTTTTGGTCAAAGTGGCCCATTGTTTTGTGATAAGTTACTTCACTCTGCGGCTCGTAGTTTTGTCCCGTGTTACTGAATAAATATTCTTTAAAATGCACAATTTACATCACTTTTCTTCTCTTTGGCTTTCTCATATATCTTGGCTCTTCACTACAAGTCCCACAATTCCCCTCTCCTTATGGACAATAGTGGAATTTAAGTTCACAAAAAGATTATTGTCTCTCACTTTCCTGCTTCTTGTCGCTTTACACTCTTTTCACTCGCTTTAGGTTTCATGCCTCTTTCCAATCTGTCACTTGCTTTTCGTCCCGTGCTACTTTACACTTTGTGCCTTTCTCCCGCTCCGCTGCAGTCACACGCACACTCCCGAGTTTCTCTCTCATTGACTTTCACGAAACTCAAAGGGCAGCATCGTATTGACAGGCGGTCCCTTCAGGATACATGGTGTTGATGTCAAGGTCTCAACACCTGCCCCTAAGACTCCCTTGGGGCCCAAAAAGCATCTCAACTCTTGGTTTACACCCCACCTAAAAAACCTAAGATTACAGAAAAGGAAATGTGAAATGACATGGAATCTACATCCCACTATAGAAAATAAAACCAATCTAATAAGTATCTCAACTCAATACAAAAAGGATATCATCATGGCTGAACAAGAAACGTATAACAACAGGATTACACGGCTCCATGTGATATTTTCGCTGCTAAAATATCGCCATATTTTTGCGGCAAAAATAACACATGGACCCTGCGGGGGACACCCCCGCAACCCCCGCATCATTTTTTTATGTGCGGGGGACACCCCTGCAACCCCCGCACCTAATATTTGCGCCACCAAAAATATCACCTATGGCCGTTCCTGACGACCATATGTACGGCAATATTTTTGTTGACGGAAATATTACCTGATATCGATTACACAAGCTAACTCTAGCATGAAGGTGCTCTTCTCTATTCTAAAAGAATCGGAAAGCCCAATTGCAGCACAGGATGACTCCATTAAAGATAAAACTTGGTGTACTGACATCCAGTTTGCACTAACTAATAAGGTGGCCAAACTCCAAAACAAAATAGCTCTAAAGAAAGCTTTACTGTCAGCTCAAATTCAAACTCCCCCGAACAAAACACCCAAATCTAAACCCAAAGAACATACTCAATTTAACTTCTCTAAGGTCTCAGTTATTGAGGTAGAGAAAACGATTCTTGCGCTTAAACCATCCAATTGCAAAGGTGACCAATGCCCAGCACATCTGATCAAGGACGCTGCTAGAGATCTAGCCCCTTTCATCACCAAACTCATCAACGCCTCCTTCACTACTGGCACCATCCCGCGTAATCTAAAGGATTCCTGGGTACTCCCTCTTCTGAAAAAACAAACACTGGACCCTAACATACCCACCAACTACTGGCCTATCACTACGGTGCCATTTCTCCTAAAAATCCTAGATAAGGTAACATACACCCAAATTCAAAACTTTCTTGAGGTCAACCTACTCTAAGGCGCTCACCAATCTGGTTTCCGACCACAACATGGCACAGAGACAGCCATTATCGATTTAAAGGCCCAAATAGATTCATTAAGAGATGAGGGAAAATGTGCTCTTCTCCTCCTACTACACCTATCAGCTGCCTTTGATTTGGTGGACCATAAAGTCCTGTGTAGTCACTTGGACTCAGCGGCCCACTTCTCAAAGGAAGCTATAGTCTTGATACAGTCTTTCCTTAGTGACAGGACTATGAGGGTCTTCTCCCCATCGGCTGCAGCAGACCCGATACCTATTACTTGTGGAGTGCCCCAGGGATCATGCGTCTCGCCAACATTCTACAATATCTTCACCAAGCAACTCTTTGACGATCTTGACAATCTGGGTATCACTTATACCAATTACGCAGATGATACCCAGATGCTGCTACCACTTACTGGGGATTATGGAGAAGATCTGGCTAGGGTGAACAGAGTCTATAGGATCGTTCAGGCATGGATGGCCAATCATGGCCTGTGTCTGAAGGACGACAAAACAGAGCTCATCATCCTGGGTACCGCAGCTCGCATCTCAAAACTCAACCTTAATTACTCAGCATTCATTATTGATGGGAACACTATCAAGGTCGCTAGAGAAGTTACCTCGACTCAATCTTATCTTTTACCAAACAGGTACATTCATTGGCTTCCTCTAAGGCCTACACATGTCAATTAATATGAGCCAGAAAACAATTCCTGTCAGTTGACAGTTGCTTAATCCTATCTAGAGCCCTCATCCTAGCAAAACTTGATTATTGTAATGCTCTATACATAGGGGCAAACAAACAAACCATCAACAGAATACAAGTGCTCCAAAAGAATGCTCTTATGGCTGCCCTAAGCATCCCTAGAAGAATACACATCTCTGAAATAAGAAGGAAACACAAATTAATCTCAAAACGGTTTCCCTTATCCACAAATGTTTAAATAACAAAGCCACTCGTTACCTAACCGAAAGATTTATCAGAAAAAACTCCATCAGACCGCCAAGAATAGCCAACCCCAACTGTCTTCAAGCGCCTAGATTTAAACTGTCCACCATTGGAGGGTCCAGCTTCCCAGTTAGGGCAGCACAATTGTGGAACTCCTTACCACACACAATCAGAACTGACAAAATGTTCATCAAATTCAGAAAGAACACAATGAAATGGCTCATAGAGAAAGATATGTAACCCACACTCTCCTACTGCGCTAACTTAGCCCTTGCCTGCATGTAATGTACTCTGGATATAGATTTGCTATTATGTAAATGTTTGTTAATTATGACATGTTGTCTACATATGCACACCGTTACACATGTACTATACTGTTTTACCCTCAACCTGTAACGCTGAGGAAATTGTTTTTACCTTTGCTCCGTAACAGTTGTAACTAAGCTGTAAGTTCTCTTTTCACCTCCGGCGCGCACAATTAATAAATGAACAAATAAAACAAAACAGGGTCGGACTGGGACAAGAAATAGGCCCGGTCACCCAAAAGAATGTGACCCACCCCTCACCTCATGATCCTTGACCTCTACCCTACCCCAAAGTCACATCCCGGAAGCAATGAAACACAACCTTTCACCCCTTGACAAAACAGGAAATGGCATCAAATAGTTCCTAAGTACACTAAATTACTGTGACATACAAGGCCAATTGATAATATGTTATTATATAGCACTTACGCTTAAGCTCTTTTTTATAGAACAAATATGCATACAATATCACCCAACCTGTGTTGGTACTCATTTATCGACCGAAGAAGGATGAAAGGCTTTTTGAAAAAAGAAATATATCTTTTTTTTCAATTTTCTTTTTCTCCAATCGGCCCAGGCATGGCCAGAAACCGGCCCCCACCCCCCAGGGCCAAGGGGCCAATCCAACCCTGCTTGGGGCCGACACAGGTCCCAGGGGAACGAGCATTTCACTGAACGCTATTCGACCTACAGGTCGAACTACGGTAACAGAAATAGCTGGAAAGAGCAAGATTGCAAACTGAACCCAGTCTACCAATCGAGGGGAAGGGGTAGAGGAAGAGGTGGGAGAGCTAGCAACAGAGGTCAGCAAGCAAGTACATGTGAGAATGGACCAGAGCGCTACAGCACTGCGAGCAGGGACAGTTACCCCCAGAGGTAGGAGGAGGACTGCATTGTTTATAGAGAAATAGAAAGAGTTATCAGGAGATGCATGTGTCGAACAGGCAGTACGAGGGTTCCATCTAGAGTTCTGTCAGGGCCCAATACAAACAGAGTGGCCAAGATCCATTGTGTTCAACAAGGAAGATGATAAGATGTTAGAAAGAGAGATCTCACAGCTAGAGCGAATGAAGGCCATTACGCAGACGTCAGCCGACACAGTTGGTTTTATGAGCAGTAAGTTCTTAGTAAAGGGCAGACGGAAAACCAGACCAGTGATAAATTTAAGAAACATAAATGCTTTCATTATCTACAGGCACTTCAAGATGGAGGGAAGCCATCTTTTAAGAGCTGTATTACAGTCAGGGGACTAGTTTAGTGTGGATAGACCTCAGGGATGCCTAGCTAAAGATTCCAGTCACAAGCGAACATCGCCGGTTCCTACAATTCTTCTGGTCAGGTCACCAAACTGATGAAACCAGTGGTTTGTCAGCTGAGTGAGCAGAAAATCAGGCTGATACATTATCTAGACGATTTATTTCTAATGGGACAGAACAAGGGCTATGAGAAGAGCAGGTGAGAACAACATCAACATGTTACAGTGTTTGGGATTCCTAATAAATTGGGAGAAGTCAGAGTTGTCTCCAGCCTAATCGATAGCATTTCTAGGGTTTGTGATAGACCCAAGGGCAGCCACCCTCAGTTTACCGATAGCAAAGGTAAATCTGATCAAGAAAGATATCAGGACAATACTAGCGAGGGAAGTCATTTCACAGAGTGAGTTAGCCAGGTTGGTAGGGAGACTGACTTCCTCTATTCAGGCGCTTTTATCAGGGGCTCTCCACTACAGAGAATTTCAATTACTAAAAATTCAACATCTCCGACAGGGACTATCATACGAACAAAGAATAACCATCTGCAGAGGCGAAAACAACATTGTAGTGGTGGTCCAGCCAGATTGAGGCATGGAATGGGAGAACGATATTTAGCTCCTCCCTAGACCTCACAATAGAATCGGATGCCAGCCTATGGGGCTGGGGAGCCTGTTTAGGGAGATGGCTTTGGGAGGCAGATGGTCAGGGAGGGAGCTAGACCTCCATATCAATTGTCTGGAACTAATGGCGGGTCCATTTCAGTGAAGTGTTGGATTAAGGACAGAGCAAATTGCTGCGCGTTACTAAAAAATGGACAACGTATCAGTGGTAAGATACAAAGACAGGTTGGATATAACGAAGTCAAAGATGCTAGCGGAGCTTGCAAAGGATTTTTGGCACATGTGCCTTCAGAACAAGGTCAGCGTAATGGCAGAGTATCTCCAAGGTCTGCAGAATCAGGTGGTAGACTAGAACTCAAGATATTTGAGAGACGCCAGCGATTGGCAACTGGAAAATCAGTATTTCCGACCCTAATGAATCTGACTGGTCCATGCAGGACAGATATGTTCGCGTCCAGGCTGAACAGTCAGCTAGCACATTTTTTCAGCTGGAGGTCAGATCCAGCAGTGGAAGCGATGGACGCTTTTCTCCAGAGGTGGGGTCAGGAGGCAGGAATGTGCTTTCCCACTGTTTATCATGATTCCGAGAATGTTAGCACAAGTAAGAAGACAACAGGCAACGATACTGTTGGTGACACCAGACTGGAGGATCCAGACATGGTTCCCGGACCTTCTAGAGATGTAATTCAACAAGCCGCTGTTGCTCCCACATTTCAGAATGATAGTCCAGGGACCAGCGGGCGCGATTCACCCTTTAGTAGATTGACAGATACTATGTTAGCAAAGATAAGATTCACTGTTGACAACTTGAGCCAGAAAACCAACTCAAACCAGAAGACCAAAGAGGTTGGCCAGAGTGATGAGAACCAGAAGAAAGGTGAAACGATAATCAGAACATCTAGCATCCGGACGGGTAAAAAGCGACAATCGATCGCTGTAAGAGGAAATCTCTCCTCGCCTCATGAAACACACAGGGATTTGGCCACCTATACTCGGGAGAAAGCAACTTTCTGGGAAAATTCGAATTAATCTGCTTGCAGATTAGCTGGATAAGAACAACCCCTGTGTGTGAAGGATACCAGGTGTACATAAATCCGGCACAGAAAGGACCCCTAGGGAGACCACGTTCTGGGCTCTTAAGTCTAGTCAAAGATGACTGTCAATTACAAGTTCTGGAACATCTGACCCCGAATCTTCTTGTACAGATAATAAAACTAGTGAAAAATAGAGGACTATACGAGAGCAGATTACTTCTGATTAACATGTACTGGAATACAAAAGACTCAGAAACGAGAAAATATCTAGCGGATATCATGGCGGCTATTGATGCTTCTATGTTAGAGGATAAGAATCAACTAATCATTATCTGTGTCGATTTGAACATCAAACTACTGGATAAAATGGCTTGTTGAAAAGAAGATCAACTCTGGAAGCCAAGGAAAAACAATGGCTGTTAGAAATGGGTATCAGAGATATGACAATGCTGAATGGCCAAATAACAGGTGACCTGCCAGGGGCTAAGACCTGGGCCTCTAATTCAGTAAGCGCTTGCCTGGATTACTGCTTTGTTGCTAGAAATACCCTAACATGGATCAACTCTTTAAAAGTAATCCATCAGAAAGGGAGTGAACATGCTCTACTGGAATTGGAACTCCTTTGGAAGACCGAAGAGCCGAAACAACGTAATGTCCCCGCACTGGAATTAACATGGGAAAGGAATAGGTGAAAAATAAAATCACAGGCCATTCCGAAACTAGTTGAGCGGTTCACGTGCAACCTCAACAACAATCATGAGGCAGTGGACTACAGATGGCAACTGAAGGAGTTCGAAATAAAGAGTGATACAAATAAAAACATAATATTGGAAAGGAAACATGCATATAAAAAAGACCTGGTGGAAAAAAGACGGGAACACTGCACAGCATTGAGACGGCTGCATAGAAGTACCCTCCTTAATAAAGAGGAACTCTTAAGACTATGCAAACAGTCTTATAAGAACTGCTTAAAATCCTCAAGGGCTTGGAGATTACAAGCAGACGCTGAAAAAATGCTGGCAGCAATAAGTACATCCAATACAAGATCCCTATGGGAGATAATAAATAAAGGAGAGGATTTCCTGGCAGCCCTAACATCTAGTCATGTTTCAAAGGAGCAATGGGTAAAATTCTATATAGAGCGCTTTCAGGAGAAAGAAGTAACTGAATTAAAGCAAAGATCAAGACACCCGTGGCTCATTGAAATTGATAGGGAAGATATATTATCAAGGATTAAAAACTTGAGCTCTTCAAGAGCCACTGGCCGGGATGGCATCTCCAACTGTATGTTGAAGGAAAATGGAGAAGTTTGGGCATATTTCATTCTAGTACTATTCCAACAGATACTAAAAACAAGAACAATCCCACAAACTTGGAAAGAGGCCCTAATCGTTCCAATCTATAAGAAAGGGGACCGCACAAATCCCAGGAACTATAGGCCTCTGTAACGCTCACCTGGTATCCACAGGGACGTCACTCAGCCTGTTCTGACCTCTTACGACCTCAAACCCTTCCCTGGAGTCTACTCGACTGGAGACTGGGCCTGAAACACAGGATTGGTAGAGTTATTTCCCTATTGTTTCTGTGTGCTTGAACCCCTTCTTCCCCGGAGTCCAACCCTTCCCTTTGATCCACAGCTCACCTTGTTTTCTTGGAAAGTGTGCTCTCCATCCTGCTTTCAGCGCAGGGGCGCGTTGATTGATGCGGGCTCATTGCTGCCTAGTTACTTCACTGGAAGAGTCCGACAGGTAAGTATAATGAGTCTTTTGAACAGTTCTCTAACTTCGTTCCTTTCCTTCCTTAGATGATGGCCGGCGTCCGGGGATGGCGACATGCTGCTGAGATGAGTAGCGCTGAAGGTGAGTGAGAGCGCTGTATTTTTATTGAACTGAGTTCTTTTTCTGTGTATTTTAGGTGCCGCAACGTTTTCAGCGTGGATGCTGGTTATGAAGAAGAAATGCGGTTAGTAAGCGCGGTATGCGGCGCCTCTAGATGTTTCCACACTAACCTGGAGTGTCTTTTCCCTCTTGCAGATGGATGAGAAGTTCTGGAGACAGAGTTCCCCCAGAGCGGCTGGGATTCAGGTAAGCGTTTGAAGCTCGTACAGTCTTTAAAAATAAGCAAAGATTTGCTGAATGCTTACTAATGCCTTTTTTCTGTTCTTTTCCCTTTTCCTTAGGAAGCGGTGTGCCGGGATGGGAATAACACCCCGAAGATGCCCACAGAACAGAAGAAGCGATGAATGATGGGCAGAAGCTCCGCAAGGTAAGGCTATTCCTAACGGTGTTCTTGTTCTTGCAGGAGCTGAGCGCAGAAGAAAGAGGCAGGCCTACTGGGGAGCGATCCGAACACGGTGAGTGTCACGCTGCAGGTGCAGAAAACACAAAGCATGTTTCTCAGCCTGGGCGTGGCTTAAATAGTCTCTGGGTATCCCAGGTGTCTCTGGGCTGAACCACACCCAAAAGACTAGAGTGCACATGCAGTTCTGGGAACCGAAATATGTGGGGGCATCCATCTTGTCCCCATCAATGCACTACAAGTCCAATCCCTAATGTTATCCTATGGGAGTGAGTGAGTCTGGTGCCACAAGCGCCAAGTCTGACTCCAAGTGGGTCTTTGGAGGGATGGAGAGGCCCTTGAGGGCCATGTAGGTGATCGCGACCTGGCTCCAGCCTGACATCTTGGAGAGCTTGGGACATGAGTGGCAGGAATCATGACATCCAATCTCCCTTCTCGATTCCATTGGAAAGCTGTTCTCCTCTATTCTTCTGAGAGATCTAAAAAGATGGGCAATAAGGACAGGAATTCTAGACAAACGCCAAACAGCATTCATGAGTGGTGTTGGTACATCCCTGAACTTATTCATCCTGAATATGCTAAAACGTCGTGCCCTGGAAAGTAAAAAGAACATATACCTTGGTTTCATTGATCTCGAACAGGCCTTCGATGGAATCAGCAGAGAACTGCTCTGGGCCAAACTAAGAAAATGGAATTGTCCGGAAGACCTGCTTGAGGCCATTCAAGAACTTTACAACAATACCTCAATTCAAATATTGGTCTCTAAAGGCGGTGATGTGATAGAAAACATCATGACATCTAAAGGCATAAAGCAAGGATGTGCCCTGGCACCTTTTCTATTCGTCCTTTATCTGGCGGACATGAAGGAGTCCCAGGAACAAATTCGAGCATTTCCACCAGTGTTCCAGGATGAGGCTCGGTCCTGGATCCTATACGCCGATGATGTTGTATTCATAGACCAAACTCCTATAGGTCTACAAAGACGTTTTGCGGAATTCACAATCTACTTAAGCAACAATAACATGAAGATCAACATAATAAAATCGATCATCCTGATAATGCAATCGGCTCGAGGATCCAAGGCTATAAAAAAAACGCATTCACCTGGTCATTAGATAACCATCCCTTGGAAATAGTAGACTCAATTGTCTACCTTGGTGTCTGAATGAACAGGCACAACAGAGTTTCATTAGAGAGCGACTGATAAAACTCTCAAACCAAGGCCGTGTCCTCCACCGGCGGTATGGAACCTTTTCAATGATGCCACTAATCCTATTCTATGAACAAAATGTTGTGGCGATTCTGACCTATGGTGCTGAGTCTCTACTAAATCTCCACTGGAAGACTTGGGTGGGTGTTCGAGGCTCTTTTCTGGAGAAGGGTTCTCAGGCTTCCCAACTGCCTATCAGTATCATCGATAAGACACGAATTGAGGCTGCAATCTTTTGTATCAGTAGTGTTGTGGAAGATAATTTTGCTTTATCGGAAATGTATCCTGGACAAGCCGCCTATCTCCTTTGAAGTGCTGGCAAATAAAGATGTAAGAAAGGCAGATGCCAACTTCCAGGTCTGGAAACAGAACTGCCAAGAAATATTAGAGTATTATAACATCAAAATGGACATGTTGAAAGAAAATCCGGATAAAGCAAAGAAAACTCTCTGTGAAAAGGACTGGGAGGAAACGGACATCCTGAAGAGGCAGAACAAATACTGCCATAACATCAATTGGGGACGAAAGACACTGAACGACCTTCGACCATATCTGCGAAGGTTTCCCTCATCTCGTTATAGAGACCTATTGATGAGATGTAGGCTAAACATCTTGCCAACTAGGGAGGTACAATATTTAAGAAAACAAATTCTAGCCCAAGATGCAAGATGTCAATTTTGCAGTAATCCGGATTTGTTAGAATCAGTAAAACATTGGCTGTTCTCATGTCCGAAATTGTTCACCCAAAGAAAGCAACAATTGGGAGAGTGGGTGGCCAATGTAAATACGACAACGGAAGAGGAATATTGGGAAAGTATATTGATGGTAGATAAAATCGGACCCACCCTGGAAGCCCTAGAATTCATAGAATTAATTCTCAGTGAGATTAATGGAGGACAATGACCAATCTTTAGGGAGATGTGCAGTCTCACATGGAGATTTGGAACGGGAATGACATTGATTCAAATGTTAAAGGTTGACATTTTTTGTTTAACCAATAAAACATTAAAAAGAAAAATTTGTAGATTGAAGGGGACTTGAAATTAATAGCATGGGCGATTTCTGAGGAGTCTGGCAGATGCCAGCACTTTCGGAAGATGCTGAGAGATTCATCGATGTCAGGGTTGTCCCTGTCCGGTCTGCCTGTTTTAGTGCCCCTGGGTAGGGTGATTGTGGTAAGAAAAGGTATTTTGTGTGCTGCAGTCTGTCATTTCTCCTGTTAGGCCTTAACTTTCCCTTTACAGTCAGTGGAATCAACGCAAGCCAAGATGGAGGACAAGGGCAGTGACCTGATTGGTTGAAATGTTATCAGGGGCAGTTGCAACCTCTGTCAACTGCCTTTCATTGTCAGAATCACAGCTGAGAAGGAGGTGTTTCAGGAGTTCCCCGTTATTAGGCATTTTAAGAGGTCTGACAGAGTGCTGGACCTTGCCGAAGGCATCTTTAAGCAAGAGAGAACAAGTCTTAAGAAGAAGGGATCAGAAAAAGAAGCTAAGTAAAAGGATTCTTGTCATGACAAAACAGAAGTGCAGAAATCTACTCAAAAGTTTCATCTGCTAAAAAAACGTTTGGCTTGACAATTGTTTGTTGCCTTGTTTACCTGTTTTTCTGTGGGCTGTTTAAAATAAGATTAATGATTGGTTCATCTTTAAGTGCTGGTCTCTCGTGAACTGATGCGCAGGTCTTTTCTTTTGCAACTGCCTACCTGGACTAGTGTTTTCCTTCACTTGTCACTTGGGTGGAGCAGAATGCTTTAATGATTTCTTTCCGTTCGGCTCATGTCATGTAAAATAATGTTTAGGATGCTGTCTGCCGAGCGCTTTATCTTCATTGGCATAGTTGAGAGAGGGAGTACATGTTTTTAGAGACAGGGGGTGGGCGGGGGGTCTTCGTTTTGCCGCGGGTCTCTTTGATGTAATTAAGCAGTGCTCTGTGTTAGCTCTGCAAGCTGACACTTACCTGAGTTATTACGCACCTTTATTTTCTTTTAACGCACAGCCCGTTTAGAAATGACAAGCTGCTAATTCACTGGCTGAACTCTGGTATAAGAGCCCAGTGAAATGTTAGCAGTTCATTGTGTTGACATTTTAATGCTCGTTTACAGCATTGAGCGGCGACTGTGTAATAAATTGTATTCTTTGCCAAGCCTGGAGACTGCACGAATAATACAGAGATCATTAAGGCATTGAACACAAGTTCCCAAGTACTTTACATTTGAACTCTGAAGAGAAGTCTTTAACTTTCAATGTGCATAGTCATCTGAGTCAAGGGTCAACACACAATTAGATATGTGAACCGTGTAAAAACTGAATAAGAATCTAGTCTGGAGTCAACTTTTGAACTGTGTGCCAGCTTAAGCCTTGAAGTCAACATCATTGAACAACGTTTGATGTCAGCCCTCGAGGCTTTCTGCTGAGGGAGGGCGAACAGGTAACTGTGAGTGTGTAGGGTGTTTAGTTAATCTGTAGAACTGTTGCTTATGCAGGATGGTATTTCATTTGTCTTTGCTGCAGTAACTGTGAGTGTGTAGGGTGTTTAGTTAATCTGTAGAACTGTTGCTTATGCAGGATGGTATTTCATTTGTCTTTGCTGCAGTAACTGTGAGTGTGTAGGGTGTTTAGTTAATCTGTAGAACTGCTGCTTATGCAGGATGGTATTTCATTTGTCTTTGCTGCAGTAACTGTGAGTGTGTAGGGTGTTTAGTTAATCTGTAGAACTGTTGCTTATGCAGGATGGTATTTCATTTGTCTTTGCTGCAGTAACTGTGAGAGTGTATGGTGTTTAGTTAATCTGTAGAACTGTTGCTTATGCAGGATGGTATTTCATTTGTCTTTGCTGCAGTAACTGAGTGTGTAGGGTGTTTAGTTAATCTGACTGTTGCTTATGCAGGATGGTATTTCATTTGTCTTTGCTGCAGTAACTGTGAGTGTGTAGGGTGTTTAGTTAATCTGTAGAACTGTTGCTTATGCAGGATGGTATTTCATTTGTCTTTGCTGCAGTAACTGTGAGTGTGTAGGGTGTTTAGTTAATCTGTAGAACTGCTGCTTATGCAGGATGGTATTTCATTTGTCTTTGCTGCAGTAACTGTGAGTGTGTAGGGTGTTTAGTTAATCTGTAGAACTGTTGCTTATGCAGGATGGTATTTCATTTGTCTTTGCTGCAGTAACTGTGAGAGTGTATGGTGTTTAGTTAATCTGTAGAACTGTTGCTTATGCAGGATGGTATTTCATTTGTCTTTGCTGCAGTAACTGTGAGAGTGTATGGTGTTTAGTTAATCTGTAGAACTGTTGCTTATGCAGGATGGTATTTCATTTGTCTTTGCTGCAGTACCTGTGAGAGTGTATGGTGTTTAGTTAATCTGTAGAACTGTTGCTTATGCAGGATGGTATTTCATTTGTCTTTGCTGCAGTAACTGTGAGTGTGTAGGGTGTTTAGTTAATCTGACTGTTGCTTATGCAGGATGGTATTTCATTTGTCTTTGCTGCAGTAACTGTGAGTGTGTAGGGTGTTTAGTTAATCTGACTGTTGCTTATGCAGGATGGTATTTCATTTGTCTTTGCTGCAGTAACTGTGAGTGTGTAGGGTGTTTAGTTAATCTGACTGTTGCTTATGCAGGATGGTATTTCATTTGTCTTTGCTGCAGTAACTGTGAGTGTGTAGGGTGTTTAGTTAATCTGTAGAACTGTTGCTTATGCAGGATGGTATTTCATTTGTCTTTGCTGCAGTAACTGTGAGTGTGTAGGGTGTTTAGTTAATCTGTAGAACTGTTGCTTATGCAGGATGGTATTTCATTTGTCTTTGCTGCAGTAACTGTGAGTGTGTAGGGTGTTTAGTTAATCTGTAGAACTGTTGCTTATGCAGGATGGTATTTCATTTGTCTTTGCTGCAGTAACTGTGAGTGTGTAGGGTGTTTAGTTAATCTGTAGAACTGTTGCTTATGCAGGATGGTATTTCATTTGTCTTTGCTGCAGTAACTGTGAGTGTGTAGGGTGTTTAGTTAATCTGACTGTTGCTTATGCAGGATGGTATTTCATTTGTCTTTGCTGCAGTAACTGTGAGTGTGTAGGGTGTTTAGTTAATCTGACTGTTGCTTATGCAGGATTGTATTTCATTTGATTTTGCTGCAGTAACTGTGAGTGTGTAGGGTGTTTAGTTAATCTGTAGAACTGTTGCTTATGCAGGATGGTATTTCATTTGTCTTTGCTGCAGATTTCCCGAGGTACCACTTACCAGAGAATCTGTTCCAGTTTTTTATGTTCTCCACCAGGGGAGTTGCTAGGTCTGGAAAAGACCCGGGGCTAAGCTAATGTCGGAACTGTTGGGACTGGGGGCTAGCTAGTCTTTTGGCTGTAGCTCCTGAGATTCTATCCGGGGCTACAACCAAAAGATCAGGGGCTATAGCCCCCTTAGCCCCCCCCTAGCAACGCCCCTGTTCTCCACTTTCCCCTTTCCCCCAGTGGTGTTGGATGTTTAACCGTACTTGACAGGGTTGAGCACCTCACACCTTTCGTGGGTCTGTCGGGATTCAGCAACTTCCGTGGACATCAAGCAAGACTCAGCCTAACAATCGAAGAGGCATTGGCTCCAGGCACCAGGAAAGCTTACAGATCAGCCTGGTCAAAATGCAGTAGCTGGTGTATGAGCCGGTGTGTGGCATGGGACATACATCCCACTGGAGTAAATATCATTCATGTAGTGAATTTTCTGGTTGCTCTGGCGGCCCAGGGGAAAGCATACAGGACAGTTAATACCTGTAGATCAGCTATAACTGCAGAACACCCTAAGATAGAAGGTCTCCCAATAGGGGAAAACCCGTTAGTTTGCATGCTCCTCAGAGGAGTATGGCTTTACAACCCCCAACGCCCAGGTATTCTCAGCGTGGGATGTAAATGAAGTGATTAATCTTTTCTGTAATTGGCCACACAATGAACCGCACTTGAGGAAAACATCATCACGAAGCACACCACACTGCTTTGCCCCGCATCCTATAAAAGGGTATCAGACGTTAGAGCATTCGAAGTGGACCCAAAAATCATTTACTCCCTCTGGGGGCACGTTTTATGTTAAAAAGAGAACTCAGACAGGTCTTAAATCAGTCTCGTACACAGCATTTCCAGATCAAGCGAGGCTCTGCCCGGTGCGTTGTCTGAAGACTTATGAAGCAATGATAGTTAGTCTTAGACCATCAGGAGTCACTCAGCTGCTTATCGCAATGCGGAGGCCTTTTGCAGCAGTAACATAAGCAACCCTAGTAAGGTGGGTAAGATGGAGCATGTAACAAGCTTGCATTGAAATCAGATCCTACGGACCTCATTCAGTTAGGGGAGCAGTGGCCTTGAAAGCTTACACCATAGGAACAGTCAGCTGATTGGTCAAAAGAGTCAACTTTTAAAGTCTTTTATTTCTGACCAATTGAACAAATGTCATTGGTGGTGAGTAAGCTTTGAACAAGCATAATCCGAGCCTTTGGTCTTGACACAGAATACAGATTTTCTACACTTACGTTATAGAAAGTCAAGATTTTATTAAAGACACAGATCCCGGGAGGATAGATCAGCGGCAACGTGTTCGTCATGGAAGCAAGATGACACGAAGCAACACAGGTTCAAACCCGGGTCCGCGCTTAAAAACCTCTGGGTATTTAAGCGTGTTATAAATACGCAACTAAGACAACAAAAAAAATTACGCAACTAAAAAAAAACAATTCCTGTAACAGCGCCTCGATGCCTGCGGGCTGTGTGAGCACTATAAAAATGCTAAATAAAAAAAACAGAGGCGAAGGATTATCCCACCCTGTCAATCGATGCATGGTGTATGATTGCTCTGACAATTGGAGGTTATCTTGAACAAGGCTAATTTTGAAGGACTTTGATCATGCGATTGCGCGCCCTATCATGGTTAGCCTCAGATTGGTTCTGTTTATGTTTTTTGACAGGCAGAGAAAATAAGTCCTCAGGTTCCTAAGAACAGCAGAGACGGAAGGTTTTATGTTTCAGCGTCAACCGGTTGGGGCGTGTGAGTTAATGTTTTGAGACAGACAAGGAAAGAGGAAGGAAGCCAGGGTTATAGACACAGGGGGAGAGGATTGGATGAGAAAGTAATTTGGATAATAATTCAACCAACCATAAACAGACTACAAAAATAATGCTTTCTTGGGAAATGTAGTTTTTTGCAATGGTTTATGTTTAATGTTTGATTAATTACACATTTATTATGAGCATATCCTTTTGGAAACAAGCAGGGAACCTGCATCAAGGCACAGATGTTATTTACCTTTACTCAGCTCTGATGTAGTCACAAAGCCCCTAAATCATTGAAACAAATATATTTTCAGCGTTGTATGATAAACAGCAATAGAGGAAGTATTTCACAGTTCAAATGGAAGGGAATTCCAGAGACGGGTGCCCCTCATAGAAACACTGGCCCCCTTAGTATCACCGTGAGAAAAGGGGACTGCCAACAAATTTTGGCCAAATGAACGTAAAACTCACAATGGCTGATGGAGCTGAAATTTTGACACTAGATGCCAGGGAGCTGTTCCTTGAATGCACTTATAAATAAGGCATAGTGTTTGGAATTCAATCCTTTTCTTAACCGGTAACCAGTGCAGTATTCTCCGATATGTGGAGATGGGACCTTCCTTGGCTGATTGTACACCAGTCAGACAGCGGCATTCTGTGATTGGCCCTCTGGTGCACCTAGCAGAAGAGTGGCACAATAGTGAAGTCTGGAATTGACCATGGTCCCCACGGCCTCCGCACACTCTGATTCAGAAATAAGCAGCAAGATAGGTTTCAAGAGCTTACATTGGCAGGAAACAGATTTGACTACTTCTGAGACATAGAGAAGGGGGTGGCTGCATCAGAAAGTGCAGGACAAAATAAGGTCTTATGGAAGTCCTTGAGATAATTTTTAGGAGCAAACACTATAACCTCAGCTTTGATGGGGTTAAGCTGAAGCTTGCTTTCAATCATCTAGTCTTTGATAGCATTAGCACAGGCTAAAACATGATCTGTCGCCTCCACAGAGGATTTTTATCTGACATAGATCTGTGTATCGTCCACGTAGGAATGATATTTTAAATCAAACCTGTAGAAAAATTCCATCAAAGGTCTTAGGTAGACACAGAACAGTATTGGGGACAGTGACGACCCCTGTGGTACTCCACATAGTACTGGGACGGTCATCAGAGTAGAATCCTCAAAGTTTGACTACTTGGCTCCTGTGCCCTAGAAAGGAAGAAAATCATTTCAATGTAACTTCCGAAACCTGGGCAACCTCAGAAAGTCTAGTCAGCAGTACACCAAAGTTGACTGTGTCAGAGGCCGCTGACAAATCGAGCATGATCAACATGCTCAGTTCACCTTCGTCAGCGGCCTTTAGAATATCATCCCACATGGCCACCAAAGCAGTCTCAGTCCCGTGACCAGGTCTGAAACCTGACTGGAAGATATCCAGAATGGTATTTTCTTCCAGATAGTTTTGAAGCTGCAGGGGGCTACCTTTTCCAAAATCTTTGCAAGCCTGCAATTGATCGATATTTTCCCAACACCTGATGGTCCTGAGTCTGTTCTTCACTAGAGGCATAAGAACCAATCTCTTTAGTTCTTGAGGAACCATTCCCTGACCTAAAGAAGCGTTCACAAAATCTGTCAGGAAGAATTTAAGAAATGTGGCATGTTGCACCGCGATGTATGCTGGGATCGGATCATAGTCATGATTTGTAGGTTTCAATTTACAAATCAGAGCTTCAATATCCCCCAGGTCTACCAGTAGGAAGGAAACGACAGGCGACTTGGAGGTGGATACCGTTAAGCGTTCCTGTATCAAACAGTGGGTTGCTCCAGTAGTAATTTGCAAGTCAATGTTCATACGAATGGAAGTAACCTTATTTCTGTAAAAAGCATTGAATTCATTGACCAGAGTATAGGACGGTGGTAAGTTAGATGAAGGAAAGGTTCTTAATTAAAGCAAATAGTTCCATATATCGATTTTGCCAAGAAAGTGGAACCTTGATTTTCAGCCAAATGTTTTCTTTCCTTCTGTAATTCTGTTTTAATTATTTTAAGGAATCTGAGAACCAAGGATTATTTGTATTGCTGCTTTGTTTTCAGAGGTGCCCTGGCGTTGCTTTCTTCAGTTCTTCAGTAATGATATATTAATCTGATAGTATTGTTCACAATCTTTTACTGTTGTGAGTGGTAGTAATCCTGCAGTTAGTTGAGGTCCCGTGATAGCATGAAGAGCCCTCTTATTGTGAGACAAACCAAAATTAGAGTGCTTTTCAGTGGGTCAACATTCTCAGTAGGAATGGAAAAAACACAACCTGATGATCTGACCAACTGACTCACATATCTTTCTGATAAAGCACTTTCAGCCCCCTGTATACGACTACATCCAGACAGTGACCCAGATTATGTGCGGCAGAAAAGCTTAACAGCGTTAAGTCATGGGCTATTAGTATTTCGCTCAATCTTAAGAATCTGTATTTTTCATTGCACCATACATTAAAATCCCCATGAATGAGTAATCGTGTACATTGTACTGCTTCAGAAGCAAGAGACAGGTCACATTTTTAAAAAAAGGACTCAGTAGGCCCGGCGGCCGATAACAGAGGAGTACCCCCATGGACTCATTTGCTGAGGTAGAAAAGTTACAATAAACAACCTGAGACTTCTCATCCTATTTTAGACCATGAAAGTGTGTAACTTTAAGTATTGATTTAAAAATGATCCCGATTTTGGAACTTTATCAGGAAGCCTGGGGGTGCAAATAAATGGGAATCAGTCAAAATGACCGATAAAAAATGATTGAATGCGTGATTTGGCCGAATTTTGGCAGTTCGAAAATTCTGAACAGCCGTAAAATTCGTCCAGATCAGGCATTCAGTGCTGGGGGCTGCAGGGGTGTCCCCTGCACCCTTGCTCACTATATTGTGAGTGGGGGTTGCGAGGGTGTCTCCCGCAGCAGTCCTGAAAAAAAAAAAGAAAGAACCCTGCGGCGCCGGTTCCCGATCACGGAAGTGAAAGGGAACAGGTGTCGCAGGGACACAGTGAGTGTGAAGCAAGGTAAGTAGGGGGCTGGGGGTGGGGGTGTGTTGGGGGTGTGGGTAGGGGCGTGGGCCAAGTCAGAAATGTTCAGGCTAGAAACGACCAAAGGTTATTTCGCACAAATAATCTTCGGTCTTTTCTCCCTCGAACATTTCTACCTCAGTCTTTCAACCCCGATCCAATAAATGAAACGAAGAAACCAAGTTGGCTTTAAACCATGTTTCAGTGATAAAAATACAGTCCAAATTGAATGCAGTTTAAAGATCATACAGAGCTGTGGCGTTACTTACGGCAGACCTTGCATTGATTAGTGCTCCTTGTAGGCAAACATTAAGAGTATGTCCAGTAGCACCATTGAGTGTGTTAGATATATTCCTAGGTTTCTCAATGCCTAAGAATTTAATTTTGTTCAGAGTAAGTAGACTAATAGATCCCAACGAACCCCTCAGCCCTAATTTATTTTTAAATTTGTTTATTGGCATTTGTTATTATACAACATTTCATGTCATTTTAAGTGTGCCATTAGTTACAAAATTATCAGCATTTCATAATAGTAACTTTTTTCTTTTTTTTAAAAGTAACTTAACAACATTAACTGTCTCCTGATTTTGACTATGTTGTTTAGTCCCATGCTTCTCAGAGAGTGGGGTGGTGGAGTGGCGGGGGCGGGTTCCGGGGCAGCCAGAGGTCTGTTTGGGTCTTTGCGGGTCCCTCTTGTAAGATTGTTGTATTTTTATAGTTCTGTGTAGTCCAGTCTATGTTTGTTCATGGGGGCTTCTGAGGGGTGAAATATGTTTCTCGTGATTTCCTTCCATGCGTCCAGTGTCGTGCTCGAGTCGTCAGTGGATCTGGTAACGCTATCTTCCCATGCCTTTGTTTCTGCGTTGACCCATCTCTCCAATTCATTGTACCATGCGTTGTACCTCGGCCCGGCAGGTTTTTTCCAAGACATTGCGATATGTCTTTTAGCCAGTATACACATTAAGTCCATTAGCTTTACCAAGTGTTTGAGTTTGGCTGGTCTGGGATATGTTCCCAGGAGTCACTCATCTGGGGACCAACTGTACCTGGAAGCGCCCACTTTTTCATATGCCTGCTTTATTTTCCCCCACAAAGACTGTGTCCTGGTGCATTCCCAGAACATGTGAAGTAGGTCTGCCTTATCTGCCCCACACCAGGGGCAATTGGGTTGTAGTTGTTTGTTGAATTTCGCCATCTTGCATGGGGTTAGATATGTGCGGTGTAGCATGTTCAGTTGTATCAATCGGAACCTGTGATTTCTAGACACTGCTTTGGGAAATGTTAGTGCTCTGTCCCATTCCCCATCTGTGATCTCTCGTCTTATTTCTGTCTCCCACTTTCCTTTAATTTCCCCACTTCTAGGGTTAGGGGTGTTACTGAGGTGGCTGTATATCTGGTAGACCGTTTTCGGTCCCTCGCCTAAGTTGTATAGTAGTGTCGTGAGGGGGTCTGTCTCGGGTTCTTCAAGCCAAGTGACCCATTTATTTTGTGCTATTTCGCATATCTTTCGGTACCATAGGAATTGACCAGTGTGTATATCATCCTCCATCTGCAATGATTCAAACTCCCTGACGGTGCCCCCATCATACAAGTCTACCCATGTGTAGACCCCTTTTTTCTCCCAGGAACCCCTCAGCCCTAATAACAGCTTGCAGGAGTACATAGTGGCCCGGAGTATTAGGAGCTGCCCATGATTCGTTACAATAGCAGAAGGAAGATAGTTCCAATAAAGGTGCCAGCTCAACAACCTACCATAATAGCTAACCTGTGATGTCTCCTCCTTATCGGACAGCCGGTTCCACCGACCGTCGACCAGGCCGAAGACACCAAACAGGCTTTGCGGCCCGGGCCAGTTATGGCCTGTGTAGCTAGCCGATACCGTCACATAGCGTGCAGGCGCTGGTGCTTAGGAAAAATGTAGTCTAGTTCCACGCCCGTGCTTAACTGAGCCCCCACTAGTCTTTAATAGCTTTAGTGTGAAAGAGCTGGTTATAGATGATATTAAACAATAAAAAAGAGCTAAATATTCTTGTGAGTTCACATAGAAATGTTTCAACAAGCACAGAATTTAAAAAGTTGACTTCAGAATTTTAAAATGTTAAAAATATGCAAATGAAGTTCAAAACAATGACATCCAAGTAGACACAGTAATTCAACTTCGCTGAGCACGGCAGCTTCAAAAGCATTCCCGGCCTACACGATCCTGTTGATTGTTTTAATTGTGCTCGAGAAAAGTACAGAGTAGTGTGAGTATAATCCTTCGCCTCAGTGTCTTTAATAGAATCCTGACTTTATATAACGTTAGTATGGAAAATCAGTATTCCATGTGTGACAATTCAAGCCAGTCCTGTTTGTCCCCAGTGTATGCAGGGACTTGTAGTTTCCTGTTTCTCATTGTAAGAATGATCTTAGAAGTCCCAGCATGCACTTGGAAAAACAGTACTTCTCTACATGTCAAACTGGCAGCTATACACACACGCACCTGCATGGAAGGAGACTAAGCGAAAACAGTGCATACTTGCCAACCCCACGGATTCAGGTGGTAGGCTACTGCTTTTTTTGTAGTCCTACCGGCTACAGATTTCAGTGTTTGATCCTCCCAATTTACAGTGGCAGGTCTATGGCTCCACAGGCTGCTGCCTCAGAGCCTGGCCCTGGACACCAGACTGCTGAGCTCCAGTGAAAGAAGCATGTATCTGTGTGTACGAGTCTGTCCATGGACTCCTGTTTAGGCAGGTTTGTTTGTTAACTTAAGTCATTTATTTGGATTGATTTTTTGTCGCACTCCTGCGACGGGCCTGACACGTGACTCATTCAGCCCTGCATACGGTGTGCAGAGGACGTCAGGTTTTCAGGGGCAAGCAGAGCATGACTTGATGCAGCTGTGTCTGAGCTGTTTCTGTATCGTTTGTGCAAATCGCTGCCCAGGCTGGCTGCGCTGCTCCACACAGGGTGGCGAACCTGCCAGGGTAGTTTTTTATTGTTAATAAGAATTACAATCACAGTCGCTGAAACAGGATTTGACCATTTAACATATTTCTACGCTTATGTGCATGGGTGCCGGCAGTTAATGTTCTCTATGGGGAGATATTTGTAATTGCAGTGCACGTGCTGAACCTTAAAGAAATTAGATTATTTTTTAATGTGTCTATATGAGAATGCAGCACAATAGGTGTTACTATCAAAAATGTTTAGATACGGCCTGCTTGAACTCTGCCATATGTATGTAAATTGCACAGAGTTCTCTGGGGATCCACATATATGTGTAGATGTTCCCGTGGGATGAAACAGTTTGAATGAAAGAGGTAATCTTTTCCCCTTCTGTCGCACAACAGTTATCCACATGCAAAGTAATCTGAGCAACATCAAAATTCTAAATTCACCAAAGTTAGAAATACAGATAAATCACTGACCAATTTTTTCATCTAGGGTAATTACTTTATTTACACTCATGAATATAAAAAATATACGTAAACAGCTCTAAAGTCATTCTCTGCAAATCCAAGCATGTCATTTTGCATTGCTTTTGACATTATAAATGCTATACTATGAGTACTACAATGCAACATGATAGGAGCCTAAACCTTAGAATGATCGATCATTTTAAACCTGACATTAGAAAACCTAAGATTGCATTAAACTGTCCTTAAGGTCTTAGTAAGATTAAAATGTATACACCTTCCAACCGACCCTTTATGATACCCACCTGCTTGTAAGTCACCACTTGACAAAGCATCCATCTTGTTTTGTAAAGCATGCATAACCAACTGTGGGATATATTGACCCAACTCAGCTGTACTTCCCCAAATCACCAAGCTGCATTTCAGCAGAAACAGTAAAATGGCTGTGCTGGCTCCTGTGTGCAAAATGGCCTCAAAACTGTGTTTTGCAGCGACAAAAAGATGGCTGCATCTTGCCAAGCACACATTGAGCAGGGTGGAACAAAGGGGCACACTGAGGGAGCGTGCCAGTGTGTTCTTACATATACAAAGGAAAGAGAGTGAAAAAGCAGCGCTGTTTTGCTGCTAGACCAAAGTACCATGGAAAAAGGGAATTATTCACATTTAAAAATGATGCTCTGATGCTCTTTTCCTCTGATTCCTTATCACAACATGTTATTAATAAGACCCTGCTATGCTTATACACATTCACATTGCGCTCCAGCAGACAAGCATGACTTCTGAATGACAGGTCCTCTCAAACCAAATCTGAGAAAAATCCACAAAAGCTTTATTTCAGCAGCACGGAGAAGCGCTTAACTTTTGCTACCAAGCGGCAAAATCACTGTTTGAAAAGAAATCATAGCTTTCTGTGCACATGCCAATTTCATGGAGACCTTTGCCTTGTACAGACTGTTGGGTAAAAAAAAAGCTGACCAAAGCTATAGAACCATATTTGAAAGACAGATGCAAAAACCAAATTTAAAAAGTAATGCCAGCTTTCACCCCAGGTGTCAAAATGGGCTTGTGCAAACTAAAGAAAAAAAATGCCTGTTTTAAAAGTAAAATATTTAGTGAACGCTTGTCTGTGCCTAGCAATGTGAAGGGGCTGGCTGCTGGGAAACACATATGGGCTGTTTATTCAACAGGCTTATTTTTTTTATTTGGGACCAGAAAATAAATAAAATAAAGGGTTTAAACTGCCTTGGCTAGATTTTGCAAGCTCCCAAAAACAGGTTATTCCAGTTGGCAGAGCTAAGGCTTCCCCCAAAGAAAGGGAACCACCATAAACTCTCAAGTTTCTGCAGAGAGGATGACAGAGACAAAAGGGGCCCTTCTCAGTAGATACTAACACCTCTGTGATAATTACTAGGTTGGACAGAATCTGGTCTGGGCTGAGCCCTCTGACAATGGAACTTCCAGGACGTGGACATGTGGAAAGAAAGTCACACTTCGTTGTGATTTCTACAGGAAGCTTCAAGGGAATCTCCATGAGGACCCTGCCCCTGAAGGGGGTAGCCTTGGAAGGCAGGCCCACACATGGGGAACAGATTGAACATTTGCCTCAAAAGACTATTTATTAATAAATATGTAAAGACTTTTATTTCTGCAGCAGGAATGTGAAAATCTTACAGTTTACAAGTGAATTTATGGTTTATAATTTGAGACATTGTAGAATTCACTGACACCTTGGGTACAGAAATGGCAAGGAATTGGGGATTATAAGGATAGTTTCCATGATGCCATTGCAAATTTTAATACTTACATTCCTTATGATAATCCACACACGTGTATAAAGTTACAGAATTTTAGGCTGAATATTTCATACTCAAAATTACCAAAATGTATTAGAAGGGCAAAACAATGTCTCACAGAGTTCAAAGTTGGAGGGGAATGGTCTGCATAAAATATGTAACCTGTTTATGCAAGTTGCTAAGAGACTTCAACTGTATAAATGTACCATTTGTGGCAAAATCTGATTTTAGCTAAAGTAACTGTGGGAGGTTTTTGAACATTGTAAAACTCAAATCATAAATCTGACATTCTGCCTTGAAATTCAACCAGTTGAGAGCGAGGTAGGGACTAGCACCCCTGACCAATCCAGTCGGTTCGAGGTGGGCTTAGTTAAGCCTGCCCAGCCATATACTTTGATGATGTCACTATGCATTATAAATAAGAGTCCCTGACAAGACTCCAGAGACACACTCTTCTTGAAGTTCCTGCGCTGCATTCTTGATCTGCTCCATCCACCTTGCTGATCCCAACTACAAGGCCTAAGCATTGCTGACCCTTGCAGCAATGCCTCAATTCTGAAATCCCAAAGAACCAGAGGGGAAAGCTGTAATAACTAGTAATATCTTTGTCTTTCCAAGGTTCAAACACAATCTAGATTCACCCACCTGTATTCTTCCCCTGCGCAGATCTCTTTGAAACCACAGGAAAATGGGGAAATACCTGAAAATCCCTCTGCTGGCCCGAACCAAAGGCTACGGCCCGTGGTGAGACCTCCAGGGAAAACCCCCCGAAAGGGGAAAAACCCTCTGCAGGGAAGAGCTGCTAGAGTTCAATGATCCCAGTCAAACTCCTTCTTCCTCTGATCCGAAGTGCTCTGATCTCCAGGAGGACTGGTTGGTAAGTGCTACGTAAGAGTCAAAGAACAAGATGAAAAGTGAGTAATAGAATGCACTAAAGAGGACTGTTCCCTGATGTCAAAGGAATAGGGGTGGTTAAACTAGGACTCGTAGCTTACCCTGATATGCTACTCAAAATGCTCCAAACGACGGAGGAAGTGGTCAGGGAAAGGGATGCAAGAAGAAATATGGCACCAGACTGCAACTAAGAAATAAGGAACCGATAGCTTCAAGATACAAAATAAAGGAAAGGCACAGAAATGAAACTCTATCAGGATCAGTAAGAAACACTTGTTACCCTTAGAGAGAGAAGGAGGTAAGATATTGTAGGTCCAGAAGCCTGCCGGGACTGGAAATGAAGAGGATACTATTCTCCTAGCCGGGACGTAGCTCTGACTGTTGGAAGCATATAGAAAAGGAGAATCAGAAGGAAATATCCCAACGGCCCTGAATACTAAGAGAGAGAACTCCCAGAGGCACCTACCCGATTACTGTGCACTGAGTGTCAGACGCGGTATCTCCATGACGCGGAGCAAGTGAAAGGGAAAACAGCCGGGATAGATCTGGAGTTCTCCCGGGATTGAACTAAGGAGAGAATAGAATCCACAATAAATGAGGGCTAGAAATCCAGAATCCCTGCCTATTCCCCAAGTGTTCTGAAAAGTAATTCAGGAAGAATAGAGACGAACTCACAGAGCGTGGCTGGAGAGTAGCAACGCATTGAGGGACGTTCCGTGTATCCAGATAAGCGTTGTGTGTGACGGGGGCGGGACACCCGGCACGTCACTGGGCGTCAGAAACACTGGACTGCTGTGGTCAGACTGAGCCTCCTCCATGTTGTAGGGAGGAGTTTCCGTGTTATACTCATGTTGTATTCTTAGATAAATTCCATTTATCACAAGCTGTGGTATTCTTTTGGGAAGCATCCTGAACCAGCCTGGATTGCTGCCCATTAACTGCATGCCCACTGCAATCCTGCCATTCAGCTGTCCTTTGCCAGGGGAATTACCATCCAGTGACCTGAATTGCCCAGCTGTTCGCTACCCGGTGACCAGACCTTGCCCAGCTGCCTTTGCCCAGCTGTCTTTTGCCAGGCGCGCCAGCCGTGTGATGACCAGACCCTGTTGACTGTCCAAAAATCCCAAAACTCAAAGTGGACTGTGAGCATAATCCCTACCCCATAGAAATACATAGCCTACCTTGTCTTGCCTTTGTCTCTATCCCACTACCTAAGCAATCCTATTTTTACCCTGGTAACTTGTTGAAACTGTTAGAATTATCCTTGTAACCTGTCCATAATTTTTAAGTGCTAGCGCCATCTCTTTTCAATTTTGTCTTGTGCAATCCTAAGCCATTAGTCATATTTTGAGTGATCAGACTGGTTTCTGCTTAGGGTTAGACGCTGGGGTAGTAAAGTTGAATTCACACATCAACCTTGGATCTTACTGTGTCCCTCTTTGGCGGTGTAGTCTGAAACTCTAGTTTAAAGAAAAAACGTTCTTGTCACAACTGATTTCTTTTCCTATTTCACGGCTTCATTTTGCTCAAAGCGCACCTTTTTATATCTTGCATAACTCACCCAGATTCATAGCTAGAGACCTATTTTCACCTCCATATTGTCCCTGTGATACATATCTATTCCCCAGCCCAATAACTGCACTCCAAATCAGAGTATTTCACCTGTTTTTATTAAAAACCGTTTGGGTAATTTAAAGCGGAATTGAGAAAATTGCACGTTTTCCCACATGTCATTTGGCTGCAGCATGCGCTAAACTTTCCACTCATTTTCGAATTGTATGCCTTTTGCTGATCCATTGCCTTGTGATTGCCATTGATATAACATACATGCTATTGTGATAAAACATATGTATATTATAATTTAACCACACATGAATTAATTATTTGTAAAATTCGAGTGTTATTTTAGGCCTTTGCCAAGGGTTTAAAGTCCGTTTTCGCCCCTTATTCTGTGAAGGAAGGTCAGATTTTTGTTCTGTCTTCTGCCTCGATTATCTGTGGGTTGAGGTAACATTGCAGGGGGAAATCTTAACTTGGGTGCTATCTTTTCTAAATCAAAAAGTGCTCCTATTCAATTGTTCTGTGTATATTTTCTAGGAGAAGGGTAACCAAGTGTCTTGATTCCAAATAAATAAATAAAGCTTGCATTTTTACCAACCAGCCTGGTTCATGGTCCATTGTGACCCGGGGTATTTGAAAAAGGGGGTGTGATACGAGTTGTGTACCATCTCAAATTGAATTTGCATAAAATAAGGAGAAAGGCATCACAGTCGTGCGCTACATACTAGGCCAAGACCAAGGTGTGTGTCGCCAGATTGAAATCCCTAAAAGAATCATCCGCACTATGACTTAACCCGAGCTGAAATGTTTTAGAGGTCTGAGCCACTTCTACAGCGGAACACCACTGGAAACAAAGGCTGTGTGAAGAAGAAAATAATGTGATGTTCAAGAGGCCTGCAGGAAGAGCATTGACTTCCTGATGGCTCTTAGAGAGGCAGGCAGCAGCTGGGATAAATGACCAATGGTAATGTCAACTGTTTGGTTTTTTGTGTAGGCATTTGCCAGGCACTGCTGTAATGGTTGTAGCTGGCCCTTAATGGCAGCAGCTGCAATATGGTGACAGTACCTGAGCATATAATAGCAGTGACTGGCACATTCTTATCTAATACCCATACACAAGCCAAAACTGATGGCTTTGCCATTGCTTGTTTTTTAGCAGGACTTCAGAAAAGACATGCATACTAATTATAAATCAAGAGACTGAAGGAAGCCTTGGTAAGGCATTTTATTATACCTGTATTGTAGTGCTCCAATTAAACCATTAGCTCTCAGAAGACTGCTTTGAAATAATACTAGCAGGCACTTCAAGAACATTTCATTTTACTGCTTGTTAAAAATAGCTCAAAGGGATCCAAGGAGGATGTGTTTTCCGCAGGAGGGGCAGGAAGTGGGTGGGAATGGCCATAGGGATTAGCATTGCCATGGACAGCCAATGGGTGGGTAAATGATCCAACAACACCTACAGGCTTTGTGTCCCTCCTCATATGCAATATACATCCTAGCTGTACTCCAATGCAACAGTGTCTTCATACAGGTGTACAGCCACATAGAAGCCAAAAGTAAAAAGCCCCATGCAAAGCTCTAAAATGGCACATTTTTCCCTCACTGGACGCTGATACAGAATTTCTCCTTGAAACTTTCAAGATTTGCGTGATGTTCCGATCCCTGTTGCTCTAGGACAATAGAGCAGTTGCCACCTCTGCCCCCCCATATCCTCTGTGCCAATGCTTGTGTGGATTGAAAGTTCCAGTGATGGTAACAACAAAAGATGTCATAACCCAAAAGGTTAGGCAATAAAATCAAAAACATATACTTAGAAAAATTGTATGCTGAGCTCTCAAGTTTCTCCTGGACATGTGTGAGAAGGCTTCCAGTACTGTTTTTTCATGGAATTCTGGGACTTGTAGTTTCCTAAAAATCTAAATAGGAAACAAAATGACATCGAAAATGATGTACACTCGGTTCAGGGGGCGCTGCTGCGCAACAAGATGGCCGCATAGCCGAAGAGCTCCGCTCCGGCATGAATCCTTGTAAACACTTTCACCCGGATCCAGAGTACGTCGAGCTCCCTAAATAACTGGGCTACCTCCCGCCACATCCGGACTCCTGTGGGGAAAATCCCGACTGAAATCGGACATTGTGAGCCCACGAACGAGTGAGGGCTGAGATCTTGCTCGCCCGGGCCGCCACGCAGCTCCACGGGCTGTTACGCGAGAGCCGCGGCTGGGGACCGCCCCTGTACTCCTGTCCTGAGGCCCTTGTGGACGTGAACGGGCACCCGCTGAGCTGCGGCCCGACTTCCCGGACCCGATCCTTCGGTGCGAGACAAGAGGGCGGACCTCTGGCGCTGCCCTGGAGCCTGAGAGGGCGAGCGGAGACTGCGCTGCCCCACAGGTACGTGGTCGGGCAGGCGCCGACGTAGCGATCTGTGAGCCCTGGTGGGTTGTCGGGTCTGGCCCTGCGCCGCTGCGAGGGAGAGCAGTAAAACAAACATACTGAGGGATATCTTTGAACCGCCGATACTCTGCGCGGCGTCGTTGGGCCCTCCGGCTGGCACACCCGCCACTTACGGACGAAACACTTGGCTAGGAGAGGGCCCATCGTGGAGCTTGCCCTGCCCCCACGTTGTGAAGGAAGTGCTGGGGAGACCCTCCTGTAACTCACATCAGCGCTGGCTGAGAAGCAACCTGTTTATTACTGACCTGCACATATTATGTTACTATCCTGCATTGGAGCTGGGCATTGCCATCCTTCGTGTACACTTGGGGAGACAAAATGCGCCTGATATAATACGGCGGGCCCCTGGACGACCCATGGTGGATGTGGTCAGCGTCCTCTGATTCACTGCGGCCCCCTCCGCGGGTCAGCCCCCAATCCCTTTGCTGCTCCACACCAGTGCCATTAGACAAATCCTATGTTGCACAAATCTCCTACTGCGACACATTGAGGCACGAACTTCAGACTCCCTCATACCCCACATCATGCCTAGCAAGAACTTAAATAAGAGCAGAAAGACCGGCCCTATGGATTCGTTCACCAGTTCGCAGACACCTCCTGTAAGTCTGGATCCGCCGCCCCCCACCACATCCTTACTGTCGGAGGACTCCAAATTCGACCACCTACTCACCACGGTACAGAGCGGATTCCTGGCCATAAATGTCAAGCTCGATGACATTGTATCCACAATTGGTTCACTGAAGACCCGAGTAGACAAGGAAAGTGCCAGGATCACCGAAGCAGAGGGTAGAATTGGTTTGAACGAGGACTCCACCCGGCAAAATACCCAGGACATTACCCTCCTGAAGGGGGAAATGGACAAACTCCGTAGCAAATGCGACGATTTGGAATCTCGTTCCAGGCGGAACAATATCCGCATTGTCGGCCTTTCAGAATCATTCTGTAAGGGCCCAATGGAGCTTCGGATCGAGGACTTGCTGAAATCCCTCCTTGGGGAAGAGGCCTTTTCATCTCAATTTCTGGTAGAGAGGGCCCACCGCTCTCTCGCCCCACCGCCTAGACCTGGGGCCCCACCCCGTACTGTTATAGCCAAATTGTTAAACTACAGGGACAGGGACGCTGTCCTACGACTGGCTAGGGAGAAAGGTCCCCTGAGAATTGGAAATGATCACATCCATATTTACCCGGACTTTTCAGCAGGGGTCCAGACTCAAAGACGGTCCTACGAAATAATTAAACGTCAACTGCGACTGCGACAGGTCCCCTATGCCCTTCTGTATCCTGCTAAACTCCGAATACAACATGGCGTAACAGCGCACTTCTTCGAATCCCCTGCAGCCGCCCTGTCCTATATGGAAGCTTCGATACCCCTTCCGCCAGGGAGGCAGAGTGCTGACCATGATGACCTGCAACAACCGGTGTAGCCTGAATACTCACCTTACAACGAGCGGCCAGATAATTTGGGGGACAAGTGAACTGCCGATGGCAATGGAATCGAGGGGGGGCAGAGACGCACCTCTGCTTTCGATCCTTGAATGTAGCCGGATGTGTTGCTGCGCACGACCCCTTTCTTTGGGTTCTCCCACAAGTTAGTAATAAGAAAAGGGATCATCATCAAGTTGGGTTTGATGATGTGGGAGGGGGTGGGTTATGGCGATATGGGTTGCCACCTGGTTCTAGAGGCTACTGTTGAGGCCTCAACATGCCCCTGTTGGGCACTCGACACAAAGCTTCTCTTAGTTGGTTATCGATTACTTTTGGTTAAAATTGCACTCACTGGTTCGCTCGCTGTCCCTCCTTCTAGGAATATCCACATCCTTGAATGTTATCACTACGAGTACAAATGGCACAAACCACTAGAATACCCCAGGGGCTAGGATTGAAACTAATCACGTGGAACATTCGAGGGTTAAATAACAGAGCAAAGGCTAGTAAGGTGGGCGCATACATTAATAGACATCATCCGCATATTGTAATGCTCCAGGAAACCCATGCACTGAAGCCCACACACACGAAAAAATACTTAGGCAATGGGGTGGCAATAGACATTACACGGAATATTCCTCTCAGAGTAGAGGGGTCATCACACTGATACACCCCTCCTTGGGGTTCTCCACCGAAAAATGCAGGATAGATCCACAGGGAAGATATGTGGTGGTCTGGGGTAGCTTGGCTGGGGTAAAACTCATTTTGATAAACACATATGGCCCGAATATCGATGATCCGCAGTTCTATATACAGCTTCTTGCAACGATAGGCCTTACAACTAACGCCTGGGTCCTTTGGGGAGGAGATCTAAACACTATTCTCGATACTACGTTGGATAGGTCCTCCAGTAGGCCTAGAGCTCTCACCAAAGCGGCAAATGTTATACGACACGCCCTCGAAGAGTTCACCCTCTCTGATGCCTGGAGGGGTATCCATCCCACTGAGAGGAAGTACTCATTTTACTCCTCAGTGCACGACATTGAATCTAGAATAGACTATTGGCTAATTTCGTCCCCTTTGGTCAACTACACGGAACAATGCGAAATCCTTCCCCGTACGCTCTCAGACCATTCCCCGGTCACCTTGGCCATACTATTCCCTGGCATAGATCACCCAACACAACGATGGAGGATGTCCCTCAACATATTAAAAGACCCGAATGTCGTGGAGACTCTCCACACTGACATAGAGGAATTCTTCCAGTTGAACAAGGGCTCCGTAGACAGCTGGGCGATTTTATGGGAAACGTTTAAGGTGTGGGTGAGGGGTATTTTGATGTCCAAGATGACTGGTCTCCTTAAAGCCGTGAGAAACGAACTAGACATCACAGAATCGCGCTTGCAGATACTCGAAACTGAGTGTAGTATGACACACGACAG
Organism: Ambystoma mexicanum; assembly: GCF_040938575.1. Taxonomy (NCBI): domain Eukaryota; kingdom Metazoa; phylum Chordata; class Amphibia; order Caudata; family Ambystomatidae; genus Ambystoma; species Ambystoma mexicanum. The sequence goes on from NC_090928.1 coordinate 1,302,552,687, forward strand.
GCATACCCTGTCGGACATCAGCTCACATCTCCAAACGTTCAACGATCTGGCGACCAAGGAGCAACAATACATGGCCACTCCCATCAGTGCACGCAGATATGGGGAGAGTAACAGAGCAGGTCACCTCCTAGCCCGTATGCTCCGCAATGAACGCTCCCATACCCCAATTGCGAGCATCTTGACAGAGGGAGGTGCAGTTGTCAGTGGCGAGAAAGAGATAAATGACGAATTCTCACGCTACTATGCTGACCTATATTCCAATTATGATAGTAGTACACAAGAAGAAATACGAATATACTTGAGTAAGATTGATCTCCCTAAATTAAACTTGGAAGACAACCAAATCCTCGAGCAGCCTATAACCTGTGATGAAATAACTGAAGAAATCAAATCACTGGCTTCAGGTAAAAACCCCGGGCCCGGATGGGATAGGTGCCGAGTTATACAAATCCTTCTCAATGATCCTTGCTCCTGTCCTCACCCGTATATGGGAAGAGGCCATCGAGGTTGGCTCGCTCCCAGAATCAATGACAGATGCTGTTATCACAGTACTCCTGAAGCCTAGACGTCCAGCCCATGATCGTTCCTCTTATCGTCCCCTGTCGTTGATAAACACGGATGCCAAAGTCTACGCAAAAGTTCTTGCCAATAGACTGCTTCCTAAGATGGCTACACTGGTTCATCCCGACCAATGTGGATTTATACCCACTAGATCCACTGCACTAAACTTGCGTAGACTGTTTTGCATTCTAGCACAGATTAAACCACAAGCGCAGGCTGTAGCAATATCCCTAGATGCAGAAAAAGCGTTCGATTCAGTTTCTTGGGTCTATATGTTTGAGGTTCTCCATAAATTTGGATTCGGCCCTTATTTAATCAGTTGTATTGGGCTCCTGTACTCGCCACCCAAAGCCAGGGTATTGACCAACCGAACACTGTCTAACCAAATCTCATTACACAGAGGGACAAGACAGGGATGTCCCTTTTCTCCTATACTATTCGCTCTAACAATTGAACCGGTGGCGGCTGCAGTTAGGGCAGAACAGGAATCCCGAGGCATATATATGTCAGGGGCGTACCAAGCCATCTCGTTGTATGCTGACGATGCTCTGTTATATGTTCGAGAACCTGAGAAAAACCTGCTTCCTATACTGGCCGTAATAAATGATTTCACCCTACATTCGGGTTACAAAGTTAATAAGACCAAATCCGAAATCTTTCCATTGACCAATGCCACCACCTGTCCCACAAACACATTTGGTCTCGCATGAGCTCCTGAACACATTCGATATTTGGGAATACAGGTCTCCCGTGACAGCACCTCTCTATATATAGATAATCATGAGACCACTCTACAAATCATATATTCAAAACTCCAGATCTGGGCTAAGCTCCCCATATCCCTGGCTGGCCTATAGCGGTGCTCAAGATGACCGTGTTACCTAAGCTCCTTTACGTCTTCTGCAACGTCCCCATCTGGCCGGGCAGACCATTTTTCGAC